>NC_092877.1:288433449-289033449 GCF_028372415.1 Notamacropus eugenii
ATAATTTCTGTTGATCAGCTTTTGAATAAGCTACTGAAAGGTATTTCTTCCCTCTAACCTCAGAAAAAGAGCCGACGTACACTGTTACAAACTGGGAATAATTCCATTTCCATCGTTCTAGGGCATTTGGCCCACCTAGGCAATGCCATTTTATATTTCATATGATTTGGTTCCAAATGTCTTTATTGGATTGTAATTGTTTTTATAATTACGTGCTTTATATGAGCTTCTTCACACACCTGCATTGGCACCATACTCAAAATGACATGATTATCATTCATTCTGGCCTTCAGAAGCTAAGCACAGTACTCCATATAGATTCCCTGTCACTTTCCCCCACCTTTGTCTCTTTTTCTGACCTCATGGATTATCATGACCTTCTGCTATAGATTCTTTTGTAGAGAAGACACTCTATGAATCAAAATCCAGGATAGGAGAGGCCCCATTAATCCCTCTACATTGACAATCAGCATCCCATTGAAGCTTTTTCACCACTGTTAAATGCTTAGGTAAGTCACTCAAAGGACAAAAGCATAGTCCTTTTTCTCTGATATTCTAGTAAAGGTTATTTTTGTTAGTTTTTTTCTCCCTTTAATTTTGCTTAAGTTATTCCACTGGTCTGAAAAGCTACAAATAATCTATAAATTATTAAATGCAATCTCTTTGTCTCAGCTCCAGTTTAAGCTGACCTGTCTGTAGAATTTGACACTGTTGACTAACCCTCATTCTCTATACTTTCTCTTTCCTTAGCTTCCATGAAGTTGGTGTTTCCTCTATTATCTTGCCCATAATTTGTAGGTCTGTCTCTTCACCTTCATGTTATTCTTTAAGTTCCAGTTTTATATACACAAAAACTTTCCAGTTATATTTTTATTTTCTGACAGTGCCTCTATTTTATCAGTTCAAAACTGAATTTACAACCTCCTTCAAACCTACCCATGCTTGCCAAATTTCTTATTTCTGATGGTTCTATCCCTGTCTTCTTAAATCCCCAAGTTTGAAACCTCATAGTCACCATTCACACCTCCTTTCCCTTTAATGTTTCTTCACAGTCAATTTAGTATGTTTGCGTGTGTGTTTCTGTGTCTATGTATTTATATGTGCATATATATGTACACACATGTGTATGTAATGTATACATATATGTGTGGACATTACACACATGTCTTTCCTATAAGGGATGCTAAGATTTCTCATATTATCTTTTATTATTTGCCTTGGAATTAGGATAAAAAAGAGTAAGAAAAAAGATATTTTTTCAATTTTATCTGACATTCAACTATAATAGGTCACTAGAAATTCCTCATTATGGACTTTCCTAAATGTTTTATTTATTCCGGAGGAGAAATTCACATTCCCTCTTACTTGCCACATTGGAATGAAGAGAGAAATAGCTAGGTCAGCATTCAAATTTAACTTTATTCAGTTCATCAAACACCAATTGTCTCTTAAGGGTAATTCAATATACTTAATGCTGTGTGCAAAGATGAAAATTTGCTGTCCTCATGACATGCATCTAAACAAATACAACAGTCATAATAGTAGTAGTAGTAGTAGTAGTAGTAGTAGTAGTAGTAGTAGTAGTAGTAGTAGTAGTAGAAGTAGTTATATCTGTTGCTGCTCTTGTTGTTGTTATAGTAGCTGTAGCATGAATAAAACAAAAATTCAAAGTGTTTTAAGAAAGTATGAGAGTGGGAGATAAAACTCCCTATTCAAAGTATAAGGGAATGACTCATGAAAGAAGTGTCCCTTAAGGTGATTATTGAGAGAAAATGTTTTGTGTAAGAAAATACTTTAAAAGTTCTGTTCTTAATTCACCTTTATTTCTGACTCTGATCTCAAACAAAAGCATTTTTCCTGTATCTCTTGGGCATTTCTCTTTAGGCTTGCTTAATTTCTCAGTTTCAGGATAAAATTGCTCTCTACAGTTCCCTTTACTCCAACTCAGTAGCTTTCCTGGATTCTTTTCTAATATAAGTAACATCCTTAAAATTTTCTTTTTATTTTCAATCACACATCTCAGGACAGATAATTTATATTTCTTGGCATTCCTTTTCTTAAACTTTTTATCTTATTCTCTTGATTTCAGCCTTTGACTCATTAGGTCTTTATTCATACTATATTATTTCCAGATTCATTACTCTTTCTAGATCAGATTTCTTAATGATCTTCTCATTTTCTTATCAAATATCCATGCCAAAGAGTCAGTATTTGCCTTTATATTTCATAACAAAAGTCTCCATGGTAAGATGCATGGCATGAAGAATCAACTTTTGAGGTGTTTTCTCATACATACATTGACCATGAACATTGTTATATTCAAATCCTTATTAAATATTGATTACTATCACCCAGTCTTGTCAAAAATTTAGTCTTAAAGCATATGTAATTTTTGGAAACTATTTCTTAGGATGCAAATATCAATTTGTAGAAAAAAACTCATGATTTGTCACATATTTGCTGAATGTTGTGGGATTTATGTCCAATCTAATTTTTACTCTTTTATACTAAATTTTAGTAATTTTTTTTGGCAAAACTCATCAGAGAAGTTTTCCATGTGAAGAGGCAGCAAAGAATACTGGATAGAGCACACAACTTATAGTTAGCAGGAATTGACTGTGAGTGGTCCCAAATGCATATAATTTCTAACCATAGGAAAGACTGAAACTTGTAGAGTCCTGGAGTTCAGAATTTTGGAGTCACAGTCGAGCAAAGCCTAATTTGGTGTCTGCGTTGATTCTGGAACCAAGATGATGAGTTCCTAGAGTCTTTTTTTTTTTTTTAATTTTTTTGAAGGAGGAGAGAATGAACCAGACCAGGATGAAGATGGAGGAAGTCAAATCCATTAAATTGGTTTAGTGTTCATCAGCAGATCGGCAGTAGAATTAGACATGTGAGTAGCCAGTACACTTCTAGCCTCAGGGAGGTTAAAGATGAGGTTAATACCTCATCTTGGAAAACAAACCAAAAAACTTGAGTTCAAATACTATTTCTGAAAATTAACTAGTTGTCTTTGGTCAATGCACTTAATGTCTCTGGATATCCGTTTCCTCATCTGTAAAATGAGAAGGTTGTAATCCGTGAACTCTAATCCTTTTCATAAATAAATCTGTGATTCAATGACAAAAAAAGATGATAATGATGACGATATTGATGACTTTTGTAACCACCACAACACATTTAAAAACACTTTATAGTTTACAAAGTTCTTTCTGCTCCACAACTATATGAGATTAGTGAGGCACTTATTTTTTTTTTCCCATTCAACAGATTAAAACTATAAAACTCATCAATTTTATGTAACTTGCCTAATGTCCTATACTTATCTAAAAGGCAAATAAAAGTTTTCTGATTTCCAGTCTCATAATATTCTCACAATATCCTACCATTCCCTGCAAGTGGCATGATATTATCTGTTTTCCTTTGGAAGCTACAATTGAATCAGTTTCTATATTTCCCAATCATGGTGAGCTACCAGTAGGCTCACTAATACTCTCAAGTAACCCCTAGTGGTAGAAAGAGAAAAAAAGAAGCAAAAACCAAATCTTTATAGATAAAACAATCACTAGGAAATATGCAAATGGGAAAACAAGGTGAATAAACTATTACGTGGGAGTTAATTGCTTATTCATGTGAAAGAAATTAATCCTTTTATAGAACTTGGGGGTCATTTAGGGACCCCAGTGAATGAATTTATCAGGTGTGGCCCTGGAGTTGAGTGAGAAATAATGAATTAATCTGATATGAATAAACACTTTATTCTCAGGGTTTTCACTCAGTTTCTTTTCAGAAGTGACTAACCATAGAACCAAGAATAAAGGTATTAGTTTTATAAGTAATTTTTTTTCTAAGCTGATGAGATTAGAAGGCTATAGTTTCTACATGAAAAGAAAAACAAAACATTCAGTTGAAATGTTATCCTTTGCCACGTCTCCTAATAGAAGGGAAGGTAGGAGAATGCCACCACCATCCTTACTTGCAATACATGAAGAAAACATTTTTTTTCCTGTTTTAAACAGACATAATTTGTCTAACATTAAAGATGGCATTCCATCTTTCTTGAGAAAGGGTGAAGGAGGAGAAAAGAGAAATGAGAAAACATCCTAAATTACTACTGAGCTTTTGTGAGGTGGTTTAGGAATCTTTTCTTAGCAAAGCAAATAACTTTCTCCCTCAGTTATGAACAAGGGCAAAAAAGGAAGAAAAAAAAAAAAAAAAACCTCTAACGTAGCTTTAAATCCAACATAGGAATAAGTGTCCTCGTTCTTTGCATAGTGAAATATAGTGCAGGTCCACAGAAAACAGAGAATGAAACTTTAATCCACTTTGAATTGAGAGAAAAATGAATATCTCAGTGACCAAATCTAATTGATCTTCCTGCACTTGATAATGGCATTTATATGTGAAAAAAAATCCTCAAATGGCTCTCTGAGCTTTTAAAGGTTGTCCGATCATTTGAAGTTATGAGGAACAGTTTTACTTGCCTAAGAGGAAAGTTGAAGCATTCTATCTTTTCCTGAAATCAGATTAAGTAATGCCTCTCAGATTTTGGCAGAGTATATAATATATTTTACTTCATTCATTACATACACATATATATATGTGTGTGTGTGTGTGTGTATGTGTATGTACGTACACACATACATATCTCTATCTATCTATCTATATATCTATATATAGTGATAGTTTAAATGCATTTGGGAAATATCTATATATGTGTATATATACATATACATACATACATACACATACTAGAGAGATAGATATATAGATATGTAGATATTTCCCAAATGTAAAAAATCACAATTTCTTTTACTTTGACTTCCAAATTTTCTCCTTCCCTCCTGCCACTTGTCACTCCTTGAGAAGTTAAACAACTTGATTTTGATTATACATATGAAGTCATATGAAACCTATTTCAATATCAACCATGTTGCAAGAGAAAGCACGAATAAAATAAAGCAATAAAATAAATATAGTAAAAATACACATGCTTCATTTTTATACTCAAAATTTGCTTTCCTTCTCTCTCTTTTTCAAAAATCAAATTTACTAATGATTTCTCTATTTTTCCCCATAAAACCAGCTCCAGTTTTATTTAATTGTTCAAGTTTTTTTCACTTTAAATTTTATTTATTTCTCCTTTGATTTTCAAGATTTTCATCTTAATTGCTTTATTTCCTTATTTTTTTTCTTTTTTTAGCTACATGCCTAATTCATTGATCTGATTTTTCTCTCTTTATTACTGGATACATTTAGAGATATATTTTCCTCTCTAAGTAGTGCTTTGTCTGCATCCCACAAATTTTGGAATCTTGTCTCATTGATATCATTTCCTTCAGTGGAACTATAGATTGTTTTGGGGGTTTGTTATTTTACATACTCATTCTCGAGAAGTAGATTATTTAGCTTCCTATTAATTTTTAATTTATATTTCCATGGCCCTTTATTAAAAGTTTTTAATGTATTATAATCTGAAAAGGGAGCATTAATGATTTCTGTTTTCCTGCATTGGATTGGCCTGCATAACATATGACCTGAGGGCCACTTGAGGCCTGCTAAAGAATTTTGGGCAGCCTGCAAAAAATGTAGAGGATGTTAAAGAAACTAAAGATGTAATGAATGTTTGGTCTGTTTCCTGTTAGCCCACATTCCACTAGTCACCATCATGCCCATCATGTAACCTGCAGGGTGGGCTGCCACTGCATACTCTCTCCTCTTTGTCATGTGAACCGCTGCTACCAATCAACATCAGTCTGTCTCTAATCTGAGAGGAGTGAGAGTTATATCTTTCTGCTATGTTTTCAGTCACTGGCATTGAATGGGGACAAAGTGAGGGCAGTCATGCACCAGAGCAGCTGACACCTGCTGTGCAATGAGTGGTAACAACTTGAGATCTTCTTCCCCTCCCTTGCTTGGGCCACTCTCCAAGTTACATGAGAGTCTGGCACTCTCCCCAGGGTCATACGCTTAGTTAGGTATTTGTATATAAACAGTTGCTGTGGGGGCTTTTTTGGTTCTAATATTAAAGTTTTGGGGATGATTTGTAAAATGGGTGATAAAAAAGAAATAGAAGATTGAATTAGAAAATTGAATGTTTAATCCAGAGTGGACAAATAGAGCATGGTTTACTTACATGAGAGACAATATTTTGCTGTGTTTTCCAAGAGATAATAACTGTTCTGAAGGTTTACAATCTTTTTCACTATTTTGAATCAAAACGTCCTGACTTAAGCAGATTGAATACTAATGAAAATCAAATTAAAGCATCCAGATTGTTGATTGTTGTGGGGAACAATTTTTTTTTCAAGAAAGTAAACTCAGAAAATGAGGTGACTACTAAGGTTAGTTTTCATATTTCTAAAGAAATTTCTACGGCTAGGAGGTCTTTTACTGAAGGTGACTTCATAAAGACCTGTTTGCTTATTGCACTTTCTGGATTATGTCCTGATGTAAAAAAAATAAAGTGCTTTTGAGAATATATTTGTCCCATAAGACTGTGCAATGAAGAGCAGCTGGTGATAAGCTGATTGCTGACAGGAAGTATAATATGTTCCAATAACTAAACGTAAACAGTAAGAAAACTTGAAAAATGTATGAAAACTTGTACTGCTCAGCAAAGTAATTGTTCAACATTAATGTGATTTCATGATAAATAAAAATTGTAAGTAGTAAGTATATTGAGAATAATTGAAATTTGCTTTTTTATTGTTTTTTTCAAAATACCTTAATCATTAATTATATCTTTACTTGAATGTGAGCTATATTTGCACTTCTTGTATGTAAGACAATTTATTCCTTTCTACCTGTTCCTTCTCCCTTCTCGCTGTACAACACTCTTTCTCATATCTTATTATTTTTTTCTTTTTTGATTTTGGATATCATCCCATCCTAGTTAACTCATACTGGTGGCCTGTGCCTATGTAAATTACTTATAAGTATTTTAATAATGATAAGTGTTTAGCAGCTACATTAATCCTATTACCTTATAGAGATGTAAACAAGTTAACATTATTGAGTTTCTTATGATTTACTTTTAATTCTTATCTTTTTATACTTCTCTTGAGTCTTATATTTAAGAATCAAAATTTCCATTCAGCTTTGATGTTTTGATCAGAAATGCTTGAAAGTCATCTACTGAATATGCTTTTCCTGATGATTTATAGCTAGTAATGGTGAATAAGTTATTCTTGCTTTTGTCTTTCAGAATATCACATCCTAAGTCCTCTAATACTTCAGCATAGAATCTGCTAAATTTTGTATTATCCTGACTGATTTTATGATATTTGATTTTTTTTTTTCTTTCTGCTTGCTGTTTTCTCCTTCACAGGGAGTTTTGCGATTTGGTAATGTTATTCCTGTGAGTTTTCATTTTGAGATCTCTTTATGGAGATGATCAATAGAGCCTTTCAATTTCTATTTTGCCCTCTGATTCTAGGATAGCATGGCAGTTTCTCTTGATAATTTCTGAAAAGATGACATCTAGAATTTTCTTTTTTTATTATACCTTTCAGGTAGCCAGGAATTATTAAATTGTTTCCCATGAATCTATTTTTTCATAGAAGTTATTTTTCCGATGAGATATTTCACATTTTCTTCTATTTTTTTCATTCCTTAGATTTTATTATTTTGGGGGTGGTTCTTGATGTCTTATGTATTTTTTAGATTTAGCTTCCACTTGCCCAGTTCCAGTTGTTAAGGAATTGTTTTATTCTGTGAACTTTTGTGTCTCCTTTTCAATTTCATGAATTCAACTTTTTAAGAAGTTCTTCATTGGATTTTTGTGAGTCTTTTACCATTTGGCTTATTTTGGGTTTTAGATGTTATTTTCATAAAACTTTTTTGTGTTTCTTTTACCCAGCTCTTAAATCTTTTATTTTTTATATTTCTTGCATCTTGCTCATTTCTTTTTTCCATTTCAGCATTCTACCTCTCTTATTTGGCTTTCAAAAACCTTTTTGATCTCTTCCAGATATTTCTTCTGGGTCTGATACCAATTCACATTTTTCTTTGAGTCTATGAGGGTGTTTTGACTTTTTTTTTCTTAGTTTGTATTTTGATCTTCCCAGTCACCAAAGTAACTTTTTGTTTTCAGATTATTTTTTGTTATTGTTGTTTGATCATTTTTCCAACCTATTTCTTGCCTTTTACCTTCATGTTAAAGTTGTGCTCTTTTATGGGTGTGATTGGGTACACTATTCCATGCTTCATGATTTTTGTACTATTGTTTTCAGAACTAGCTCTGGGCATCTCTTAGTATTCAGTTCTTCCAAGGCGGTATAAGCTAAGGAGATGTTTGGTCACTGCTCTCCTAGACTTTGGTCTGGTCTGTGAGCTCTTTTCCCCACTAGAATTCTGATCAAGGTCCATGTTCCTGCTAGTGCTCTTCTTAACCCTCAGACTGTGACTAAGAGCCACATGTACTCAATGCAACAGAGTTCTGCTCCGACTGCCAGGAAATGGCTCTCTAGAATTTCCTTCTGACCACTTGTCCAACCCCCTTACTGTCTGTTGCCTAAGAGTTCCAGAAGTCTCTGCTGCTGATTCAATTGACCGCAAAGTTTGTTGCTGACTTGTCCAGCTATGGTCACTCTCACCCCAGTGAGACAGAACTTCCTTGCTGACCTTCTAAGTTGTTGTTGTCTGAAAAATCATTTCACCCCATCTTTTTGGTTTTTTGCTTCTTCAGAATTTGTTTTGAGGCATTGATTTTATGTTGTTTAGAGGGAAATTTAAGAGAGCTCAGGGGAGTCCCCACCTTTACTCTGCCATCTTGACTCCACTAGCCCTGACTTAAGAGAGGTAGAAGCATAACAGTTTCTACTCCAACTCATTATTTTAATAGGTGTTTCTCACCCAAATCCTGCAATGTTCACAATCTGAGGCCACTGAAAAGTCTAGTCTTATGGGTCTGTACAGAAGTGGAACAAGAGAAGCTTAAGTATAAGGAGACAATTGACAGAATCTAACAAGAAGAAAAAGAGAAAAGATGAAAGATCAAAAAATTAAGATAGATACCTTGAATAGAAATCTAACCCCAAAACACATAAACTACAGAGAGGATGATAAAGGTAAAATGAATAATAAGTAAAACATCAAAGAGAAAGCTAAAGATTTTGTATAAGTAACATAAATGAAACAAAATTGCCCAAAGTTGTCCATATAAAGAAAGAATTCTGTGGATATCTCCATTGTAAAGACCAAAGGAAATCAACAGGAAAGTGCAATAGTTCAAAATAGAAATGAAACATTTTAAAAAAGGAGTTAGGATAAATTTAGGTCAGGAGCAAAGTTATTAATATTTTTTAAATGTCTTTATATTAAATTTCTCACATAGAGTTTGGCACATAAGATATATAAATATTTAATGACATATATAAATATTTATAGCATTACTTTATGTGATATCTAAGAATTGGGAAAAATAGATGCCCATTGATTAGAGAATGGCTAAACAAATTATGATAAATTAATTTAATGGATTCTACTTCATTGTAAGAAATTATATGGTGATTAATACAGAGAGCCATGAAAAAAAGCCTATATGCACTGATACAGAGTGAAGTCAGTAGAACAAAGATAATAAAATGTATAGTAACTGAAAGTGCAAATGGAAAAAAATGATGGTACACCAACAAGACAAAAGTAAATATAACAAAATTATAAAGATGAATTGGGACTTGAATGAAGAAATATGTTGACACCTTCAACCTATCCATTTCAGGTTGGAGATATACAGAGAGATGCTACATATTGCAGATGTCTCCAGATTTTCTCAATGTATCTTTATTTTCTTCTTTAAAAGAAAAAAAATATGATTTGATACATGGGGTGGCTCTTGGAAGGGGGATGGTAGAAATAAATTGAATACTATATTCAATATAGTAGAAGAAATAAAAACAATAAAATTATTTAAAAAATTAACAGCACAATAGAAAAATTTAAATACATATTGTATTCTTTTAAGAAGGAAGTACTCTGGGATAAAAAATAAGCCATATGCTACACACAAGACAATATGATAGGCAGAATATCAATAGAGAGGAGAAAGGCAATGGTATGAAAGTTTTTACTTAAACTGACCTTTTCATTAATATTTCAAATAGTGTCTCTCTAATAACTTGGAGCAAGCATTTTATTTAACAGGATAAACTACAAATCTTTCCAATAAGGTCAGAAAACAAGGATATATATTTTCACCACTCATTTCATACAGTGCTATAAATGTTAAATATAGCATTAAATAAAACAAAATTAGAGAATAAGCACAGGCAAAGAGGTGAAAAGAAAATGACTGTTATGTGCCAGAATCTATTGTAAGCATTTTCTAAATATTATCTCAGTTATTCCTCACATCTACTTTGTTAGATAGATACTATTATCATATCAAGGTTACAAATGAGGAAGTTGAGGCAGAGAGAGATTAAGTGACTTACCCAAGGTCACAGAGCTAGTAGATGTCTGAGAATGAATTTGAACTCAGCACTTCCTGATTCCAGGCTTAGTGGTTTTTCCATTGTGCCACCTAACTGCCTGCCTGTTTCATACTAAGTAAGTTATCACTTTTGTTTGCAGATGATACCATGCTTTAATATAGTGTATCTTAGGAAGTCAAATATAATTAATTGAAATAATTATTATTTCAATCAAGCTGTAGGATAGCAAATCCATTTAGCTCATTAGCATTTTTATGTATTAACAATTAACCTCTGTGAGAATAGAAATACTCCATTTAAAGTAACTACTGAATGTATAAAATAATTAAGAGGCTATGTACTAAGACCTATATAGGACTCTGAATACAACTTTAAAGTTCTCTTTAAAAAATTGAAAATAGACCTAAATATTTGGAGAAATATAAATTGCTCACAAGTAGGCCAAGCCAATATAATAAAAATAACAATAATTTCTAAACATATTTATTCAGTTTCAAACAAAATTACCAAACAATTATTTTATAAACTAGAAAAAATAACCAATTCCACCTGGGTAAAAATGATGAATAATCTCAAGGGATATAAAGTGGAAAAATGGAAAGAAAGGAAGTTTAACAATACTACATCTTAAACTATGCTACAAAGCAGATGTCATCAACATTTGGTTCTTATTAAAAACAATTGGGTAGTAGAACATATCACATACATATACATATATCTCACAAAAGCAGACAAGTAGATATAAATTAATACTTTATTCCATATAACAAAATAAGCAATAATGGAAATATTACTTAGAAATTTAAAATCACATTATAAGAAAAATAATGAACAGTTGTTGCTTAGAAGCATGGATATAGCAAGAATTTATGAATGAACTGGGTATAGAGAGGATCACAGAAAATAAAATGGACCGTTTTGAGCTAAAGACATTTTAAAAGTTTTTGCACCAAGTTAATGCAATCAGAATTAAGTGAAAATAATTAACAGAGAAAAGCAAATCATTGAATCAAATATATCTGATGAAGGTCTCTCTTTTCTTATACATAAGGAACCAATTAAAGTTTTTTTTTTTTTTAAAGGAAATCCAACTGCTCAGAAAGAAGTTGTCAAAGAATATCAACAGGCATATTGATGTGTTTTTGTTTAGCCATTTTCATCACATCCAACTCCATTTGGGGTTTTCTTAGCAGAGATACTGGAGTGATTTGCCATCTTTTTTTTTTTCTCAAGTTCATTTTGCAGATGAAGAAACTGAGGTAAAGAGGGTTTAGTGATTTACCCACAAGTCACTCTTCAAAAAAAAAAAAACAAATAAATAAAAATCCAATTCATCAACAATCATATGTAAAATATTCTCCAAATCTTTAATAATGAGAAAAATGCAAATAAAAGTAACTATGATGTTCCAAATCAAAGCTAGCATATTGGCAAAGATGACATTTTTTTAAAAAAGAAAAATAGAAAATACTGTTGGATCTCTAGAAAAATAGGCACACTACCATGTTCTTCATAGCAAAATGAATTGGCCCAGGCATTTTCAAAAGCAGTTTAGAACTATGGACATAACATTAGTAAATTGTATATATCTGATGCAGATATATACATAACTAGTTGTATGGCCTTTGGCAAGTTATTTTAAACTTCACCTGTCTCAGTTTCCTTATCTATAAAACTGTAATAATACTAGTACTTAACATTTAGGGTTTTTGTGAGGATGGAACATGATAACATTCATAAAATACACTGCTAACTTAAAGTGTGATATAAATGCGAGGTAATATTACATCAAAAAATAGAAAAACTTTGCAGTAACAAGGAATTCAATACAAAATACACATCTATCACTTAGAATGTGGATTAACAATTTGTGGTGCATGAATGTCCTGCCATATTCTGTACTGTTAAGAAATGAATATGGAGAGAAGCAGAAAAACATGAGAAGACATTCTAACACATCAAGGAGATTCAGAGAAATATGTGCAATGCCTGCAAAAATGTAAGTAAAATTGATAACAACCATGCGCATTCCCAGAGAAGAGATGAGGACACTTATTTTTTTCCCTTTAAAGTTCTATAACTGTCTGTCTATCTGTCTATCTATCTATCTATCTGTCTATATGTCTATCTGTCTGTCTGTCTGTCGATCTGTCTGTCTATGTCTGTCTGTCTGTCTATTTAAAAGGAATAACTAGTTGTATGTAATAGATTTGCAGTTTAATATGTAGCAATCTTTTTTTCTATTGTAACATTTTATGGAAATGTTTGTCTTATTTGTTCAGTTCCAACTAAAATATACTTTTTCTTTTTAAGGAAATGGAAACCCCTTGATGAAGGCTTGATGGCTGGACTAGGGTTTTGGCATGTCTCTATACAAATAGAGACATCAAAGAAACATTCCAAAGAAAGCAAAGTCAATGTGGCAATTCATAGTAAAGAAGGATTATGTTTGATAGAAGTCCTATGGGATTCTTCATAAAGAATCTTGTGCGAAAAGACCATCTTTAATAGACGTAAGGTAACTGAGCATGATCATATAGATAAAGATAGCACTGTCACTGTGGCTAGTCACACTTTTTTTGTTTATTTCTTAAAGTTTAATACTATACTAAGTGGCAAGATTAAAAAATAAATGAGTTTTATTTACTTCATATTTTACTGAACATACTATGGTCCTAGAGACATATTATTTTCAGCTTGCTATTTTCAATACCTAAAATTTCACTATCTGGGGATGATCTCGTTAAGTATTGGACTATTTGGCTTAAAATGAAGGATTTGCCTATTAATGAGAAATCTGCATTTCATTAAAAAGATGAAAGAAAATGTTCTAGCCTTAGATATATTCCTAAAAAAAGGCCTTAATAAATGCAATATTTTTCTTTTAGGCATGATAGATCATAGTCACATTCATATACAGATGAGTCAAGGCTTAACCTTTATTCCATATATAGTATATGCCATGGAAATTAAAACTTTCAAAGGTGATATGTCTATCCCTATTATTCATAGCTAAAAAAAGATGAACCAAAAATAACAAAAGGAACACACTGTTTAAATTAATCATAAAATATGTGTAAACCTATTTATCATAATTGATAAAGATCACAATTTTATAATGAGATGTTCCACTATTGCTCTTCATTTCTGGATCTAGCTCAAAGTGCTAAAAAGCACCAATCCATCATAAATGTGCACATTCGCTAATAGAATAGTTGGCCATTCAATACATGTCATAATTTGGTTGATGTGATTGTATCATCAATTTTGTCATTCCTGCATAGATTTCTAGGCCCATCACTACTGATTTGAAAAGGAATTAGAAGAAATTTTAGTGATTACATAGCTGGCTTCCATTTTTTAGAGATGAAGAAATAGGAGTATGAACAAATTAAGTCTCTTGCTAAGGTGTGTCATGGAAGAAACAACATTAGATATGAAGCTAAAATTTGAATACTGTGACACTTATGGGATTAGGCAAGAGACTTAATCTTAATTAAATGTAATCAAAATTATTCACTTTGCAATCCCTAATATTCTCTCTCCCCAATTGATGGGCCTCCCCTCAATTTCCCGTTCTTGATCACCACTAAAAGAGCTGCTATAAACATTTTTGTACATGTGGTTCCTTTTCCCATTTTTATGATCTGTTTGGGATAAAGCCCTACAAGTGGTACTGTTGGGTCAAAGGGTATGTACGTTTTTATAGTCCTTTGGGCATAGTTCCAAATTGCTCTCCAGAATGGTTGGATCAGATCACAACTCAACTAATAATGCATTAGTGTTTTAATTTTCCCACATCTCCAGCATTTATCATTTTACTTTTTTGTAATATTAGCCAATCTGATAGGTGTGAGGTGGTACCTCAGAGTTGTTTTAATTTGAATTTCTCTAATCAATAGTTATTTAGAACATTTTTATATGGCTATATATTGTTTTAATTTTTTTACCTAAAAATTTCCTGTTCATACCCTTTGACCATTTATCAATTGAGGAATGACTTATATTAGAAATTTGATTCAGTTCTCCATATATTTGAGAAATGTGGCTTTTTATCAGAAACACTTGCTATAAAATTTGGTACCCAGATTTCTACTTTCTTCTAATCTTGCTTTCATTGCCTTTGTTTGAGTAAAAAAGTTTTAAATTTAATGTGATTAAAATTATTCATTTTGCAATTCATAATGTTCTCCGTATTTTGGTTGTTCATAAATTCTTCTCTTCCTAATAGAGCTGACAGGTAGACTATCCCTTATTCTCCTAATCTGCCTATAGTATCACCCGTTATGTCTTAATCACATGCCCATTTTGACCTAATCTTGATATACGGAGTGAGATGTTGGTCTGTGCCTGGTTTCTGCCATACTATTTTCCAGCTTTCCCAGAAGTTGAATACTTTGGATTAATCCAACAGTAGTTTCCTCTAGTCATTTATTACTCTCTTATGTACCTAAACAATTCCACTGACTCACCACTATATTTCTTAGCCAGTTTTGATGATTGCCATTTTAGAATACAGTTTTAGATCTGGTATTGGTAGGCTAGATCTGGTATGGCTAGGCAATTCATTCCTGAAATTGTGTTTTGACTTTGAAAGAAATATAAAAAGTTGAAGAAAGTATTCTCATAAGGTTAATTTATAAAAGTGTAGAGAACTAAGTTGTTGAGTATGTAAGCAGATTAATTAATGTGTGTTAGAACTGTTAAGAAAGTTGACACATTTTTTAACTCAGGTGGAAAAGGATGCTCCCTATGTCAATGTGTGCTGATTTATTCTTTGAAAAGACATTTATTTGCTATTCTGTAAATCCCAGCTTAGCAACTCTTATGTTTATGAGCAGGCATTGTGATATTTTACTGATGTCAAATGAAATCAAAGGCATCCCAGTTAGAATAAAATCCTGCAGAAACTATTAAAAATTTGGGGTTCCCAGACTTCCCTATTTTTGCAGATTTCACTTACCACCAATGATATTAGGAGTATTTTTCATATAAAATTGATCTGTCGCACAAAAATGAACTGTCATTAATCCTACTACTTTTGTATTCAGTTAGTCAACATTAATTAAATGTTCACTATACGTTGAGCAGTATGGTAAGTACTGAGAATACAAAGAAAGGCAACAAGATAGGTACTGCTTTCTTATAGTTCCCTGTCTTACAGGGAAGACAACATTCAAACGACAATGTACAAATAAGCTATATAAAGGATAAATCAGGAATAAATAACAGAAAGAAGACACTAGAATTGAGAAGATTGTGGAAGAAAGGATTTTAATTGGGCCTTAAAAGAATTAAGGGAAATCAGGAGGATTAAATAAATCCAGGACTTTGGGGAAATTCATACTTTATTTATTAAAAGAGGTACTAAATATCTGTTTATTCCACTTATGCCAAATGTTAAATATACCAAATACTAAATAGGAGTAATCAATAAAAAAAGGAGTAATAAAAGAAAAGAAGGTGGTGGTTGTGGAATATGAAGGTATAAATAATTGGCTTGACTAGGTGTCTCATTGGATAGAGTGATAGCACAGAATCTGTATGAACATGGGCAAGTTATTTAGCCTCATTTACCTCAGTTTCTTCAACTGCAAAATGAGCTGGAGAAGAAAATTACAAACCACTCCCATATCTTTTCCAAGAAAACTCAAATGTGTTCATGAAGAGTCAGAAACAATCAACTAAAAATAACAGAATTCATTTGATCAAAATTTCAGAGCCCTAAGTCCTGAAAGAGTTCATGAACTCCTCTAAACACTAAAGTTAGTAACTAGACAAGAAAATACAGTAGTCTAAGATAGACTCAGAAGTGCTTCTTATTGGATGAAAAATATTTCTTGGAAACTGGAATTCTCATAAAGGTTTTATTTTTCAAAATATAGAGAAGTCAGCCAAATTTGGGGGAAAAAATGAGTCATTCTCCAAATGATAAATGGTGAAATGATATGAATAGGTAGCTTTCTGAGGAAGAAATCAAATTATCAATAGTCATATGAAAAATACTCTAAATCACCAATACTTAGAGGAATTAGATTAAATGTAGATTAAAACAACTCTGAGGTATCACCTCCCATTCATAAGATTAGCAAAGATGACAGAAAAGTAAAATGGCAAATGCTAGAGGAGATGTAGGAAAATAGGCACACTAACGCGCAGTTCATAGGGATGTGAATAGACTAAATATTCTATAGAAGAATTGGAAGTATGTGCGAAGTACTATAAAACTGCTTATCATTTGACCCTGCAATGCTGCTGTTAGATCTATATTCCAAGGAGATCAAAGAAAAATGGAAAAGATCCATTAAAAACATTGATAGCACTTCTTTTTGTGGTGGCAAAAAATAGGCATGCCTTTCAGTTGGGGAATAGCTAAATGAGTTTTGGTAAATGCATATGATGAAATTCTATTGTTTCATAAAAATGTAATGAAAGAATGGTTTCAGAAAAGCCAGGGAAGACTTAAATGAACTGCAGCAAAGTGAAGTGGGCAGAACCTGCACAAAAATTAGTACAGGAACAGAAATAATGCAGAGATAATGAATTGTAAAACACTTAGTGACTGTCATTGGCATAACAATCCATCATATCGGCAAATGACTAATGAGACAAAAATGTAAAAAAATAAGAAAAAAAAAACAAAGCTATTTACCTCTAGCTAGATAATGGATGAACTCAGAGAGCCAAATGAAGTCCTTTTCCCCCTTTATTTTTCTTGCTTTTCTATAACATAGCTAACGCAGAAATGTTTTTCATGACTTCTTATATATAATGAGTATCATATTTTCTTTTTTGCCTTCTCAATGGGTCAGGGAGGAGTGGAGGGAAAAAGAGAATTTGGAACTGACAATAAAAATAAAAGCATGCAAAGAAATGAAGATCAGAGCTCTTTAGGGATGATGGTGGAAAGAAAAATCTGCTGCTCAGCTCCTTACCCAGTAGGTACCCACTGTAGTATTCATTCTCATTGTTCTGACATTGGCAAGTCAGTGCAATTTCTGTGACTCATTAATGACTCTACACTAGAAAGTGATTACCTTTGGTTATAACGACACCATAGGAATAATTGTCCTGGGCTACAGAATGTAGTTGCTATTTAGGGCAGGAGGGGGAAAACAAAAATAAAATATTGCAAAGAAAATCCTATGTATTATCATGATAATTCAGTTAAGCTATAAATTACACTAAAAAATCAGATTTTCAGTTGTTACTCCTAGGTTTTCCTCCTTTAGCTAAGCACACTTGGACATTTTCTCAGTATTTAAACCGAGATAGTAACACTTGTCTTTGACATATTCCAAAAGTATTAGTATTAATTAGGTAGTAGGAATATGTGGATTAGATGTTTGTTACCACGATATGTCATAAGCACACACAGACCCACACACATGTATATGTGTGTATCTATCTATCTATGTGTCTATATGTATATAAAATTTTATACATCATTGTGCCTGATGACAATCATTTATTTAACTGCCAGATGTTGTCATATGGCCGTGTAAAATAGGTTCGTGAATCTTTCATAACCTGATATAAAAATAAAAGGTTATTTCCATATTTGTTTTTTGAGGAATTGCAAAGCTCATCTTTCCGTGCAGTGGAACTGAGGCTTATTTCTTATTTGTAAATGTTTTCAAGAATTTGTAGATATTAAATTTGTTTAAACTCGAATTGCCAAGTCATTCCTTTTTTGCATTTTGTTGGTGTCTTACATTTCCAAAAGGTAAGCAAGTCCCAGGGGTTTGCAGTTTTATGCTCAGGTATACATAAAATCTTAAATGAAGGTTAAAGTAACTGATAGTTAGGGTTGAGGGAAGTGCACAGTATCTCAAGGTCAAATGCCAGATGATGCCATAAACTAAGATATGAAAGCAGCTATTTTTTTTTTTTTTGAAACCCATGAGTATTATTTTCTGTTCTCTTGAAGTTTTCATAAAGATTGTATTGAGATGAGTAGCTGGAAGAGACTTTTTTTTCCTTCAGAGATGTCACTTTCCTTTGTTAAGGAATATCTGCAATAGTGTGTTTATCATTGTTGTACCTTAGTGACTCCGCATACCCTTCATTTTATCACTCCCTTGGTGAGGTAGCTGATTTTTCCCCCAAGTTAAATAAAGGAAGGAACAAAGAAAGAAAAAATGTGTTATAATCTTCTGACCCTCACGCTGACAGTCCTATATATTTTGAAGCAAATAAAGATATGGTAGCAGAATTATGAAACAAATATGCGCTTCAGAAGAATGTATCTTAAATTTATTGCTTAACTATGTACTGCAACTGCCATAGTTTTTTGATGGGCAAGGACATACATCTGGAAAATAAAACAAATATAGTCACTCACTGGAAAATGAAAGACAAAAACATCCATCACATGTGATTGTTCAGCAAATGTGAGATTATTAGTTTCTTAGGGATTTATTAATTTGATCTACTTTAATCCTTATCTGCTGAAAAGGAAGAAAAATGTCACTCAGTTGATGGAGTCACACTCATTTTGTAAAGTCTTCTGATTGCCTTTTCAACTTATATCTAGAATTCATCTGACTAAATGAGGGGAAAAAGGTCTCTCCATACACAGCAGACAGTCACCTGCAATGACTGTAAGAGCCCAGAGTTAGGCTTCAAATGTCACCACATTGCCATCTTACTGTGAATGACTGAAATTTACTTCACATTGTTAGTGGTGCTGAAAATTGCCACTAGTTTCCACAGTTCATAATGTATTGTCTAAACTGAAAACATTTCCCAGATTGAATTGACCTTTTAGAAAACTGCACTTTCATCCTCAAAATACAGGACTGCTGCAATATTTTATTTAAAAGGTTATTTAGTTATAAAGCTTAGGGAAAGGGTAAGGGATTAGAGTTGAGTATATGTCTTTTCACATAATGCTTTGCTGTCAAGAATATTAAAAAAAAAAACAAAAACCACAACAAAACAACTGTAAACCAAACCCAAACAAACAAACAAAAAAGACAGATTATTTAACTACCAAAATTTTATTCAGAAAATGATCAGAAAAAAGAAAAATTTAATTATTTTGATAGAAGATAGGTGAGGTGAAGTCAGTGAACTGACTTTCTGTGGTTGGGCCCAAGTGGGTCAATTCATCTATCAAAATGCACTAACAGGAAAACTTTGAGTTTGATGGATCATTTTCATAGGGAATGAAACAAAAGTTTAAAAGGTTGGTCTATAGAATGAGTTTACTTATCTGTAAAGTGGTGGGTTAGCCTAATATAGACTCTAAGATACCTTCAAAGTCTATGATTCTTTGATCTACTAATATTTGACGAAGTTGTAGAAAAGCTGGTTACACCATATAGCATGAAAGATAAATTCAGGGAATGAGCAAAAGTAATGAAAAAGAAAAATTGTTTCTGTAAATGACATAATGGTTTACAGAGTCACAAAAATTTAACTAAGAATAAAAAAAAATAATACATTAAGTTAAATAGTGGTATGCAAAATAAACTTACAGAAGACATGAGTTCCCTGAATATTACTAACAAAACTCAAGAAGATGAGATAGGATAAGAAATTCCATTTAAGATAACAATTAACTGAGAAATATAATTGTTTCTGTAATCAATAGTATTTGTATCTGTAATCTATTACTATTACTATAGTAATAATAATTGTATCTGTAATCAATTGTATATGTAATCAATAGGGATTGATTTTTTTTCAGAGATAAAATAACCTTAAAAACTGAATGAATAAAAAAAATTTGCTAACCATATACTGTGTTCTAAATAGTATGCTGTATCAGCAAGCACCCCAAAATACACAAGGTGGGGCCTGCTATCTCAGGTTCTTTGATCTGCTTCCCTAAAAGGAAAGGTAACTTTTGATTAACAATATCCTTTAATCTAGCACATATATCATTCCCTTTGTTGAGGAAATCAACAGACAGTTCTTCCAAACTGTCTGACATAAGAAATATGAATATCACAAATCAGTAGACAGGTCCAACCATCTGACCATAGTTTCCAGAAAGGGAAGCACCAACATGTGGGTTTTCAAAGCCTGGGGGCTCCTTAGCCACTTCCCAGAGTCTTGTCTGGCACACAAGGCTTCTTCCAAAAACGAAGCCTCAAAGTAAAATCTCACCCTTGGAGCATTTATACCATTTTTAAAGCCAGAGGGCATCCCAACCTTTCCGAATCAGTGCCTCTTTAACCAAAGGTGTGAGCCTTCCTATAAACATTTCCTAATTAAACTCCCCTTAATAGGCAGGCATATTAATGGGTGGGGAAGATCTTTAATCACTTTAACAATACAAATACATCTACTGTTTCTATTGAAAAAAACTCTTGCTTCTATACTTTACTCCTAGTAAAACCCTTGGTTGATAAAGGCTATATTCACTCAGAGGCACTTGATTATACTAAAACAAAAACATCAAAAGATCCTACTTTGCTTGCCCTTATATATACTAAAGGAAGTGATTGTTTTTCTATTATATTATTAACCCATTATTAAATCAGGATTATTTTTCCTTTCTTTCTCCATTCAGGGACCAGTCCTTGTAAGTCATTCAGCCAGTCTCTGAAAGAAAAGGCCAAAAAATGAGATTGCTCAAATCCTTCAGGGACCAGTTCCTCAATCTTAAGTAGGACCTCACCAAAATAGAAGACCTTACTTTCGTTTACAGTATAAACAGTATCTTATCTAGATGAATGTCAGCCCTAATGCAGTAAATCTATGCCTTTGCTACACCCCACCACCACCACTGGACTTCAGGATAACCTAGCTCATGAAGGAGAAAACTAATCATAGCGGTCTACTTAGAGATGGCTAGAGGTGGCTGAGTCTCCCAATCGAGCCATGATTTTAGCAGGAGCTGAAGACTTTTAGCCTACTTTCTCACTTGAAAGTCTACCCCTTCAGTAATTGTTCACCAATCATGGTTGATTTTCACCTGTCAGGGGCACTCCCTTTCCCAAAGGCATTTAAACATTTGGTGATCTCCATGGTTTTGTCTTTGGTTACCGAGAGAAACCATTGAACATCAAGTTATTGAACATTAGGTAACCTAATTAATAAATTGATTATTAATTACCCAGAAATTCTTTTGCTTAGTGATTCAATATTTATCCAGAAGGGAAAGAAGGGAAGGGATATTGACAGAAATATTGAGGGAAAGTTCTAGGCTGAGAAAAAGGGAAAATTGAATCCTGTTGGCTGCCAGTTTTGACTAAGGCAATCCAAATACACCAGAATAGGATATGTGTTCCTTGCTAAAAAAATGGATAGGGGGCACCATATTGCACTGGGTGCCAATTCCCACTGGGGCTTTCCAGATTAGATAGGAAATAAGAAAGGAAAGAAGCACTTGCTAAACATCTACTATTCCAGTTACTGTTCTACTGCTTTACAAATAGCATTTCATTTGGTCCTCATAACAATTCTGGAATGAAAGTACTAATATTATACCCATTTTACAATGGAGGAGACTGAGGCAGGAAGAGGTTAATTGAATTGATCAGGATCAAATAATTTAGTAAGAGTCTAAAGCTTAGTTTGTACTCAGGTCTTCCTTACTACAAGCTCAGTACTCCATCCACTGTATCATATACCTGCTTCTAGGTAAACAAGTAGTAGAAATAAATATATGCATATCCTAAAGATAAATAAAGCCAAGGTAGTAGACTATTGAGGAAGGAATTGCTTACTTAAAAGGATTCTTTAAAAAAGGAGTCTCTGTAAAATAATTTATTTCTGCATTTTGTATAACATACTGTAATAAACTCAAAATTTTATAGTGCCTAAAAATCGTCTAACTATTTAAAAGTTCAAGTACATTGAATATTACACATTTCACAGCTAGGGGAAGGAGAAGAGGTTATAATCAGAAAAAGTACTGAAGGAATTATAAAAACAAAATAGATGATCTTCATGGTATGAAATTGAAAATCATTTGTACATAGGAAATCAACACTTCTAGAATAAGAAGAAAAATATGGATTAAGAAAATATTTACAATAAATAACTTTGATAAAAATCTGACAGAAAAATATTTCTAAAATATCTAAGCCTTTATGACCAATTCCTAACTGACAAAAATTTATAAGGCTAAGAAAAATCCCCTGAAAGATAAGTGGTTAAAAGTTATGAATACTTTTTCTAAATACTAATTATTCATAAAACCTGAACAAATGACCCAACTCAAAGAGAAAAGTAAAAATTTTGTGAGTTAAAATATCATGCCATGAAGTTTGGTGAAATGTTAAGAAACAGGAAAATACATATCATAATGTTTTGGAGACACAAGTTGGCTAAGTCATCGCTTATGTAAATGGTAGCTTGAATTATTGAAGGAAATAAATGAAATTACTGAAGAAATGTTAGTAGAGTGTTCATTGCCTTTGACCATGTATTCCATGCCCGGATTTATATCCCAAAAAAATTATTGAGAAAAAAGAAACATATATACATGTTTTAATATACATTTTTTCTATTATAAAATATAATAAATGAATGAGTTTGACACATGGAGCTAAATACATTATAGCATCTAGATATGTTGAACTCTAAATGTGAACTAATTAAAGCTAAATATGAATGTTCAAAAAACATGGAAAGACATATCAAATGACGTAGATAGTAGAGAAATAAAATAGAAAACGAGGAAGACCACACCCAATAGCTAAAACAAGACAAATAATGTCACCATAAAGAGCCAATAGAACTGGTTAAAAAACAATAGTCAATGTTCTTATATTATTCAAATGAAAAGATTCATTCCCTCTTTTGGTTAAACAACCATAAGTGAGCTGTTTTGAGACAATGAATTTGTAGAGGGTTATTGTATGGGTGTTTATTTGGAATTGTCTATTGTATCAAAATAAAATGTATCAAGAATTTTAAAATGAAAGTATTGCAAAGGTTGATTTTGCATTAGGGAGTAGCATTCTGCATTTGCACATGTAGTTCAGCTAACTATTTTCTATTCTGATCCCAGTTCATTGTCCACCTTCTGTGCCTGTCCCGGTTTTCTGTGCTGATTAATAAACACAATTGACTGTCTGTTCAACTGACATAATATGGGACAACTATCATAATATATCTTTGCAAATATCATTGGAAGACATGAGCTTTTGATCCATTTCTTTTACCCTGTTTAGAGAGACAGTTAAGTGGCGCAGTGTGGATAGAGTACTGCACTTGAAGTCAAGACATTATTTTCAAATCTAGCCATAGACACTTATTTACTGTGAAACCCTGGGCAAATTATTTAATCTCTATCGGCCTTAGCTTCCTCATATCTAAAATTCTGATTAAAATATCACCTTTTCCCAGAAGTAATCATTTTGGCAATTGAAATCATTATATAAATGCTAGGTATTAGTTACAAATTTATTTTGAGTCATTATGGATCTCATTGCAGAGACCATGAAGTACTCTGTGGTTTGTGCACTCAGGCCAATATCATCCATAGAAAGGATAATCAAAGAGATATTGCTATTCATAGGGGATCCATAATTTTTAAAATTATTTTCATAGAACACCATCAATAGATCTCTCTCTCTCTCTTTCTCTCTTGATCTTTCTCTCTCTCTCTCTCTCTTGATCTTTCTCTCTCTCTCTCTCTCTCTCTCTCTCTCTCTCTCTCTCTCTCTCTCTCTCTCTCTCTCTCTTTCTCTTTATCGCATGCTATCATTCAAATAGCCTCATCATCTATAATGAATTCTACTTTTATTTGGATATGCTATTGGACATTCTATATGACAGTGGCAAACATCTTCTGAGGCTACATGTCTCCTTGTATTTTGTCTCAAATAATATAAATTAATATTGGCTTTGAGTAATGCCCCTTCAGTTGTTCCATCTTTCACAGACTTTTGTATGATTTTGATATACTCATGGGGAAAATCTATTTAAAGAGAATCCATAATATGACATTGTGTTCTACAAAAAACAAATACTTGCTGTAGTCAAAGTATAATGGCATCATTCAGTCTCTGTACCTTTAAATGAATTTGTGACTATAAATATGTAATCCACTGCATATCATTTGTAAAAGACTGTTTATTCTATACCCATAACTTCATCAAGGATTTCCTCAAATGGTATATAAAATATTTTCATCAAAATTCTTAGATACAGGATATTTGACATGCAGGTAAATTTTTTTCTTTTTTGAAATTTTTGTAGAAATAAAACATGAGATTTTGTCCTCCTTTCCTTTTTAAGTTACCTTGAGAACAGATGCTTTAACATCCTTAAAATCATATCTTGTCTCAGCTACTATTCCCATTTAAACTTCTTTGAGCGTCATCCTTACCATCTCAAGCAGCACAATGGAAATTGCGGTAATAGAGTTCAAATGTGTTGATTCCACTTTCATTGATGAAGGAAATTTCTTTCTTTCTTCCTGTCTCTTTTTTTTTCCCTGTTCATTGTCCTGGTTCACCTTTAAATGGCATCGAAATGCTTTTGTTTTGTCAGATACATTGCCTAGTATTTTGTGAGCTGTGTTTTTTCCCTTCAGTGATTCTTGTTCTGCTCTAACGCGATTTTACTCATTTCCACTCTCTCCAAAAGATTTTGCAACAAGTTTACATTTTAAATTAGTACTGTCTTTAAGCTGACATTTTTTTCTGCTTATCAAACAAATAAAACAAATAAATATTTGCTAATAAATGTAGACAATTTCTAGACTGTTAAGAGCTCCTCAGTGTGGATAGAATTACATTGCTTAGAATTCTTTAGAAAATTTCAAAAAGGAAAACAATGTGATGCAATTAGTGAAAAAGACCAGAGTCAAGAGACTGAGTCTTATGTGTTCTAATGTCACTTGCTAGATTACATGAGGAAGGTAGTACTGGAAAACAGAAATGGACTATGCTATAAAGGACTCTGAATACACCATTTAAATCTCAAGGTAAGAGGTAATGTATTAAATAGAGAGTATGACTTGTTCAGATCTGCACTTTAGAAATTTTACTTTGACAGTCAAATGATAATGGACTGGAAATGGAGAAAAACTTAGAGAAAAGAGGGACCAAACAGAAGGCCATTAGAGTGGAGCAGGAATAAGGTGATGGGGGCTTGTATCAGCTAAGCAGCTGTCTGAATGCTAAGAAGGGAACATATGAGAGATTCTGTGAAGAACAAACCAGTAAGACCTGGTAACAGTTTTGATATTTGCAGTACATTTTGATACTTGATGTGAATACCTGACAGGAGTCAAAGATAAAAACAAGGTTGTGAACCTAAGTGACAGGGAACATTTGGCTCCCTTAACAGTAAACAAGATTTAGTGTGAAATAAAATGAGTTCATTTTGTACAATTGAGTTTGAATTCCTTTGGGATATGCAATTTGAAATCTACAAAGGGCAGTTGGTGATCTGGATGGAGCTCAACAGAGAATTTAGATACAATATCTATGAATCATTGTATCGCCAAGGCAATATTCACAGCGCTGGTGGTGACTATGGATAGGTCAGCGTAGTTCTCAGTCACAATATACAAAAATCCCTCCACATAAAAGGCAGAGGAGAAACACTTATTTAGACACCAAAAAGCCAAATCCCAGAACCAGAAGGCAAAATCCATCATGGTGACCAAGAAGTTAATAAACAGGATCACTGCAGGAAGCAAAGCCATTCTTAAGCATCCCTCCCTCGGTCAGGGTCTTCTCACAAGCAAACACTCAAGAGTCTGATCCCTACCACTTATGCCTGCTTGTGTCCTCTGCCCTCTGCTCCAACCCCACTCTCTCTCCTCCTCCGGGTTCTTCTCCAGCTTTCCTGTTCTGCCTGCTCAACAAGTTCCTCCCATGTGACTTAGGCTTAGGTGATTTAAGCAAATCATATGGGCCTATTAATGAATGAGAAAGATCTTTCCATTTAAATTACTATTACATTCAGCCTCAAGATCTTTCATGTTCATTACATGGATCGGTGGGGCAACTGGTATTAGCAGAACTTAACAAGGAAGATAGAAAATAAACATACAAAACAATATCTTAGGCAACTACTGTCAACAGAACTCCACAACAGTTCAACAGGGATCACATAAAATGGGCACATAAAACAATATTTTAGAGTGGGGCTTGAGCACAAGCACCCCATTATTCCCTTTCAACAAATGGGGCCCAAAATCTTGGGGTAAGGGACGAAAGTCTCTTCTTCCATATCTACTTCCTGCTGAGATTGGATGTAGAGCTGTCCCTGCCCCAAGAGGTTCCATTTGAGAGATCAGTTCTTTAGTTGGCATCTGGAATTTGGTCAACTTTAGGTCCAGAGATGACAAATCACCATCATGGATAGGGGGTGACATCCAGCTTAAGTGATCAGGCATCTGCAGGTGGAGGGTACTAAGTCTGTAGGAAATAAGTCTAGCATAGAAGTTTAACAGATGAAAGCAAAAAAGAAATAAGAAAACAATAACCAGAAACTGGATAGACATAGGGTCACCTGTGGTTCTGGAGTACATAAACCCACTGCTGTAGCTTTATTCACGGTAGAATATATGAATTAAGGGTACAACTTGGTGATCATCCTCTCCTGAATAAACAACAGTTGCAGTATTATCTTTCCCATGTGCTATAATTTCTGCAGTCGTTGGAACATTGTCTGGCTTCTGTTTTACCCATACTTTAGCTCCCAGTGGCAGCTGGGTGGTGCAGTGGACAGAGCACCCAGTGCAAGAGTTTGGAGGACCTGAGTTCAAATCTCACCTCAGACACTTGACACTCACTAGCTGTGTGACCTTGGGCAAGTCACTTAACCCCAACTGCCTCATCCTGGGTTATCTCCAGTCATCCTGATGAATATCTGGTCACTGGATTCAGATGGCTCTGGAGGAGAAGTGAGGCTGGTAACCTGCACAGCCCTCCCTCATTCAAAACAAAGTCAAGGGCAAGTCATGTCATCACTTCTCTGATGGCATGGTCATCTTCGACAGTGAAGGAGGAACACACACTTTACCTCCCAATTTTATTCTGTCAGTAGAACCCAATTTTCAGTTCCTCTGATAGTTACTTCAGAAAGAGGGTCAGTTTTCACAAGTGGTCTTGTTTCACAATGAATAATAATCACTTGAAGTATTCTATCATTTTTCCAAAACTGTATGGGTTCATCACCTAAATTTTGGAATGGCATAATAATTTTCTCCTTGATAACTAGAATCTGTCACTACAGCCAACACCTGTATTCCTCAAGATGCCAATCCTGATTTAGGTAATATCCATCCAAAATGATTCTTACAGATTCTCATACATATTCGAGTAGAGATTGTTCTTATTTCTTTACTATTCAACCAAAGGTCCTCTAAACAATGTAGATCATATTCTGCCAAACCAGTTATCCCTGGATACAGTGTTGGAACATCTGGCCTCACAGTCTGGTACTCAACATTTGTGATCTTATGTGTTTGTTGTTTTCTAATTTGCAGATTTAGGGTCATCATTCTGGGTAGAGGTGTACTTCCTTCCAATGGCCCATTATTCAAATTATGCAAAGCATGAACACATTACCTTTGCAATGTTGATAAGAATTATTAGAACTTAACCCCCTTTACTGTTCTTTCAATAATCCATTAATTCTTTCAACTAACCCAGACACTTGTAGATAATATGGAATATGATATATCCATTCTATGTTATTTAAAACACTATATATCTTCATTTGATTACCATTGAAATGTGACCCTTTGTCACTTTGAATCTACCTTGAGGTTCCATAATATAGATTTATGATATCTAAAATTTTACAGGTGTTTTTCTGGATTGTATTCTTATAGGGACAAGTCACTAGTATACCTGAATGGGTGTCAACACAGGTACATATAAAATTTCATTCTTTATCGTGGTGTAGGGGTCCAATGTAATCTATTTGCCAATTCTGGGCTGCTACTTTTCCCATTGCTATCTCTCCACTTACTTCCCGAGGAACAGTTTGCTCCCTTTCCAACAGGTATATATATAGCACAGTCTGGTGCTCACTGGTGTGTGGCCTGTAGCCCTAAATGGCCAGCCATTTGATGGACCCATTTTACTAGTACTGGATCATCAGTTGGTGTCAGAGTAGGGACAATATCTTGAGTAGCAATCTTTGCTAGTCGATCAGTATGTGCATTGTACTCACTTTCTGGTGTGATGAGGGCTGTGTGAGCATCTATATGAAAAACTGACAAATTAGTAACCAAAGATGTGTCCTACATATCTTCCCATAATTCTATGCCCCAGGCTTGTTTGCCATGAATTTCCCAATTTTGATTTTTCTACATGAGCATCCATGAAGTGAACCCATTAGCTACTGCCTATGAATCAGTAAATATAAGCCACTGTCTTCCTTGTTCTGTTTTGATAGTTTGGTGTACTGCCATAAGTTCAGCATATTAACTACTCCCACCCATCCAAGTACTTTCCAAAGTTTGCCTAGTACATGGATTATAGGTTGTCACTTTCCATTGCCTTTTGTGGCCCAGATATTTTGCTGTCCCATCAGTAAACCACGCATGTCTCTTTTGTTCTTCAGTTAATCCATCATATCCCTCATTCCATTTTACCAAGGACTATAGCAACTGCTGCTTTGGTTCAGGTGGTGCATCATTTCCCTCAGTATCTATGTTTGCTATAGATTCATGTAAAGCAGAAACTCCACTTTTGCCTGTTTTAAATCTATTTTGAATATACTATTTCCATTAATTGTGCTAGCTTCCTGTGCATGTCCAATTCTAGGAGAAAATGAGGTTCTCATTACCCAGGTCATAATTGGGATTCCTGGCCTTAGAACCTAAAGTAAGCGTTCAGTCTCTACCAAAGCCCAGTATGCAGATAACAACTGCTTTTCAAAAGGGATATATTGAGTTCCAGATGAAGGGAGTTTCCTAGACGTAAATCCTAAGAAGACATTTTGGCTTTGTTGTTTTTGCCATAAACTCCAGTTTGCATGCTTATCCTGTACAGTTACTTGTAATTCCACTGGGGCCACGTTGCATAGGCCATAAAACTAACCAATTAACTAACTGCCTTAGTTTCATCAAAAGCTTTGGTCTGCTCAAGTCCCCAGTCAAATTCATATTTTTTCCAGTAATTTTATACAAAGGTTTCAAAATTTGTCCTAGATGCAGTATGTGATGTTGCCAATATCCAAATAATCCTATAAACTTTTGGTCCTCTTTCTTATTGGTGGGGATAGGAAAATCCTGAATCTTTTGTCAAGCTTGCAGGAGAATCTTTGCAGCTCCTGATTCCATTGTATACCCAAAAGCTTTACAGTTTGAGCTGACCCTTGAATCTTTGCAGGTTTAATCTCCCACCCTTTACTTTTCATTTGCTCAATGAAAAGTGTGAAACTCTTCTTCACTTCCACAGTTTTTCCCTGTATCCAAATATTATCTGTATAGTGGATAAGCTGTTCACCAGGTAGCTCTAATTCATCCAAATGTTCAGCCACAATCCTATGACAAATAGTGAAGCTATGCAGATAACCTAATGGCAAGCATGTAAAAGTATATCATTAGCCCTGTCAAGTGAAAACAAATTGGTCCCATTGTTTTGAATCTATTGGGATAGTAAAGAAAACATTGGCTAAATCAATATCTGTGTACCAAGTCCCATCATATTTCTGAATCTTTTCTATTAAGGTAATGGTATCTGAAACAGCAGCATACAAGGGAGGAGTAACTTTATTCAATTGTCTTTTATACACTGTCGTCCTCCATGTCCTATCTGACTTTTGTACTGGCCAGACAGGATTATTCCATTGAATGGTTGTAGGTACTATCACTCCTGCTTCAATATATTCCTTTATAGTGTTGCTAATCTTATCTTGTCCACCTGGCACATGATAATGCTTTAAAGTAAGCACTTCAGAAGGTTAAGGTAAAGTGACTGGGTCCATTTTTATTTTATCCACTAAAACTGTGTTAATTCCTATATCTCCCCTTAGGTAAATTTAAAGTCATACTTTTCAATATATTTATTCTAATGATGTATTCAGGAATGGGTGCAATTACCACGGTATGTTCTTTCTTAGTTAATTGTTCAATTTTCATCTTTAGATTTACTTGTCTGACTGATATTTCAGCCCCTCCCAATCCTGTGATCGTGATAGTAGTTCCATGTTTAAGCTTATCAGGGTTTCCATATATAAGGGAGGCCACCACCCCAGTATCTATTAATGCCCTGGTTATAGTATTTGATCCATTTTTTCAACATTGATTCAAATTGATGAGGTCTGTAATCCCATCTGTGTATTTCTTTAATCTGAACTGGGGTTTGGGTAACTTCCTATTCTCCTTGAAGGTGTGACAAACTTGGATACAAAGGTTCAGAAGGGGCAGTTCTTACTTCTCTATTTTATCTGGTATCAGTCCCTTTTATCAGTACATTCTGTATAGTTCATTAGTTGGAATATCATCTATGCTTCCAAAATTTGCCCGATATCAATAGAGCAATAAACAATTCTCACCTTGTCAATTTATTCTGATTTTGAATCCACTGACTCTTTACTCTTTTCTTTCTAGGAATTTGGTCTTTTCCTCAGTTCCCTAAGTCACTCAGCTCTAAAAACTTTTCCAGCACCTCTGAAAGAGGGTGCCTTATTTCCCCAATTATTAGAGTCAAAATCAAGTGCTTGTAATTAGGAGAAGCCATCTTCACTATTATATTTCTATGAGAAACTGCAAAGGGAATATCATAGTATGCATCTGCATTTCTAATTATTATGACAGTCTTCATTACCTCCCCCTTTAACTTTCCTATGCAGTACCTAAGTAAATACCAGGGTATGTCTCCACTAGGCCACATAGCATCAGTAAGATATTGCCTGCTACAGTCTTCTGGAGTCAAAGCTAACAGATTAGTTATATTGTTACCTCCTTGTATATTGTAATCTCTAAGTTTGCTGTACAAAACGATTCTAATACGTATAAATTTTAAATAGTCCACACTATCTACAGATATTCCTTGAGCTCTTTCATCACTGATTCTCAACAACCAAGATATTAACCATTCTCCCATCCTTTAAGTGAACAGACTCAAAATTTCTTTGACCTCTTGCTGAGTAAAATCCTCAATTATTTCCCTAAACACTGAGTTATTTCCTTAGTTCTCCTGTTTCTTCCTCACCATTGGGCATGCTTCTGCCCGGGAATCTTCTCCCTCTCAAATTATTTCATTTCCTTGGTCACTGCGGCAAGTAGGCTGGGTCTGTACAAAGGTTGTATGAGTATTTCTTTTGTCAGCCTTCAGCCTCTTCTGAGCTAAACAAACAGCTTTTCCTTCGGGCTGAGACCCCCCAGACTGTTCTTGAGAGGGAGAGCCCAAAGGCTGAGAATTCTCAACAAACTAGCTAACTTTTTGATCTGAATTTTTTGCCTTAACAAGTTCATCTATATTTTTTACACATAATATGGTAACCTCTTAATAAAACCCAGCCTCTTCTACTTACCCCTGTCCATTCCTTCCCTGATCTTATTGGTATTCCTTGCAAACACCTTTCTACATTTCCAGGTTCCACTTCCTGTAACTTCACTTCCCAGTTTTTACAGGGTCCCATGCTCTTGGACTATTCTTTGGTTACTGATGAAAAAGTTAAATCACCACAATCTGGGATATTAGCTTCTTCCCTTAAATCCTTTCTGCATCCAAATGGATTTTATATCTTGAAATCTTGTTCATGACACCAAATGTATTGCCAGGGCAATATTCACAGCACTCATGGTGAGTATGAATTTGCCAGTGCAGTTCTCAATCACAACATATAAAAGACTCTCTATATAGTAGGCAGAAGAAAAACATTTATTTAGACATCAGAAAGCCAAATTCTACAACCAGAAAGCAAAATCTGTCATGGTGACGAAGAAGTTAATAAACATGATCATTGCAGGGGGCAAAGCCATTCCCAAGCCTCCCCTCCTCAGTCAGGCAAGCAAACACTCATGAGCCTGAGTCTGCCAGTGTCTTTTCTCTCCACTCTTTCTCTTCCTCCTGCTTCTACTCTAGCTTTCCTCTTTTGCCTGTTCAGCAATCCAGGTGATTTAAGCAGATCATATAAGTCTATTAATGAATGAGAAAGATCTTTCCATTAAAATTACTACTACAATCATCTACATCCAAATGATAATTGAATCCGTATGAACTAAAAAAATCACCAAGTCAGATACTACTGAGGAAGAAAAAAAGGAGGCCATAACATCTCTTGGGCACACCCATAGCTATAAAAGAATGACCTGGATGAAGATCTAGAAATAGATATTATGAAAGCAGGAAGAGTTCTAGGAAGAGAACCAAGGGAGTACAGTGTCAGGAATACACAGTTTTCAGAAATTATGTGAAAGCAGAGTGCTTGTGACAGTGTCAAAGATAGCAGAGAGGTCAAAAAAGATGAGAAAAGTTCTTTAGATTTGTCAGTTAAGGCCTTGTTGGTATCTTTGTAGAGAGCAGTTTCCACTGAATGATGATTTCCTTCTTCGTCACAGTTGTGAAAGAAGAAACAGATGAAAAGAAAAAACAACCAGAAGGCAAATTACAGAGAGTTTAGAAGCAGGTGAGAGGAGAGTAAGCAGAGGTACCTTCTGGGGATGGTTTTCTTAAAGAGTTTACATATGAAAAGAAAGGGACAAATAGGACTGGCTATAGGTATGGGGGAATGGTCAAGTGAAAATTTATTGAAGAAATATGTACGGGTTTGTTGATAGTAGGGAAGCAGCAGGAAAGGAGATCATTGAAGATCAGAAGATCAGGTGAAAATGGGAGCAATCTCCTAGAAAAATAAATGATTTCAAATGGAATCAATGGGACGTTGCCTTGAAAAGAAAGAGGGCCACCTCCTCATGAGATTTAGGTTGGAGGAAGAGCCAGTGGAGGAAGACATCCAAATGACATGAGAAGGGAAGAGAAACTTTTGGTGAAGGGTCTAGTATTTTTATTTTTTGATGAAAAATGAAACAAGGTACTTAGCGAAGAGGATAGGAAAGGTGCTATGGGGGATTGGGGATGGATGAAATGTTTTGAAATAACTATTATGTTGAATGAGATGTAAAACTGATTAAGATTGTTTAAAAGAATTATTTGGCCACAGCAAGAGCCAGGTTGAGAGTGGGATCCATTGGGAGGAAATGAGGTTTTTTATGTATATTTTTAAAAGTTTTTTTCGTTTGTTTTCCCTGGACTTCATCAAGCAAAGACTTAATGAACATTTCCTGGACTATTGTAGGTGATATTCTTTTTTAAATACAGATAAAACAAATCTCTGTGTTCCTTTACAATTTTTTTAAAATAATATTTAATTTTTAAATGTAATATATTTATATATTTAACATATATTCATATATTTCATATGTAAATATGTAAATATATATTTATACATTTCAAATATATATACATTTATTCTATATTTAAAATATATGGTTATCTTTTAAATTTATACTAAATATGTTTATATTTAAAATATTTTATTTTAAAATATTAACATGTTAAGTAAACATGTTAAGACAATTTTTAGCATTCTTTTTTTATAAGATTTTTAAGTTCTAAATTTTCTTCCTTCCTCACTCCCTCCTTCTTCTCCCTTCTACCAAAAGTAGTAGGCAATTTGATATATAGGTTATACGGGCACAATCATGGAAAACATATATATTAGTCCCAGTTGTGAAAAAAACAGATCAGAAGAAAAAAAAGAATAAAGTAAGTTTGAAAAAATGCTTCAATCTATATTCAGAGTTTATCAGTTCTTTGGTTGTGGATAGCATTTTCCTTCGTAAGTCTTTTGCACTTTTCTTTCATCATTTTGTTGCTGAGAAAAGCTTAGTGATTCATAGTTTCTTATCACACAATATTGCTGATACTGTTTACAATGTTTTCCTGGTTGAAATTTGCCTAGTTATAATTTCTTATTCCACAGTAGTATTTCATTACACTCAAATAACGTATTCAGCCATTCCCCAATTGAGGGGCATTCCCTCAATTTCCAATATTTTGCCACAACAAAAAAGGCTGCTATAAATATTTTTGAATATGCAGTTCCTTTTCCCTTTTTTATTATCTTTTTAGGATATAGACTTAGTAGTGAGTGGTATTGCTAGATCAAAAGGTATGCACAGTTTGATTGCCCTTTGGGCATAGCTCCAAATTGCTCTCTAGAATGTTCATCAGTTCACAATTAAGAAATTGATCTTTGTCCAATTTTTTAGATCTGACTTTGTGTGAAAATTGTTTTGTAATTGCATTCATAGTTATTTGGTTTGTCTTGGCAAGTAGACTCCCAAGTAATTTATTTCATTTACAGTTATTTTAAATGGAATTTCTCTTTCTATCTCTTGCTGCTGGGATGTATTCAGCATATAAAGAAATGCTGAAGATTTATGTGATTTTATCTTATATCTGGCAACTTTGTTAAAGTTATTTCAAGTAATTCTTTAGGTGATTCTCTGGGGTTCTCTAAGTATGCCATCATATCATTGAAAAAAATGATAGGTTTGTTTCTTCAATTCCTATTCTAATTCCTTGAATTTCTTTTTCTTCTCTTATTCCTACAGCCAACATTTCTAGTACTATATTTAATGAATTTGATGATAATCAGCATACTTACTTCACCCCCGATCTTACTGGGAAAGGTTCTCTTTCAATTTTGATGCTCTGTGATGCATGATTAGATATCACAAGAAGTCTGTGATAGATGATTTCATTAGATATAACAGGAAGACCGGGATAAGCAAGGTGGATACCATCTATTTAATTTTTAGATATTATATTATATTATTTACAGAGAATGATGGTTAATCAGTAGTAGTCATGGATTGGAACTTAGACCTACTTATTTCTATCTGGCGCAGCAGTCACTCTACCATTCAAAGAAATTAGCAGAGCCTATGGCCCATTATTTTATATATTCTGAGTGCTAACAATTATTAGCCATCTAAGCTTTATTGTGCTTTGAAAATAGCTTAAAGTTATTTTTATTTAAGCATAGTGAATACATTAATTGATCAGCTAAGAAATGCTTCTTTGACTCCAAAAACTATAAAAAAATGCTCTACTATTGAAAATGTATGTTTTAAGGTTATTGGGAAGATGACAAAGAAATAACTTGGGGCTGTTCTTCCTACAACATATCAAATAAACAAACATAAAAATCCTCCCAGAAAAGTAGGGTCCAAAAATTTCAGATAATTTCTTAATAGCAGAAAGATGATTGAAGACTCTGTTAGAAGGTAATTCTTATAGGAAAAATAAAAGAAAGCTAAAAAGTAACTCAGAAGACCATTGCTCCTGGTCCTCTCTTATCACTCTTCCTCCCTTTCTCCGACTTCCTTGTCTACAGCCCAGATACTAGTTTCAAGGGTTCCCTGTGTTCCTTTTACCTGTTGTCTTTTTAAAGACAGACATTCAAGGCAGAGCCAAGATGGCAAAGAAAAGGCAGAACTTGCCTGAGTTCTCCCCCAACCCTCACCTGAAAACCTTTAAATAATGCTACAAAACAATTCTTAGAGCAGTAGAACCCACAAAAGGACAAGGTGAAGTAATTTTCCAGCCAAGCACAACTAAGATCAGCAAGAAAGATCTTTCACACCATGGTGAGAGTACAATACATTCCAATTCAGGGCAGGGCAGCACAGACCTGTACCCAGTTGTAGCAGGCTTGGGAGCTACTGAATGTGCTATGGCGATAGTAGCTTCCTGAGCTCTCAGCCCACAAAGAAAAAAGGAGGCTGAACAACTGCTCATATAGAAATTAATGAGATCTGTTGGCTCACACTCTGGGCAAGACTCTGTTCCTTTGTACATGCTTAGATCTGGGTCACATTACTGAATGGCAGTCCCAGGCAAGGAGGAGCATTGGTCCACTAGAGCTTGCATGTTGCAGTGCAGTAGAGACCCTTAATAATTCAAGGACAGAAAAGAGTGCTCGTGGTTGCTCACAGACCAGAATTTAGGACAGCAGAGTAGTAAAAATGTTTTTTTATATCATACTACCTTGGAAAAGCTGAAAACTTACAGGTCCTCTAAAAACAGCTACAGAAACACCCTTAAGCTTGGATAGTGTACCCTCCATGCTGGAGACAGAGACCCACTTTAACAATGAGTTAAAAGTAAAGAAATAGGCTGGAAAAATGAACAAACAATGAAAAAATTCTGACCATAGACAGTTACTGTGGTGAAAAGGAGGAGCAAAACACACACTGGTCTCAGGCCATGGAAGGGCTCAGAAAGGATTTTGAAAATCAAGTAAGACAGGTGGGGGGAAATTGGAAACAGAAATAAGTGATAAAAAATAATTTAAAAGGGTCAACTGCTTGGAAAGGAGACATAAAAATAATGATGAAAATAACATAGTAAGTAAATGAAGAAAATAGTCCTTTTGAAAAGCAGAATTGGCCAAATGGAAAAAGAGGTCCAAAAATTCACAGAAAAAAAAAAAAAACTCTTTTAAAGGTAGAATTGGCCAAGTGGAAATGCAGGTATAAAACCTCACTAAAGAAAAAGATTCCTTAAAAATCAGAATGGAGAAATTGGAAGCTAATGACCTTATGAAACATCAAGATACAATAAAACAAAACCAAAAGAAGGAAAAAATAGAAGACAATCTGAAACATCTTGTTGGAAAAGCAAATGCCCCGGAGAATAGATCCAGGAGATATAATTTAAAAATTATTGTATTAATATCATAGTACTAATATCATATTGTACTAATAATCATAGCTGAAAGCTATGATTAAAAAAAGAGGCTATACATTATTTACCAAGAAATGTTTAAGGAAAATTCCCTGACATTTTAGAACCAGAGGGTAAAATAGAAATTGAAAAAATCCACTGATCACCTCCTGAAAAAAGATTCCAAAATGAAAAATCTTTGGAATATTATAGTTAAATTCTGGAACTCCCATGTCAAAAGAAAATGTTGTAATCAGCCAGAAAGAAACAATTTAATTTGGTAGATGCATGCTCAAGATAACACAAGATTTAGCAGCTTCTACATTAAAGCATCACGGTTGGGAATAGGATATTCCAGAGGGCAAAGGAGCTGGAAGTAAAATAGAGAATCACCCACTCAGCACAACTGAGTATAACCTTATGAGGGGGTGGGGGAGGGAGGAAAATGTACATTCTCTGAAATGGAAGACTTTCAAGCATTTTCCATGAAAAGACCAGAGCTGAATAGAAAATTTGACTTTCAAATGCAAGACTGGAGAGAAGAGTAAAGAGGTGAACAGAAAAGGGAAACCATAAGGTGCTTATTAAGGTTTAACGGTCTACGTTCTTACATGGAAAGATGATACCTGTAACTCAGAAGAAATTTCTGATTATCATGATATTTATAAGGAATATATATATATGTATATATATATATATATATATATATATAGACAGAGGGCATAAGTGTAAGTTACATGTGAAAGGATGATATCTAAAAAATAAAAAAAAATGAAGGAGTAATAAGGAGGAATGGACTAGGAAAAAGGGAAAGGGAGAAGTAGAATGAGGTTAATTATCTCACATAAAAGAGGCAAGAGAAAGCTCTTGAAGTCAAGGGGAAGAGAGGAGAGGTGATAGGTAGTGAGTGAACCTTACTTTCACTAGAATTGCCTGAAAGAGGAAATGACATTCATACTTAATTGGGTATAGAAATCTATCTTACCCTACATAAAAGTGGGAGAGGGAAAAGAATAAGAGAAGGGGGGTGTGATAGACTGGAGGGCAGATTGAGAGAGAGGATAGTCAGAAGCAAAACACTTTTAAGGAGGAACAGGGTAAATGGAGAAAGAGATTAGAATAAAAGGGGAAATAGGATGGAGGGAAATACAGTCATAACTGTGAAAAAAATTGGAAGCAGCTTTCTCTGATAAAGGCCTCATTTCTCGAACATATAGAGAAATCAGTCAAATTTGTAAAAATGAGACTGATTAATTGATAAATGTTCAAAAGATATGAACAGTTTTCAAATGAAGTAGACAAAGCTATTTATAGATGTATGAAAAATGTTATAACTCACTACTGATTGGAAAAATGCAAATTAAAACAATTCTGAGGTACTACCTCATACCTAATATCTGTTATATTGGCTAATAGGATAGAAAGAGGACATGAGAAATGATGATAGGATGCTGGAAAAATGAGAAATTAATGCATTATTAGTGGATTTGTGACCTGATTCAACTATAATTACTGTAGAGTAATTTGGAACTATGCCAAAGAGTTATAAAACTGTGCATACTTTTTAACATAACAATACTACTATTAAAAAGAGCTAAAAGAACAAGGATCTGTATGTACCAAAATATTAACAGCAATTCTTTTCTGGTAGCAAAGAATTAGAAATTGAGGTGATAGCCATCAGTAGGGGAATGACTGAATAAATTGTGTAATATGATTATGATGAAATATTATTGTGCCATAAGAAATGATGAGCAGGATGCTCTCAGAAAAACTTACATGACCTGATGCAAAGTGAAATGTACTGAGCACAATGTAACAGTAATATTATTGATATTGTTTCTGTTACTGATATTGATGACCAGTTGTCAATGACTTGGCTATTCTCAGTAATAAAATGATCCAACAAATCTCTGAAGAATTTATGTTAAAAAACGCTTGCTGTCATCAGAGAAAGAACTGATAGTGTATGAACACAGATTGAAACATATGTAGTTTTTTTAAACTTTATTTTTCATATTTTTGTGCATCAGGAAATAGATTAAAATGTAATTGATAAATATTTAGAAAAAAGTACAATACAATGTCCATAATGTCAATTTGCGGTTTTCCAAGTGAATGTACAGCCAGCAGGCATATGGTTCTATCTGAGTTTGGCACCACTGTTGTAGCCTATTCACACCCACTTTGTCTTTCTCACATAACCTGTAGATCAGATAGAACAAAAAAAACCCAAAACATTCAATTACAGTTTTGACCAAATCCATTGAATTTTTTCATGTTTTGAGGCATAAAATTATTTATACACATGTATGTTCATATAATGGTGCATATATGTATTTGACTGCATTCAAACAAATATACTTACATAAACAATATATAAATATACATATTTATAGGTTTTTAGCACAAATCACATACATGGAATTTATATGATGCAATATAGATATGCAAATACAAATACAACATATACAAGTATAATGATGTATTATAGATAAGAATATATTTATAAATATATACAAATGTGAAAATGTATTTTTGCTGAAAATTGATGTGGTACTGAAAAAAAGACCTCTGCAAAAATGGTTAATTTCTCTAACATACAAACAAGTATAAATATGTGCATATGTATTTTGGGGTGCATATGTAAAATATATGTGCAAATCCATTTATATCTGTATATTCTCATGACAGGTAAACATTATGTGGTCCTGTTCAGGGCACTTATATTCTTGGTGCTCCAGGCAGGCATTTGCTTTTGTAAGTAGAGGGAGTAGCTGCTGATTTACAGCAGGATTTTCCTCAGTAGAAATCATCAAAACAGATGAAATCCAAAGTCAAGTGAGGTCCGGAAGTGATCTTGTTGGACGTCTAGTCAAGCCCTTCATTTTGTAGAGGAAGAACTGGAGGACCAGAAGCACCAGGTGACTTGAATAGGTTCACAAAAGAATTAAGCCTCAAGGACAGGATTTGAACCCAGGTTCTTTGAAGAGACAGTGCTCTTTCTACAATGTCATTTAAAATAGAATTATGAAATATCAAGAATGTGTTTTCACACAAGAATCCTTCCCATTTACAGGTGCAAATTCTTCTTAGTTGCCATTGTATTATCGTATTATTTCCCCAAAACATTATCCTGAGATACACTGGCAATTTCTTTTGTTTTTTTCTCTCCTAAACTCAAAGATAACAGTCCCAGTAAAGAAGGAAGTAGCTCCAACTGGAGTATATTATGAGACTATAGTGTCATAGTCCTCTGAAACCTTAGAATATGCTTACTTATATTTGCAGAAGAGTAGCTTAATGAGTTTTAAACAAGATGCAGGCATACTAAATACAAGCGATTATGTCAGATAGAAGGGAAAAAGGTACAAGATAAAAAGTCATCATATATCAGATAAATAAACCTACATAAAATTACTTTAAAAAACTTTGCAAAGAACATTACTTTCCCTTTAAAATCTAACAAAACTCTCACTCCGTATCTCTATTTCTGTGTCTCTTTGGATCTCTCTCATTATTTTCCTGTTTCTACCTCTCTTGATGGCTATTTTTGTCTCTCCCTGTCTCTAACTGTTCCTTTTTGTTTCTCTTTTCCTCTTTCTCTCTACCTTCTATCTCTCTCTCATCACTCTTTATTTCTCTGGGCATTCTGGAAAGATGAAGAAGTTAGTCTATCCCTCTCTGTTTCTCTATCTCTGTGTCTCTCTATCTCTGTCTCTCTCTATCTCTTTCTCTCTCACACATACATTGTTTCACAGATAACACACTGGAGTTTTCAGCCTCCGGCCTCTAACGGATTCTCTCTTGGTCTGGTCAGACTGGGAGACAGCTTCAGAAGGATTAATAATCAGCTTTATTCTAGTCTAGTCTACTTAAATGGTTGCTGGGAGAACCAGCTCCTACAGCGTTCCTTGTTCACCATTCTTGCAGGAGCTGGAAAGAAGTAGGGGGCGATTACCCTTATATCTCCATGGGGTCAATTGAGACAGGCGCAGCTTGTGCACTTCCCTTATAGCCCCTCAAACCTAAATGGGGGGCATTTAAGGCAGGTACATGCATTCTTTCATGCATTACCCATAGTTTCTCCTTAGGAGTTCCCTGTGGTTTCCCCATCCCTCACTGATCAATGCCCACCTACTTTATAGGGCAGACAAAGAAGACATCTTGCCAACATTACGCTTACGAGTTAACTTTAGCAATATTATCATTCAGCGCAAGGGCAGTAAATATCATATGATGGCATCCCTTATCTCACAACGCAGCCTCCGTAGGACTGTCCATCACTACGATTCTGGGAATTACTATCTCAGATCGTTGGGGCTATTCTGGGAGTTATTTTCTAACACCTGGAAACTGGACATTGCCATGACCATGGATCCTGAGAAACTAACTCTACAAAGAGTAGCAAAATCCTCCTTACACACACAAACACACACACACACACACAATATCAACACTATTAAGAAATTCTTCTCTGCTTTCATCCTAATTCACTCTTTTCTTGAGTAATTCTAATTTCATCTCTTCTGGTTAATCTCTCCTTCACAAAATACTGTGCCTTTCAGCCTTTCTTCCTGTTTCATAGAACCACTTCCATCTTCTCCATTTCATTTTAGAAGCATCCATTGCCAAGGGTAAGTCAAATTGTTCTTGATTTTACCTTCCTGCTGAAACTCAACATCACTAACAAAAGCTGATTGTTTAGGTTGCATAGCTGGGGAGGGGGGAGAATAATATTTCTAGAACATGTTTACCATTGTTTTATGCACAGGATGAGCATTGCATCTTTCCTCTCCTCCCCAATGTGCCTTTGCATAACAATTGTCCTGCCTGTCTTAGTCTTCTCTGAGATCCCCCTTTGCCTGATTGTGAACCTCTCTTTGTGTTATCTGCTTCTGTTTCTTTTTTTTTCTTTGCCTTCTGTGACTCCCTTCAGGACTCAGAAGAAAATCTGAATTCTGCGTTTAGGCAGAGCAGACATTGATTTCCTGAATCTCCTTCTGGCTGCATCTCCAACAAGATGTGAGATTGCAGAGAGAGAGACTGGCAGAAACAGATGGAGTAACATTCCATGCAAACACTAAAATAGTAACAGAGAAACATTTCAACAGTGAAACAATAAAACGATCCCAGAGAACAAGAAGGGACATGACTAAATTGACCCTGTGACATTCTGGCAATCCAGTTGGAGGAACATCAACTGAAATGCAATCTGGTCTGCCTAAACCCAGGGGTTTTGATATTTTCTGAATTCTGACTAGAATTATAGATATTAGAGCTGGAAAGGGCCTTAGATATCATTTAGTCATTTGCTCACTTTACAGGTGAGGAAATTGAAGTCCAGAGGGGTTAAAATAATTGTTCCAAGTAACACAGTTGGTAAGAATCAGCTAGGATTCAAACCCAAGGACTTCATATTTTAAACTCGAGTCCTTCTTTCCTCCCTTAATGGCATGCAAGGCCCCTAAAGACAGGACAACTTTCCATTTTGTTATTCAATTCCTAAAGCCTAACATAGGATTAAGTATGTAGTAAGTGCTTAATAAGCATTTACCAAAACATGCTGTCTAAAACCAAGACAAAAGATAATGAAGAAGTGCAATGAATACAAACCAATCTTTTGTAATTTTTAGGCAGAGTGGTTTTGATTTGAATTTATCTTATGACTATGGATTTGTAACATTCTTTCATATAGTTGCCATTGATTTGCAATTATTTTGTTTCTATCTTTTGACAACTTCTCTTTTGTGTAATTGCTTGTGGTTTTAATTATATATATATATATACATATATATATATATGTACACATATATATATATGTACACAGACACACACACACACACACACACACACACACACACATATATTAGTTACCTGTATATTTTGGACCAAAATCTTAAAATCTTACTTAAGAAATTTAATATAATGATTTTTTTTTACATTCTACCTCTTTCTTTTTTTATCTCAGATGAATTAATTTTGCTTTTGCAGGAGAGTTTCAATTTCTTGTAATTGAACATATCTTTTTGTATCTTTTGTAATGGTCTGTATCGCTTGTTTGATGAAGAGTACATCTCCTACCCATAACTGTGAATAGTTTATGATCTGCTTCTCTTTTATTTATGGTATGAACTTTAGGTATGCTGCATAAACATTTTATTTCCTATGGAATATAGCATAAGACACTCATCTAAGATCAGAGTATATACAAAAACAGCCTGAGGGCACTGCGATTTGGACCCTAGGTCATAGTTTAACTAAAGTCTAGAGTCTAGATAATAGAATTTTAATCATGTAGCACTGATTCTTACACCACTGTCACTAACTCCATTTCCTATTGGTAAGTCAGGCCCTCAACAGAAAAGACTTATAGGGGTAACCCTGAGAAACTCAGGTTTCTAGTCCTACACATCATAAGCCCTGACCAGCATATTTCCTATTGATTTTTAGTCAAAATTAATTAGATTTCAGGAAAGGTATTTACTAAGCTGATATCTTAGTTATAATTCTTATATAAATACTACCTTTCCACTCCAATCCCATTCTCCCATTGCATAATGAAGTCTCTATAGATCTTTGACTGAGACATCCATAGCACATGTGACCAAAGGCTAAATGCAGTTCTTTGTTACTAGAAATGCTGATCTCTCTTAACAGACTCCTCATAAAAGCCCCATTAGGTAGGGCTCTCTGTTTGGCTCAGGTTCACTGTGTAAGTTAAATCATGTTTGCCCTAGTTTGCTGCTCCACCAACAATACACTAATAAATCTATCTTCCCTCAAGCTAATATAGTTTGTCCTTACTGTATCTCTCATCCCCTGATGTATGTGTATATATATATATATATATATATATATATTATATATATATAATATATATTATATATATACCTGGATAGGTAGATAGATAGATAGATAGATAGATAGATAGATAGATAGATAGATAGATAGATAATTATTGCAACTCAGGTATTCCAGAGATACTGCTATCAAAACTTGTGGGAAAATTATGTCTTCCAATTTTGAAGTTCACAAAGTCATCATCTGGTCAGTGGGGAAGGGAAACTAGAAAGAGCAAATTCTCTTATACCTTTCCCATGAAAGTGGTTTCTTCCAAGAAATACTTTACCGCTGGAATCAATGAGCATTCAGCTGACTGGCTCTTATGCCATTTAACAAGTTTTCCAAATATTACTAACAAATATTTCAAAATAATCTTACTTTTTTATCCCCCAAATTAATGTTAACTTTTAACATTTACTTCCCCATGACTTCATTTTTGTAGCATTCTTGACATCTATGATGCTTATTTCCATGCATTTAAGTTCAAGAATCCTAGGTGACATATTAAAGGAGAATATCATATACTCCCTTTCATCAACTGGATCTTATAGCTCCAAATCAGATTACTGTCACTTTAAAAAATTCATGACAGATCAAGCATATGCCACCTGTTCAGGCCATGAGTTGCTAGTTATTTCCTCTCTTCCCCATTCCTTCTTGTCTCCTCTATGCATTCCTTAACCTTGTCAAATTTTAGTTTAATGAGAGTGATTCAGAATAAACTTGGCTGAGCATACACTTCCCTGATTTTAAGAAGCCTTCGTGAAAATCATCTTTGGCTAAACTATATATTTCAGTGCTCCAGGATTCAAAACACAAGCTTACAAAGGAACCTGGAAACCCAAGTCAAAGGGAATTTAACCAAGACTGTCCTTGGAAAACCTTCTCAAATAAACTCTGAGGAATAAATTAGATCTTTTGCAAAGCACTTGTGTTCAGATTTCCGTTTGTTAAGTTAAATCATTCAGTACACGCCCAAAATTTGCAGAGAGTTTTTCTGTGCTTAGCAATATCTTCTCCCTTGTACCCTCCACCATGAAAATACACAGAGAGAAGCTAGAATGGGGTCTAACTGAAATTATCTAATGACTTTCAGGTTGAAAATATCCTCTCTCTATCTCCAGTCTCCACATCTTCAGCCATTCTACTTCTGAGATATTCTGTGCCTTTATCCTCAGGCACGTTGGTCTTAACATATTGGGCACAGAAGGTTATTTAAAAATCCCCTCTAAATCTCCTAAATTAATGTTCTGTGTAGTGAGCACCTGTCAGCTCCAATACAGTTATGGGATTAGATATTTTTGAATGATTTTTGACTCTGAAGGTTGCTCTCATGCTGTTACTGAATCTGGCTGTGCAACAGTTCCAGCATCTACTATTTCCTGGAGGATTTGCTGTGAACCTGAAGGCACTAATAAATGTTTTCCTCTAACTGCATAATGATCGTACCTTGCTTTGTTTGGTTGCAGCTTTGCCATTTTCCTGCATATCAAATGGCTACTTTGGAAATTCTCTCTCTAAAAAGTCAGGAATGAGCAATAATTTTTTATTTTTGAAACAAATATGAGCTACTGATTTCATTTTCTCTTCTTTAGGGAAATGAAGAATAAATACACTTTTAATTATTTAACTTCCACAACTCAGATTGGATGTCACAGTTAAATTCAGATTCAATATGCTTTAACAAGGCAATTATAACACCAAGGACAAAAATATGACTAAATTACAAAGATACAGGAAGAAAAAATTAAATTATTGGTATGGTATTTTGTAATCATGTTTTTGCAGTCGTTTTTCAGTTGTTTCTGACTCTTCATGATGTCATTTAAGGTTTTCTTGGCAAAGATCCTAGAGTGGTTTGCCCTTTCTTTCTCCAACTCATTTTGTAAATGAAGAAACTGAGGAAAACATGGTTAAGAGACCTGCCCAGGGTTAAAAGGCTAGTAAGTGTCTGAGACCATATTTGAACTCAGGAAAATGAATGTTCATGGCTCCAGACCCAGCACTATATACACTCTACCACCTAGCTGTCCCAGTAATAATGATATCTTTCATTTGTAGAAATACCACTGTCCCAAGACACTATTCCATGAACATTACCCATTCATTCTTATTTATCTATTTATTTAAGCTGCTTTAAGAAACCTATACAATCTTAGTTAAAACATACATTCATGTTCATTTAAAAATATTCAGGAAAAGAGTTTTTGTCTCCTTTAAAAGACTAAACCACTAAATAGGAGAAGCAATTTGCAAGGAAGTAAGGTTTTTTAGTGAATTAAGAACCTATAGTTCAAATTGCAGATAGCAAGTCAACCGAGTCTTTGGTGATGGAAAATTATAAGATGTTAAGGCTCAACATTATTAAGCTACTTTTTATCTGAAAGAAATAGTAATAGTAAGAAGGTGATGGGAAAAATAACAAAATCGTTCCAGGTTTGGGGTTCTTTCCTTTTTTTTTTTTTTTACCTGTCATGGATCCCTTTGGCAGACTGATGAAACCTACGAACCCTTTCTTAGAATAATACTTTTAATTGCATAGGATATAATAGATAAGATTATAAAGGAAAACCAGTTATTTTGAAAAAAATTATCAAAATAAATAAATTTTAAAAATATGCAAATAAGTTCCTAGAACCCAGTTTGATAATCTCTGCTCTAGATGTTTAGAAGAAGAGAATTTAGAGAGTGGGTTCTGGTCTTATTGAATGAGCTTTAAGATTGTGAAATGCAATGGGAGGAAACCCAGACTTAAATGGGAACTGATAGAGAAAAAATAAAGCAAGTCAGTTTTACTGAGTGAAATACAATAACAAGCAATAGTCAGAAAAGATAGACAGTTCAGGTTCCTCCGTGATCACAGATAGAAGAGTTTCTCAATCCTGTAAAGTAAGTTGACTTTTGAATGATTCTTTTCTGAGTCTAGCAGATGCAGGCATTGGGGAAAAGGACTGGGCAGCCTAGACACAAAATTTGGGTCAGACTTTGGAGATTGGTGCTCATTCTTGTGTGTGTGTGAGTGTGTGTGTGTCTGTGTGTGTGTGTGTGTGTTGGGGAGTTAGCTGTTGGGGAATTGATGGTAAGTCAATATTTATACTTGCACTGGATGAAAAATGCTTCCTGTGTTTTGGACTTGCTCTGGATATCTTCATTTATTTGAGTGTGGAAACTACAGAAGTTCTAATAGATTCACGATTTCTTCTTTAGTGTTTATATTTATTTTAATGGATTATTATAGAGTAGTTAATTAACACAGGGTTAATCACTATAATCTCTATAAAGTCAACCTTACAGGTTAAAGACTGGGCTAAAATGAGTTAGAAGGAGGTTGGTTTTACCTGGTAAGTAAGTAAGGCTGTCTGTCAGTAACAAAGCAGGATAAGAATCTCTACTTCTGAATCCTGCTAAGGGACGTATGAAGTAGGGGGCATATAAGACAAGGGAAGGAGTTCAATCAATAACAAATCATAAATGTAAATTCTTCTGGATTTTGGATTTTCTTTTTAGAAGCTTTGTAAAAATTCCATGTCAAGCTCTAAGCAAAGTAGCTTACAATTACAAATGTTGTGGAAATAAGATCAACAAAGACAGATTACAGGAAAAACAATAAGATTAATTCAAAACTAGTATATGGAGAGCTGTGTTCCTTTTTTCACTCTTATTTTGAGGCCAATATAAAGGATGAGTTCACTTTGAGAGGAGAAAAGAAATAGATTTTAATGTTATATGTGTATGCTTATCTAAAAGGCATGATTTGATCACAGGACTCAAAAAAAATTCCAACAAAATATTTTTTCCCCTAAAATTTAGATTCCTGTTTATGCCTCACAGGTGGAAACTGATGCTAGAAATCAAAGGTGACTTTAAGAAAGAAAAGTCAAACTGTTTCTCTGTGGTCTACTGGAGAGCTGTTCCTGTATTGCTCCAACCATAACTTTGTCAGACCAAGCAGCTGGGGGTCAATTTAAACAGCATTGAAATTAGAGCAGCCATACATTATTTCTTCAACTGAGCACATTTCTGAGTAACAAAGTTGATCGGTTTCACTGAAAACAATTGGTATAACAGTTCAGGAATCGTTCTGCCACCATAGGTGTATGGAATACCATAATTAAATTGATGGATTCACTCTATGTTACATAAAATCTATTTTACACTTTTCTGTCAAATAAGTTGTTCCAAAGTACTTTAATAAGATCAAGCTAGAGAAAGATCCTCATCCCAATCAGTAGAAGAAACAGTAGAAAAGAGCATTTTATCTATGCTTGAGCCAATGAGACAACCTCGGCTCTCTGGGAGCCTACAGGTTAGTAGGAAAGAATTAGACAAATGCACAAATAGTACCATTTGTAATGGGGTGAATGACAGTGACCTGAGAAACTTGAAGAAGAACCAGAAAATATATGAGGACTTTCAGCAGTAATTCCTAGCCACTGTTCTAGAAAGATTGCAGATTCCACCTGCACTACAACAGTGAAACTTAAGTGATTCTAGAATCTTTTTTAATTTGAATTTTTCTCCAATTAGGGAATATTAACCATACAGAAATCGACAAACTAAAGTTTTCTTTTTTTTTTTACAAAAATGCTAAGTAACACTCCTGTTATCTATCCTGTTTCTTTTCTGCAGTATGTACTCTGCTAGGGACATACTTCAATCAGAAGTATTAATTAATACCTATGAATTAAATGGCTAAATTTGCCTTTCTGTATTAGTTACCTCTATTTTATACACATGTGTATAAACATCTAAAGTCTTTGGTTTTACTGCTGGTTCCACCACCTCTCATGTACCTTTTTTGTTGTTTTGTGAATTTGAATTAAGAGGAATCTCTACGACTATTTTTCTTCTTACTTTGTAACTATGATACTTTGCTTTGAAGATAAGCATATGTCTCTCTCTCTCTCTCTCTCTCTCTCTCTCTCTCCCTCTCTCTCCCTTCTCTCCATTTTTTCTGTTAAAATCCATTTTTGTTAGATTTGGAAGACTCCAGGCAAATATTTCTTTTACCAGTAATCTAAACCTGGTAAAGAACCAATAACTGAAGTCTTAATTCATAAAATCAAACAGTGTATAGAGCATTAGACCTAGAGTGAGAAAAATTTTAGTGCAAGTCTGGCCTTAGGCACTAACTGCTTGAGCCTGGGAAAGTCACTTAACCTCTGCTTGCCTCAGTTTCTTCATCCATAAAATGGGGATAAGAACATCACCAATTATTTCTGTGAGGTGTTGTTTTGAGAATCTAATGAGATAAAGCACTAAGCACAGTTCCTGGCACAGAGTAAGCATGATATAAATGCTAGCTATTATTAATCATCTGTTCATGTAATCCAAAGAACTCTCACAAGCATTTATTGTGTGTATTTTATGTGATATCCTAGGATTTGGTGATATAAATGAGGCTTTGAACAAAGAAGAAAGGTTACAGGTATCAACTTTCAAAGAGAATATATTTGAATTTATTGAGATCCTGAGAAAAGAAAATAGTGAAGAAGAAGCAAAGAAAATAAAGAAGGAATCCCTTTCATTCTATTTTGTTTTAGAGCCATGGGTTCTCATGGGACTGCATTCCCCATGAAACTGACCACAGAGGGGCTATAGAACCAATCACTAAACAGCCTTGAGGCAACAAGTGCTGTACTCCCAACCTAATAAACAAAATTTTAAACTTTTTAGGAATAATCCCTAAAGATATATTTGCATGGCAGCAATAGTCACTCACAAATTTAGGAGAGGAATATTTTCCTTAACAAGATACAAACAAGATTTGCCCAAAACATCTTCAAATCCATGGTAAAAGTTTCTTTCTCCTAGTCAGGGGAAAGGTGAATGATCAATATTCTTCCAAAGTCAAGATGCTAATTAAGGTCAGAAATCCAAGTTCCCTAACAAAACAGAAGAGAAAAGAATTCGTTCATCCATACCATATAATTACTTCTGTAGCTTTCCTATCTCAAAGAAAAAAATACATCAAATGGAAGAGCTCAACTTCTCCAGAAAGTGAATTTTATTTGTGCTCTCTATCTTTGAATCTTGGTAAAAAACTTTGAGAAACTCACTGTAAAGTGGCAATCTTAGCAGAGATAAAAATCCACATTAGTTTTTCTATATTAATTGGATCCATATGATTGGCAGGTTTGAAATGATGTGATGTCTTTCTATGCACGGCTGCTAGAACTAAAAAAGAAATGGTTGGATGTACAATAAGGAAATTGGAGAAGGGTATATACAATGGAAATGTATTTAGCTGCTTTGAATATCTTCCAAATCTTATTGTGTCTCTCCTAGGAGATTTCCAGTTTAACTCAACATATGGTCTGTAATTTTGAAATTAAATTTATTTGTATAATTTTGACACAGTAGGAGTTAAGCTTAAGGTGTAGGATATAAGGGTATGATAGTTTTCCTCACAGATATGACCCTAAAATTATGAGGTATGAGTGGAAATAGTTCAGGGGAAGTTTCTTTTTTTTATATTTATTTATTAACTTTCTTAGTAACTAGTAACAGTGCAGTATAATATTTCTGGTTGTATTCATTCTATAACAGATTGTCATCTAGGTATAGTATAGTAAAGGGCAACCTCTCTTCATAGTAGACCATCAGACTATACTTCACATCCCATCTAATAGTTCACCACAGCTTTCCATCCACCCTTCCCTGTTCCTCCCACAACTGACCCAAACCCTTTCTCTTCACATTTAGCTACTACCATTGTTCAGGCCCCCATAAACTCTTATCTACATTACTGTAAAAAAAAGTAGTCCTAAGTAGTCTCAGTTCCTCAAGTCTCTCACCACTCTGGTCTATCCTCCACATAGCTGCCAAAGAACTTGCACTTCAGCACAAATCAGGGCATGTGACTGCCCCTTCCTCCTCCCCCAACCAATTTGAATAGCTTCTTACTGCATAAAATATAAACTCTTAGGTTTAATTTTTAGGCAGTCAGGTGACACCATGCACAGAGTGCTGGGCCAATTGTTGAGATGTTTCTTGGTCGTTTCTCACATGTCCTACTCTTCGTTATCATATTTTGGGGATTTCTTGGCAAAGATACTATACTGGTTTGCCATTTCCTTCTCCAGTAGTACCAAAGACTTGAGTTCAACTCCAACCTCAGACATCTAATGGTTTTGTGACTCTGGGAAAATCACTTAAACTCTATTTGCTTTAGTTTCCTTAACTGGAAAATTGGGGTAATCATCATGTTTACTTCACAGTGTTGTCAGGAGGATGAGATGAGATAACATTGCATAGTACTTAGCACAGTGCCTGCCACAACATAGGTTCCTATAGATATTGATTCTCTCCCTCCCTAAAATTCCATGTTCTTTCTATTTTCACTTGATATCTTAGTCCCTCTTAAATTCTACAATGTGGCCAAAATGGCCTTCTTCCTATTCCTCACTAATGATAACTCATCCCCCAATTTTGTTCCTTTGTACGGACCATTGTTGGTTTTTGGAAAGAAACCCCTTTTTACTGCTACCTTATAAAGGTCATAAAATGAGTTTTGTTTAAGTCAGATATTCAGTGCAAAAAGTTTTTATTGAGAGCCTTATATTTGGAGAGCACCTAGCCAAGTGCTGAATATTTTTGCAGTTTTAACTTTTTGAAATCTTTTTACATTTTTAACCTTCTATCGTGTATCTTCTCCCTTGTCCCAATAAGCCAGAGAAAATGAAGGATGAAGGAAGAAGAGAAGAGTTGAATCATTTTTATTATTCTTTACATTACATAAATGAGTATTATAGTGATATGTTCTTTAAATGTAAAAAAAACAAATGAACAAACTATATACTCCAATTTCTCTCCTCCAGCCTCTTTTTCTTTTTTTCTACTGTCACTATGCAGGTTGACATTGCTTTCTATCAGTGTTATGATATATGCCTTTAGGGAACACCTGATCAAAGACAAAGATTAAATAATTATTATTCCATTCCTTCTTGAGGCATATAGAAGTCTTAACTCCTCATTCCTCCATCATTTGACTTGTCTAAAACTCGCCTTGCTCTCTAAGTTATCTTGAAGTCTGATCGCTAACTGGTAATACTAGTCTTGTCTATCTAAGGCCCTTGAAGGCAGAAACTGACTGGTTCATCTCAGAATCCAGCACAGCACCTAGAATATAGTATGCTCTGTGTGATGTAAACAACATGAACTCCAAATCATATTCTACATTAACTATTTTGACTTTTCAATTGAATACAATAAGGAGTGATATATTTCCAGTGCTAATAGTGTATATGTGAAAAAGTCTTCAAAGAAGAATGTAAAATTTTTAAAGCAAAGATGATTTTTTTTACTTTGTAACCCTGGAATCTAATATAATTACTTGTTTGTAGGGAATGCTTAATAATTAGTTGTTGCATCAAATTGAATTACTGCAGAAAAATATCTTTTTTCTTGACATATTGTAAAAAATTATTTAATGTCTGAGATTTTTATTGTGATAAACAAAATTTAAGAAATAAAGAGTTTAGAGAAAAAATACTTTGGAAATTAAATGTCTTCAACTATTAAAGGATTACCATTGTTTTATTTCTACATTTATTTCTTTGGAAAGGGGTTGGGGTAATGATTTCAAATGATGAGATAAGCCCCCCTCAACTTTTTTGTTTAACAGATAAAGCTACTCCATTTAGATTTTCTATAATCCATTTCATAAACCATTTATATTAAAGTAGTCTCATAGTTAAGTCATGAAGCTATTGGGAACACCTCTCCAAATATTGTTTTACTCTTTAACATGTAAAATAGCTGTGAGGCAACATCCAGTTTAATTTAATGAAGTCAGTGCTCAATAGTTGAGGAAAGATTATTTGGTATTTTAATACATTCCTTAGAATTCCCCAAAATTAAGTTGGAAGGTTGAAATTGTGATTGCTGTTATCATATAGTTAGCTATATTACTTTCAATCATGCTTGCCATTTGAATATAACCAAACTAAGAAAGGAAAAATTGTATTTTGTATCTAGGGAAATATTTCCCATCTTTCAGAATTTGTTTTATATTTAGAAGGTCTTGCTTTTTTTGTTTAATTTTCAATTACTCTTGGAATGAAAATTCTAGAGATGTTGAAAAGCAGGTCATTGGCAAATAGGGCAACGTGGGATTCAGACTGAAGGCTCAGATGATCTGACTGCAGCTCTTTCCACTAACCAGAGATAGATATGAATAGGAAGAGTATATCTTAAAGTGTATCTGTAAATGGCAAATGATTTGAATAGATTGGGAGGAGCATGACTTTTTTTAATATAGCAAGAGAATTATAGAAAATTCGAAAGGTGTTCATACTTAAAAGGTTAAATCAATAATTTGTTTGACAAATCCAAGCAAGGTACAATGTCAAATAATAGTACTTGACTGAAGAATTCATTTATATTTTAAAGGTGCTTTCACAGTTTTTATCTTCAAGATATCTAAGAGATAAGTAGAGCTGGTGATATTTTAAATGATTAGATAAGTACCTCTAAACTCTTAAAAAAATAATGTTATTTTACTTAATTTTTTGTAAGCAATTTCCTAAGCCACTTATCTGGCAATACTCTTAGTTAAGTCATGAAACTATTGAAGAATCTCATATATTATTATCATTATTATTGTATGGAGTTATAGAGTAAAAATAATTTTATTTAAGGTATGATTCACATAAGTAAAGAAGGATTATTTGTTATTTCAGCTTATTCTTTAGAATTTCTTCCAATTTAATTAGGAAGATAAAATTTTGACTGTTATTTTCATTCTGATTTTACAAACAAGAAAACTGAAAAAGGCTTGGTGACTTTCTCAAACTCCACATTGCTTACTACTTCTGAGCCTAAGAGTTGCATTCAGATCGCCTAATGCCTCAGGCCCAGTTTTTATTTCATTCCACTTTGACATCAAATTCAGTGTACCACTTTTGCAGTAATTTTTGATTTACCATTGGAGAATTTGTTTTCATGCAGCTAGCAGGCAAGAGAGTATCCAAGACGGGCTTTGGAATGAGAATAACTGTTATTCAAATAATGGAGCTGGGGCTAGGGGGTCAGACTTTTTCTCCACGTTTGTAAAAATGTGTCCAGTTCTGGCATCAGAACTATGTCATCGTCATCATTATTGTGATTGTTCAGTTGTGTCTGACTTCATAACCCCAATTTGTTTTGGTTTTTTTTGGCAAAGATATTAGAGTGGCTTGCCATTTCCTTCTCTAAACCATCAGGCCTGAGGTCTTTCTAAAGTTGTTCAATTTCAGTAATTCTCTAATTTTAAACCATATATATATATATATATATATATATATATATATATATATATATATATATATATATATATATTCTAATTAATGTTCAATTGGGGATAATGAAATGAAAACAAAGCAAAAACGTCCTGCGTTTTGAGTGTGTTGCAAAAAAAAAGCAAAACAAAATTGAACAGCAGAGGTTTGAAGACTTGCTGAAACAGAAAGATTACTTGGTGCCACATAGTTTGTCTTCATCTGATACCTTTCACGTATTGGAAATTCTAGTTTATCAAAATTGACCCAAGTAAGTGAGCACATGAAGTTCAAATACCATTTATTACTTATAGGACCTTAAATAAATCACTTTCGTTTTCTGGGTCTCAGCTTTCTCATCTATGAAATAAGGTAGTTGCCCTAGGTGTCTTTTAACCTACTTAGTTACTCTACACCTACATTCCTATATTGTATCAAAAAGTCAAGGACCTATGGTTCCAATGCGTATCTCAAACTATAGTTAGAATCTCAGAGTTTATTTGAGGCTCAGAGAGGTAAAGTAACTTCCCAAAAGTCACACAAGAAATAGATGTCAGAGGTAGGATTTGGACCCTTATTTTCTTCTTGTTTCTAAAATCTACCCTCTTCATTACACCATGCTGCTTCTGAAAATTTAGAAAATTCACAATTGTTAATGTTGATGTCAAGAAATTTTACATATTAAATTGGTATATACTACATGTATAACAAAGAGCAGCTTGAATTACACTTGAAATGTTGCCACCAATCTTTTTTGTGATAATGAAGAAATTTTGCTTCTGTTTTTCTAATTTATTATTTGTAAAGTGATGAGACTGGTTTTTTACTGAAATAATTGACTTATCCCTACATAAAGAGAACAGTATTTTGGTTCCTTAGAGAGAATAAATACTAAAATAAATACTAGTTTTCAAAAGAACACTATTTGGGGGCATGTGTCGAAGGATGTGACTTTGATATTTGAAAGATCACAAAGGACAGCAAAGACAATAAGTGGATAAATATGTCAATTTTTGAAAAATTGAAGATAATAAAGTTTACAAGTGCTCAATAATTCAATTCTTGGCAAAATTTTAGAATAGATTATTAAAGAGATGGTGAGGGAACATTGAGCAAAGAAAGACATAATAACAGAGAGCTTCATGAAAAATAGACCATGGTAGACTAACATCTTTTTTTTTTTGAGGGGGAGTGGTATAGGTTTACTGAAATAATACATAAGGATAATTTTGTAGATAAAATTTAACTTGATTTAAGCAAAATATTTGAAGAAGTATTTCATGTTCTTCTTGTGGAAAAGATGGAGAGATGAGATAGACAATATTACAAACAGAAAAAAATCAAAACTAATTAAATAAGGAGTATTCATTCATGGGTATACATTAACATGGAAGCGAATCTCCATTGTGGTAGCTTGCGTTTGGCTCTATCCTTGCCCTCATATTCATCTTTCTCCTGCTCTTCCTCCTTTTTTTGTCTTCCTCCTCACTATCATCATCATCATCCTCAGTAGCAACAGCATTTTGCAACAGGTTTGCAAAATGCTTTATAAATATTATCTCATTTTATTATCACAACTATCCTAGAAGAAACTCATTTTACAGCTGAGGAAACTGAGGCTGGTAGAGTTTAAGTGACTTTCATCATTTAAGTGACTTTCTCCATTTAAATGATTATCACATAGCTTATAAGTGTCTGCTCCTGGTTTGAACTCAGGTCTTCCGATTTCTGGATCCAATTCCTCCTATCAATTCATCCACAAATAAATCAACATGTACTTATTTAGTGATTGTCAGCTTCTGTGATACGTGCCATGGAAATAATGCAAAGAACCAAGCAGTTCAGATTTCTAAGGTGTATTCTAATTGGTGAGAAAACGTAAACATATACACATACATGCATAATAAAATATATATGTACATACATGCAGCACACACATACGTATATATGCATAAATTTAGGCAATATAGTTGCATGTATGTAGATAAATCTATCTGTACTTATTATTATGTTTGTGTATAAATATAATAAATACATAAATTCTACCTGATATATGTGTATATAGCATGTATATGTGTGTTTATATACACACATATATGACTATACATACTTCTATGCATGCATACATATTTTTGTGTGTATATGCAGATATTTGACTATTTTGTGTGTATATGTGCATATATAAATATATGTATACATATACCTAAAATTTTTAATACATGGTAGTTGAGAAGAGAATGAACTCCTTTTGTTATTGAACTTTTTTAAAATGACTGTGTACATGCTATAAAATTCTTTGCAAATCTTTCCCATTTTTCTCCTGTTTATTATACTTTTTATATTTTTATCCTTAAATTCACTTAAGATGATTTTTCTTAATTGAGTTTAGCATCAAGCTATCTTTAAATTGATGTTACATGCCATTAATTTTTGGAGGGAATTTTGGTAATATTTCTCACAATTTTACATTGTTCTTCTCCAAAAACATTTTACAAAAAATCATAGGTGGTAGATTATCAAACTGATCAATCACACACAGTTAGGAAAAATGGCTAAAACTCCAGATCATCGTCATGATGTATAAAAAAAAACAACTAGGTAGGTTAGGACATGTGCAGAATTAAAATAATAAAATGTATTAAGATAAATGTATAGTACTATACTTGGGCTCAATAATCAGTGGAACAAATACCAGGTGGGAGAAGCATGGATAGGCAATATCCATGAAAAAAAAAAAACTGGGGTATTTAGTCAACTGCAAGCTCAATACAAATCTTCGGTATATGAGTTATTAAAAAAAACAAAAAACTAATGTTATATTTTAAAACATTAAATGAGCTCTAACTTCTAGAAGTAAATGGATAATAATCTGTTTCAGTCAAGGTAAAGACAGAGCAAATGTGTTAACATTTAGACACTATAGTTTTAAAAGAACCTTGAGATTAAATTGAAGATTTTCCTTAGGAGAGTAGGGCCTTGGATTCACATCAAATGAAAATAAGTAAAAGAAGCTTGGGATTATTAGCACAGTACATTAATGGGGTACACAATAGTTATTTTAAAGAATTTGAAAAGCTGTTATGTGAAAAAGAGATTAAATACGGTCTTGATGCCAAAAAGCAGGATCACAAACAAAATATAGAATTGACAAGATGCAAATGAAGGCTTAACATAAAGATAAAACTCCTAAAATGAAAGCTATCTATATGTGGAATGTTCTGCCTGTAACAGCAACCATCCTGGTATACACAGGAGGGCCTCCTAGTACAAGTTCTTAGATCTCCTTTTCTAAAAGGAAAGCAACTTTAAGATGGGTAAACAATTTTGCTTTAATCAAGCACATATATCGTTCACTTAGTTCAGGGGAAAAAGTTAGCACCCTGAACTTCAGAGAAAATGTAAGCAGAAATTACAAACAGAGACCAACAGACAGGGCTTCCAACTGTCTGACCATAGGCAATACATACATCCATCGTTACCAGAGAGAAGAAGTAACAACATCTGGGTTTTCTAAACTGGGGGTGGGGGGCGGTTCTTAATGACTACCCAGAGTCTCATCTGGCACTAGAAACTTCTTCTAAAAACTAAACCCCAAAGCAAAACCTCACCTCAGCGTGTGTGTGTGTATATATATATATATATATATATATATACACACGTTTCAGACCGAGAGGGCAAAACCATTGTGAACCAGTGCCTCATTAGCAATCAGCAAAAGGTGTGGGCCTTCATACAAAACAAACTTCCCCTAATCCCAGTTCCCTTAATAACCCTACCAGAGGCCTATTAATGGAGGAGGAAGATTTTTAACTCCCATTATAAGGCCTTATAAGTTAATGTGTTCTCCTCTCTCAGACATTTTAATGAAGTAATTACATGACCATGTATTTGATACGTAGTGGTGAATATTTGATATGTAATAGTAAATATTTTTGTCTAAGAAAAGCTGAAATTAAATGACTACTGAGATGCATTCCTTAAATTCTGTGGTTTAGTGATTTCCAGTTCTACCATTTAATACTGGTTTCATCTTGGACAAGTCATCCAACCTTTCTTTTTCTTGGTTTCCTCATTTGTAAAATGATGGGGTCAAAGCAATTATCTTGAGGATCTCCTCCAACTTTGAATAAGTGAGCCCATGACCAGGTAAGAATTTGAGCTCAAATCTCGAGAACCCTAAGTTTTGTAACACTTTGATTCTCATTTTGAATTTCAGTAAGTGACCCATTGAGAATCATTAGGCAGTGAAAAAATCATCTGAAGAAGACATTTTTAGATGAGTCTAATAAGTTAAAGTAAGTTAGAAATTTTGGAAAGAGTAGGTAGATTGTTAACATTTAGAGAGATGGCATAATTATTTAAAATATTAATCAGAGAATAAATTATTAAATTCTCACTCACCCATAGACAGCAACTGCTATTGGAAAACAAAACATATTTTGAAGCACTAACTCTCCCATTCCCGTCCCTTAAGTTACACTGAGATCTAATAAGTCATCCATTTATTTATTCATTCAAATAAGAGAGGAGTAAAATAGCAGTCAGAGAAAATAAAATAACTTTACAATAGAAAACTGCCTACTTATGAGACGAACTCTTCCTTTCTCAGCATCTTTAGTTCAGCCTACTCAGCATGTGAAAGTATTAATCTCGAGAGTGTAGTCAGTGTAGCTTTCTTCCACTAGCTGTGAAGGTCACTAGGCCTTTGGTTCTCTGCAGTAAGGAACGCTGTTGCCGAACTCTTTGTATGTGTGCCTCATTTGACAAGACATTCTCTGTGACTGCTGCTGTGTTTCCATCTGTCAGAGCTCAGTGTATCTCAAAGATAAGGCTAGAATAGTCAAGTGCTTCATAAGGAAAGGAGGCTTAGAAAGCATTTACTTTTGGAACAATTGCACACGTTTGCTTAGTCTAAGCCCCATTTAGAAATATTACAATGGATAAACATCATCTACAAAGGAATTCTTTCCTTCAAATGATAAGTTCAGTATTTATCCAAGAAATTTCTTTATCATCTTTATCCATGAGAATGTGATGTGCTTATAAGGACTTTTAACAAGTTTCAAAAAATAATATAGTCAGGGTCACATATCAACATAGTATTCATTCCAAGGGAGTAACTGCCCTGTCATCTCTCCTTGCGTCTTTAAAGTGTAACAATAGAGAGTTTTGCATTGCTAAAAGACAGGTCTCCTACTAAACTGCAAAGATTCACAGAAGTGGTAATACCTCAGATGATTATTTTAACATTGATTTGTTACCAACTGACAGTTCACTTTAAAAAAAATGTTGACAACTGATTGGAGAAAAGATGGGTTCTGGGGGATGGACTTAAATAATGTAGTTTACATGGACTACATGAGGGGTAAAAATCAGTTCCAGAAAGTTTATATATGTTACTATGAATTTTCTATGTTTTTTGCCAATAGCTACATGCAGTTATCACATCTGATGGAATAGGAGTTCCCCCTTTGATAGAATGGTGGAACTTTTATACCCTTCTCAGAATGATGTTTTGTTATGTATATTCATCATTAAGGAAATGCTAGATTTCAATTAGAGAAATAAAAATTTAATTTTTCCTCTTAAATTGAAATAAAGGAGAAATTTGGAGTCTAGGTTAAAAAAACCTTGTTATGGGATATAGAAAACGTTCATTAATTCAGAATTTAATGAAAGTCATAGAGTTACATTGATTTCTAGTCTGTGAATTCTGTCTTTCTTCCCCACTATTTTTCTGATAGTCATATTTGTATTTAAAGTTATCAAATGAAATAATGTCCTTCATAAATGTTAAGATATGATGTAATGTAATTTTATCATTGTTACTGTTATTTAAATATACTAATAAAATAGTAATAATTAATAATAGCATATAACAATAAATGAATGAGTGTTAAATACCTAGTATCAACGATTGTGCCTCTTTTGCCCTAAATAATATTCCTTTTTCTGGGTGGGTTTGACTTGTAGTTGTTGTTTTTAAAGATCTGTGCCTGCATTAATATAGAGAATTCCTGATTAGGAATTTTCTTGTTGTGTTGGGAATTAGTAACCCATCTTTAACTTATGGTAGTAAAAAGGTTGCCATTGTACACAGTACTGAAGTGAGGTCTGAAAGGAAGAAGACGACCTAACTCTCACAGAATTATTCTAGGAAAATGTGTACTTCTCACCAGATTGAATAATGGTCAAGAAATCTCACGATAAACTAAGCGAAATCTTCTACCCCAGAAGTAAAAAGTATCTGCCCCAAGGAGAAAGGTGATAATAATGATCTGAAGAAAAATCCAACTCCAAATCAGGCAAACGAGTATCGATTTTGAACAGAGATACACCTAACCTGTGGTGATTTGTGTCCAGGGGCATCTAGAGTGGAAAGGTCTCCCTCTAAACTCCCAGAAAATTCCATTGGGGTGTGTTGTCTTCAAGTCAATTGTCAGCCCACAGTGGGGATATTGGAAGTCACCAAGAGACTTGTAAAAATGAGGGGCAGCAGTGGCAAGGTTCAGAAAGCCCAGTATCCCAGGGGTTCCAAGTTCTCTAGCATTCTGAAGATACAAAACTCTGGACCTCAAATATAGAGGTTCTAATCTAGGAGAGCAAATATTAGTTCAAGAATGCAGAGGAACCAGAGAAAAAAACAAAGGCAATCCAAGTATCCAAAAAAATGAGCCAGGAAGAGAACCTAGGTCTGGCATAAAACCTCAGTTGGGGAGTAATAAACCAAAATAAAATAAAGGGGGGGGGTAATAACTAATATAAAACGTTGTAGATCTGGAGATGCTATCAAATTCAGCCTAGAAGATAGTAAAAGGAATTTCAATTATCTCCTGAAATCATCCCAAAAGGAAAAGTCCCAGTAATACCACAGTCAAAATCCAGAGCTTCCACATCAAAGAAAAAAAAATAATACCACCCTTCATGAAAGAATTCAGGAACCAAGGAAAAACAGTCAATATCACAAAATACCTGACAATTTTACGTTAAATAAGAGGACATATTGGAATACAATATTCCAAATGACAAAATAGATAAGCTTAAAGCCATAAATGACTTATCCTACAAATGTTGAATTTCAAATTCTCTCACCTTTTCCCTCTCAAAACTCTCTCATTTAGAAGGCAAGCAATTCAATTTAGGTTATACATATGTAGTTATGCAAAGCATTTCTATCATAGTGTATTGTTAATATATTCTTACATAATGGGAAAATCTTTCCCATCCATTAATAGGCTCATGTGACCTTCTTGAGTCACATGGAAGCTAGAGTCACATGAGTCTGTGGTGGGAGGAACTTGTAGAACAGATGGAGAGGAAACAGAGCTGAGGGAGAGAGAGGAAGTGGTCAGTGAGCTATTAGTGTTTGTTTGTGGGAAGGCTTTAGCAGGGTGAAAGCTTGGACATAGCGGTGCCCCCTGTATAGATTTCTTTGTTGCTGTGATGGATTTGGCTTTCTGATGCTTAAATAAATGTTTCTGTCTTCCCCATGCAAAGTCTATTATATTTTGCAATTCAGAATTACACTAGCATGTTCATAGCCACAATAGGCTCTGTGAATATCATGTTGGCACTACAAATAGTCATGGTATGAAAGAAAATACAAACCAAAAAAAAAAAAAAACAAAGAAAAATAAAGAAAGCAAACGAAGCAAACAAGGCAAAAGAAAATAAAACTTACACTTCAGTCTGTATTCAGACATCATGAGTTCTGTCTCTGGAGATAGAATTTTTCATCAAAAATCCTTCAGACTTGCCTTGGATCAGCATATTGCTGAGAATAGCTAAGTCATTCATAGCCGATCAACTTACAGTGTTGCTGCTATTTTGTACACAGTACATTTCACTTTGCATTGACTTGTGCAGATCTCTCCAGGCTTTTATAAGATCATTACATTCATCATTTCCAATAGCACAATAGTAGCCCATCACAATTCCATTCCACAACTTGTTCAGTCATTCCCAAATTGATAGGTATGCCTTCAATAACCTATTCTTTGCTACCAGAAAAGAGCTCCTATAAATGTTTTGGTGCACATAGATCTTTGTCTTTTTTTTTTCGTTTTTACGATGTAGACCTAGTAGTTGTATTTCTAGGTCAAAGAGTATGTATGATTTTATAGTCCTTCATGCATAGTTCCAAATTGCTCTACAGAATTGATGAATCAGTTCAAAATTCTATGAACAGTGCATTAATGCTCCATTTTTCCCACATTCCCTCCATCATTTGTTATTTCCCCATCTGTCCTATTAGTCAATCTAAAAGGTATGAGCTAGTACCTCATTATTACTTTAATTTGCATATCTCCAGTCAGTAGTGAATTAGGGCATTCTTTTCATATGGTTACTTCATCTGAAAGCTGTTCATATCTTTTGATCATTTATCAATTGGACAATGGTTCTTTTGTAAATTTGACTCAGTTTTCTATATGTTTGAGAAATGAGACCTTTATCAAAGGAATTTGCTTTAAATTGTTTTTTTTCACAATTACTATTGCAATTGCCCTCCATCCTATATCTCCACCTGTTTATTCCATCCACTTTCTCTTTTCACCCTCTCCCTCCTCTAAAGGATTTTGCTTCAGACTACCCCATCCCTCAATCTGCCCTCCCTTCTATCACTCACCTTTTGCTGCTCTCTTACACTCCTAATTTCCTGTAGAGTCAGATAGATTTGCATAACCAATTGAGTGTGTTTGCTACTCCCTGTTTGAGGTAGTTATGATGAGAGTAAAGTTCACTCACTCTCCCTTATCTCCCCTCTCATCCCCTCCACTGTAAGAATTTTTGCCATTTTATGTGAGATAATTTATCCCATTCTACCTCTTCTTTTTCCTTTCTTTCCATACATTCCTCTCTCACACCTTTATTTTACTATTGTTTTAGTTATTATCCCTTCATATTCAATTTATTCCTGTGCTCTCTGTCTATATATACTCCTTTTACCTGTCCTGATAGGAAAGTTCTTATGAGTTAAAAGTATCATCTTCCCATGTATAAACAGTTTAACCTTGAATCCTCTTTGATTTCCATTTCCTGTTTACCTTTTCATGTTTCTCTTGAGCCTTGCATTTGAAATAAAAGTTTCTATTCAGCTCTGATTTTTTCATCAAGAATGCTTGAAAGTGCTCTATTTCATTGAATATCCATTTTTCCCCTCAAAGATTATACTCAGTTTTGCTGGGGAGGTAATTCTTGGTTGTAATCCCAGCTCAAAGATACACACACAACACACATACACACACATATGCGTGTATATATACACATGTATGTATATATGGGTATATATGTGTGTATGTGTGTATGTGTGTGTGTGTGTGTGTGTAAAAGCCCTCTGATCTCTTCATGTAGAAGCTGCTAGATCTTGTGTTATCCTGATTGTGTTTCCACACTACTCAAATTATTTCTTTCTGGCTGCTTGCAATATTTTCTCCTTGAGCTGGGAGCTCTGGAATTTGACTACAATACTCATAGGAATTTTCCTTTTGGGATCTCTTTCAGGAGGTGATCAGTGGATCATTTCAATTTCTCTTTTACCCTCTTATTCTAGAATGAATATAAGGGAAGTTTTCCATTATAATTTCCTTGAAAGATGTTATTTAGGCTCTTTTTTTGATCATGGCATTCAGGTAGTCCAGTAATTTTTAAATTGTCTCTTCTGGATCTATTTTCCAGGTCAGTTGTTTTTCCAATAAGATATTTCACATTGCCTTTTTTTCATTCCTTTGACTTTGCTTGATAATTTCAGGATTTTTCATAGAATCATTAGCTTCCATCTGCTCCATTCTAATTTTTAAGGAATTGCTTTTTCCAGTGATCTTTTGGGCCTCCTTTTCCATCTGACAAATTCTACTTTCAAGGAATTCTTCCCCTTATTGACTTTATGGATCTCTTTTCCCACTTGGGTTAGTTTATTTTTTTAAAGTGTCAACTTCTTCAGTATTTTTGGGGGTACCCTTTAGAAAGGAGTTGGCTCATTTTTCATGACTTTCTCACATCACTCTTATTTCTCTTCCCAAGTTTTGCTCTACTTCTCTTACTTGATTTTCAAAATCCTTTCTGAGCTCTCCCATGACCTACAACCAATTTATATTTTTCTTGGAAACTTTGAATGTAGGAACTTTGACTTTGCTGTCTTCTTCTGTTTATATATTTTGATCTTCCTTGTCACTAAAGTAAGATTCTATAGTCTAATTCTTTTTTCTGTATTTTTGTTCATTTCCCCAGCCATTTCTTTGACTGTTGAGTTCTTTGTCAATTTAGTTGTCTGCTTCCCATGGCATTGGGAGGGGGTTGTATTTTCAACCACACGATCCCCTCCACAATCTGTAGACTTAGAGCTCCAAAAATAGCCAGTGCCTCTGCCCCTGCTAGAATGCAGCAAGCTCCTCCACCCCTTCTGCCACCCTGGGGTTGGGACCAGACTTCTGTACTCTCCACACAGATCCAAAAGATTTTTTTCCAGTCACCTTCCAAATCGCCCTCGGTGCTTTAGAGTTGTAAATGAGACCAACACAGGTGCCAGGGATTCAGTCCCTGAGACCTACTCAGGTTCTGAGTGTGCCAGTGCAGCCCACCCTGGACTGTGCTCTGCTCTGACTGTGGTTTCCTTTGACCTTTCAGGCTGTCTTCAGCTGGAGATTTGCTTCACTTCACCATCCTGTAGGTTCTACAGCTCCAGAATTTATTTATAGTCATTTTTTACAGGTATCTGCCTGGACTTTTGAGGAGAGCTTCAGTGAGTCTCTGTTTCTACTCTGCCACCTTGATTCTGTCCCCTCCTTGATAATTTCTTGAAAGATGATGTCAAGACATTTTTGTTTATCATAGCTTTCAGGTAGTACAATAATCTTCAAATTATCTCTCTTGGATCTATTTTGTAAATCAGTTATTTTTCCAGTGAGATATTTTATATTATCTTCTATTATTCCATACTTTCAGCTTTATTTTATTGCTTCTAAATGTCTCATAAAGTCAGTAGTATCCATTTACTCAGTTTCTGTGTTGATCTTATGTGCAATCACTATCTAACATTGCCCCAAGGACAACTTATATTTAAGTGTTTGGGGTGTAGGACCCCCATTGACTCAGTTCTAGTCAGTGACACAAGGCTCTGGATAATCAAATAGTATTTCATTCTTATAAACAGTAGCCTTTTCCATGAAAGTGATAGGAGTGTATACTCATATTTTCTCTCTTTAAGTTTCTTGTTTTTATAATAGCCATATTATGTTGAATTTAACATTATATAATATTTTGTGTTCATTTCACTTTTTTACTCTTATTTCGACTATTCTTTATAGTATTATTGTATATTTTCTAAATTATAGCTTCTCAAAAGATTTTTCTTTCATTCTTCTTGCAAAATCAGATATATGTGCTCTTATAGAAAGACATTAATGTAGTGTTTTTTTAAATTTCACTGACAGTTGAAGAAAGCATATGAATAGATGATGATGATAAGGATTTGGTTTCAGATACAAAGTAACCTACAAAGTATAGTTAGAATGATTCATGAAAATAGTAGAGAAGGATATTAGTATTTGAGACTTCAATCAATCAAATATTTATTGGTTATCCATATCTATCAGACACTCTTCAAAATTTTGTCTTTCCATTTAAGGAACTTAAAATCTACTTGAAGAATTAAAAGGTAAATTTAAGTAACCAAAGAGAAGCTATCCCAAATAAATACAAATGAAAGCTTATCTAAATTAAACCACTTTCTTACCATAATGATGGATATTATTAATATATTTTAACATATTTTTGCATAACTGGAAGATCTTTCCCATCCTTTGATAGACCCATGTTGCCTGCTTTAATCACATGGAAGTCTGAGTCACGTGAATCTGTGGTAGAAGGAGCTTGTTAAATGGATAGAACTGAAAGGGGTAGAGCAGGAAGGGTGGAGCAGAGTGGAGAGGAAGTGGGAGAGATCAGTTAGAACTAGGAGAGAAAGAGAGGAAGCAGATAGCTAGGATTGTGATTGTTTGTGGGAAGGCTCCATTTTGGGGGAAGGCTTGGAAGTTAAGGCATCTCCTGCAGTGATAATGTGTATTAAGTTCTTTGTCGATATGATGGATTCAGTTTTCTGGTGTTGTAATTTGGCTTCCTGGTGTCGAGATCCGACTTTCTTGTGTCAGAATAAATGTTTTCCTTCTGCCTTCCTTCAGAACTATGCTGGAATATTCACAGTAGATATCGGTACTGTGAATATTGCCTTGGGGATATGTGGTGGTGTCACCATAACGCATTATTTATATACAAATCTTACACTTCATAATTTGTCCACGTTAATTTGACACCTAAAAAGTGTCCCAGGTTCCTTTTATTTTTGAGAGAAAATAATAGCTAGTAGAACAAGAATCTGTCATATGAAAAGTTCTAGTCTCAACTCCATCAGCTTGCAAACTGTATATCCTTGTGTGAGTCTTTTAAAATCTCTTAGACCCAGTTTTCTCATCTATATTAAAAGGACAAATATTCATGTATCTCTTATTTTATAGAGTTATTGAAGGAACAAAGGAGATGCTCTTTCTGTGTGAAGAACAGTCAGCTAGGTATTAGGCATATGCAAGATTTGATTGAGACATAGTCCCTATGGCGCTTATGGTAGGGTGAGGGCTAAAATACAAACACATATAACTATTATGAAATGCTTTCCATTATTCATATAATCAAGACATGAAAAATGAAATATTATATAAAGTTTTGTAAGGAGTCATACTGACAGAAAAGCAGGAAAGAGCTTAGATTTCATTTGGGTTTTACAATGAAAGATAATATTCATACTATAGATGAAGAATAGTATTTAGAAAAGGTAAACAGACAGGAATATTCAGAAATCTTGGGGTGAGGATGGGAAAGAGTCATCTAGTTTAGGCATATCTCTTAGTGAATGTATAGGAAAATGGAATATAATACTTTAAAGCATAGTACCAGATTATGTGGAGGCATCATTTATCCCACCCCATAAGTGATGATATAATATTTCATTTGAAGTGCATACATTATTAATAATTCTGCCTGACAAATTCATGGTCACACCAGGAAAGTTGAGATGCTATATAAGTATGCCATGAATTCCAATGAATTGATTGTATCCAAGGATTTTATTATCCATGGACTTTTCATGGAAGTTAATTTAAAGCTATAATATAGGTTTTGCAAAACCCGACATTTGTATAATAGGTGGACAGGACTGCCATTTGGTTGACATTTTACTTGATCCTGACATAAATCATGCATTGATACAAGGTTGTCAAAAGATGAACATAAACATTTCTATCATTCCTTATCAATTAATGTCGGATAACAGCTGACAATGTAGTGACAATTTTCAACACAATTTCAGCCATTCTCTTTCTCACCATGAAATTTTATTATTTCATTTGTTTGTGTGTTTGTTTGTTTTTCTTTTTGACAGCTTCTGGTAGCTTAGAGACATTTGTCTGTTGTTAATTTGAAGGATAGTACTGACTTCCTATAAGAACTACTGAAAATCTGCTGTATGTATTTCTAGCAAATATATATCAGCAAGCTGTGGCATTTCATTTATATAGTCTCTACTTATTAAACCACTAATGAGAGAAAGAAAGGACATTCAAACAGGAGAAACTACAGAACGAAAAGCTCACCACTTTGCAATGGACAGCAGTGTTTGAAAGTTAGTAACCTGGATCTAATTGAGAGAGCCTATTAGAAACCAATGAGAGATGAGAGTATCAAGAGAAATGCTGACTGCTAAGCTTGCAGAGAACGGACTTTATCTTTCAGGGAATGAGAAGTACTGTTATTTTTAAGCAAAGGAATAACTGATATAGCAAAGCAGTCAGGATAGTAAAGATCTCAAAAAAATGATAAAAACTGTAAAAAAATGATGAATTCATTAGTGGGGAAATACTATGACAACATAAATAAAGCTGAGAGAAGACATTTTTGGACTAGTTATAAGGATATAGATCTGACTTCAAACTTCTCAATAACTTCTATGCATATGACATAAGTGTATCAACATTTACCTTCTCTCTGTCAGAGTCACTTTGTTTCTTGACAAAAATAAAGGTATGATGGATAGGAAGACATTCTTAGAGGCAGAAAGTTGTACTTCCAACTATTTCTTTAATGAATAATATTGTGTCACCATGGGCAAATTATTTAGTGTCTCATTCTTCCATGAAATTCCCTAAAACAATAAACTACAAATACCTTGCCAGTCTATATTGGTGAATTGCCTTTTCAAACAGTGGATTCCCTAAAATAAGAAAATGATAGGAATGGGCCAAAACAAAAGCAATTGTTTCAATATGAATGATGTCTGTAAGAATAATGTAGTAGTCTTGTTCATCATTCCTACATGTACTTATTTTTGTATGAAATTATGGTGGTCATTCTTTTTTTTCAAAATGTATTAATTTACTTCTTTTCAGTTTTTAACATTGACTTCCATAAATTTTAAATTTTTTCCTCATCCCAACCACACCCCTCCAAGATGGAATGCAATCTTCCATGGGCTTTACACATTTTACACAATTACACATTTATACATTCCTATTAAACACATTTTCACATTAGACATGTTGCATAGAAAAATCTTAGTGAATGGAATAAACCATGGGAAAAACAAAACAAACACAACAACAGAGAAAATAGTCTGCTTGATTCTGTGCTTTGATTCCATAGTTCTTTCTCTGGATGTGGATGGCATTTCACATCATGAGTCCTTTGGCAATGTTTTAGGTTCTTGCATTGCTGAGAAGGGCCAAGTCCATCAAAAACAGTACTTGCACATTGTTGCTGTTACTGTTTTACTCCTGGTTCTGCTCACTTCACTCAGCATCAGTTCATATAAGCATTTCCAGGTTTTTCTGAAGTCTGCCTGTTTGTCATTTCTTATAGCACAATGGTATTCCATTACATTCATACACCACAACTTGTTCAGCCTCAGATGATGGGCATCCACTCGATTTCTAGTACTTGACTATCACACAAAAAGCTCCTATAAATATTTTTGTACATCTGGGTCCTTTTTCCATTTCTATAATGTCTTTGGGATACAGACCTAGAAGTGATATTGCTGGGTCAAAGGGGATGCGTATTTTTATAGACCTTTGGGAATAGTTCCAAACTGCTTTCCAGAATGGTTGCATCAGCTCACAGCTCCACCAAAAATGAGTTAGTATTCCAATTCTCCCATATCTTCTCCAACATTCATCATTTGCCCATTTTGTCATGTTAGCCAATATAAGAGGAGTGATGTGGTACATCAGAGTTGTTTTGATTTGCATCTCTAATCAATATTGATTTAGAGTATTTTTTCATATGAATATAGATAGCTTTAACTTCTTCCTCTGAAAACTGCCTGTTCATATTCTTTAATCATTTATCAACTGGGGAAAGATGTATTTTATTGTAAATCTGACTCATTTCTCTATTTATTTTAGAAATGAGGCATTTTATCATAGACACTATTTGTAAAAATTGTTTCCAGTTTTCTACTTTCCTCCTAATCTTGGTTGCATTGGCTTTGTTTCCGCAAAAATATTTCAATTTAATGTAATGAAAATTATCCCTTTTATATTTCATAATGTTCTCTATTTCTTGTTTAGTCATAAATCCCTCCATTCTCCATAAATCTGACAAATACACTATTCATTGCTTCCCTAATTCATTTATAGTATCAGTCTATATACTTAAATCATGTACCCATTTGGACTTTATTCTGGTATACAGTTTTAGGTATTGTTCTATGCCTAGTTTCTGCCACACTATTTTGTAGTTTTCCAAGCAGTTTTTGTCAAATAGTGAGTTCTTATCCTAGCAGCTGGGGTCCTTGAGTTTATCAAACAGTAGGCTGCTATAATCATTGAATACTGTGTCTTGAGTACCTAACCTATTCCATTGATCTATCCCTCTATTTCTTAGCTAGTACCAAGTGATTTTGATGATTGCTGCTTTATAATGCAAGTCAAGATACAGTACAGCTAAGTCATATGGTGGTCATCCTTATTTTAATCATCTAGCTGAAACAATGAATTCTACTTTAGCTGTTTATTTTAACTTGGTAAGAATCTTCATTTTAAAAATTCATTTCTTGTGTAGAGCAAATTGTTCCTTTTGCTTCTTAATTCATTCCACTACTTTTTTAAAAAAAAATTTTATGGGAAAGTGGTTTCCAATATTTTATTTTTGAAATCATTTTTTCCAACTATATAGCATTTCCTTTTTCCCCTCTCCCATTCACTTTTCCTTTCTCATCATTTTGAAATGGAAAAACAAAATGAAAGAAACTCTTGTGGCAAATATGTATTGCCACACAAAACAAATTCCAGTACTGACAGTGTACAAAAATGTGTGTCATTTCTGCAGATTTTTTCAATCTCCATTGCCATCTATGAGGAGATTGATAGAATATTTTTTATTATCAGTCCTATGGAATTACACTTGATCATTGTATTGACCAGATGAAATGATGTTATAAATTGTCCTCCAAACTTTAGTCGCTGTAATATCTATCAGGTCACACATATCTTCCTAGGGTTCTCTGATTTCTTAGAATAAAAGGGAATTTTATTTCAATCATGTAACATAATTTGCTGATCAATTTCTGAATTGATGGATATCACTTTAGTTTCTAGTATTTTACAATAAAAAAAGAGTTGCTATAAATATGTCTGTACATATGGATCTTTTTTTTTTTATTTCTTACATATCTTTGAGACAAAAGCAAAGTAGCTCCATTATTGGGGCAAAAAGTGTATATATTTTAATAAACTGGAGACATAATTCCAGATGGCTTCCCAGAACGTATGTATCAAATTACAGCTCCTCCCACCATCCCTACTAAAGCCATTTTCCCCAAAGCTCTTCCTTTCTTTAGTTTTTTTATTAGTTATCTCACTCTTAAAGAGAATATTTAAGCTTCCTCATTCCTAGAGTTTTATTGTCTATTTTTCCTTTTAAACTGTTTAGATTTCCTGTTGAATATTTAAATGCTACACTATTCAATGCATCTATGTTAAGTATTAAAATTAATTCAATGTTTTTGTACCTTTCAGCAAAATGTTTCTCTTTTGTATTTTTTGGTTCTCTGTCTCCTTTAACTGCTTTTTTTTTTTTTTTTTGCTGTTGTCTTGCCTAAAATAATAATTCCTAACTATTTTTTATTTCATCTGAATCATAGTCAATATTCTTACAGGCCCTTACTTTGCCACTATTTGTATCTGTTAACTGCGTTTCTACTGAACTTTGTATTTAGACTCTCTAACTCACTCTGCTATCTTCTCACTCACAATTAAAATCATTAATTGTGTATTTTCTTCCATCCTGTTTTTTGGGTTTTTTTTTACTATTTTTCTTCTTTGTGCCCTGTTATTTCTTTACAAGAAGAAGGTCTTGGTACTTACTTACTACTGGTACTCCATATTTAATACAATTAGCTTCTCCTCTCTTGTTATTTTTTTCCTCTCATCCAGACCCCAATTACAGATTCCCATATTTTTTTCTTTTAAATCTCTCTCTATTTTAATTTATTATTTCTATTTAAGTCCCTCCCTCATATTTTGAACATTAGGTATATTTTGCATAGGATTACCATCTCCCTGAATTTTTCTTTCCTCTCCCACTCCCCTTTCTTATTTTCTCTGGTTTTTGTGTTGTGTTTAATTCATGTCTTTATCAAAGAATGTGTATTTTGCCCTCTTATGCCAGTTTAGGTGAAAGTGAAGCCTATTCCCTCACACTCTCCTGATTCATAGAGACTTTTATTTGCCCAATTCTCTGAGATAATATGTTCTATTACCACTCTTTGCTATGTTTTCTTAGTGCATACCTTTTTACCTTTCTTAGCTTTCTACCTTTAAAATAATCAAAATGCGATGACCTCCTGAAAAAATTGGTACTTTGAAGGTACACTTTTATCATGTTTTTCCCTTAAACCGTACAAAATTTATTCTTATAAAGCCAACTCTAGATGCTTACTTGTATTTACTTTTCTTTATATCTACTGACTCCCATATATATGTGTCAGATCTCTTACTCAGTTACAGTCTTTTCACCAAGAATCATTGGAAGTATTTTATTTAGTTAAAGATCCATTTTTGATCCAAGAAAATTCTGTAGGACTTATACTAGTTTCCTTCCCCAGAGAAAGAACTAGTGGAGCCTGAATGCAGATCAATGATATTTTTGCTTATTTTCTTCATTTTTCTTGATTTTTTTTTGTTTTCTTTCACAAAAATGACTTACATGGGAATGTGTTTTGTATGACTGCACATGTATAATCTATGTCAAATGGCTTTCCTGATCAATGGGGGTGGTGGTGGAGGAGGAACAGGAGGGAGACAATTTGGAACTCAAAATTTGAAAAAAATAAAGAATGTTAAAATTGTTTTTACACTTCATTGGGAAAATCCAATATTAAATAAAAAGAAGAAAGATCTATTTTCTAACTGTGTGAGGTTATACTTTCTGGTTAAGTGAGGCTTATAAGTATGTCTCTCTCTCTCTCTTTCTGTGTGTATGTGTGTATCTTCTCTTTATATTGATAGATAGATAGATAGATAGATAGATAGATAGATAGATAGATAGATAGATATTTTAACTTGCCTTTTGCAATGTTTTCTTACTTGTTCTCTGTTCCTTTATTTGCTACCTGGTAAGTCTTGCTTAATTCTGAATGTGGTTCCTTGATACTTAATACCTTAATTTATAGCTACTTGCTATATTTTATTTCTCTGTATTTCAACTATGATGGACCTGAGAGCTTTCATTTTGGGGTTTATTTAATGAACTGACTAGTGGATTCTATGTATTTTCACTTTATTATCTTGTTTTAATGTATCTGAGTCATTTTCTTGAAATAGAATGTCTGGTATCTTTCTTTGGTTATAGATTCTTGGTATTCCAATATTCTTAAATTATATCTCCCAGTTTTCTTTTCCAAATCAGGTGGTTTTGCCATAAGATATTTTGTATTTTCTTCTCTGTTTCAATCTTTGGCTTTAACACTTTCTTGTGTCATGGAGTGTTCAATTTCTGCTCATCCAATTTAATTCCCAAGCAGTCCATTACTTGGTAAGGTTGTGTACCTCTTAATTTTCTTTCCACATATTTTCTCCCAGGGTTATTATGTCTTTCTACTTTTTTCATCTATTGTCCTAATTTTATTTTAATACTTACCACTTTAAAATAATTGAAATTATAATAGGAAAATTTGTTGATTCTTAAGACTTCTAACTGGTCATCATGTAGGCAAGCTGTATTAATCTTTTATGGCTTAACATTCATCTTTTGAAGTAGTCCTCTTTGAAGTTTCTATCTTGGACATTTCTAGTTTCACAATACCTCTTTATCTTGTTGTTTCATAATCATTCTTCCAGAGATATTTATACTAGCTTTTCCAAGCCATTATCTTGTATACATTCCTGAAAATGGCATTCAGATTGCTTCTTCCTCACATTTTGGGGGGACACATATTGACAAGTTCTTTCCCCCAGTTTCAATTGCCATAGTTTGTAGAGCTCCCACACATTCTTTTAATTTTGCTATATACTTTGATTCTGTTGTGATATTTCTTATTGCCTCATTATTTTTTTCTTTTTGGTTCTGTTCTATTTCTTCCTTTTTTCCCCCAAAGGCTGTGTGTGTGTGTGTGTGTGTGTGTATGTATGTGTGTGTGTGTGGCAGTTTTCTATTTTTTTTTTTTATTCTCAACCATTGATATTCACTTGACATTGTTACTTGACTTCTACTTTTTCAATTTAACCCTTCTCTCAAGTATTATTTTTTTTAGGATGCTTGTCAACTACTCTAAGAATTCTTAATGCCATTTCATTGTCTTTTCTGGAGTTTTAGTAGCAGTTAATACAGAATGATCCTCATTATTCAAGATTTCTCTTTGCATTTGTTTAAATCATTTTATTGGGATCATTTTATATTATTCATTTTAGTGTTTCTGATGGCTTCTGTGTTCAGATATCATGAAGGTACTTTAGTTTCATCCTCAATGTATTTTGTTATTGTAGTTTTACTTCGGATTTCTTGTTGGTGAATGGTAGCTCACCATAGATGCGATTTCTCACTAAGTCGTTCTGTCCATTTAGGCCATATGTACCATGTCTACTGCAATGGAATTTCTGCACTACTATGAATGTCTGAATGCTTTCCTTCATTCTAGGCACTATTGAACTGCTGTGTTAACTGCAAAGTCTTCCCCGAACTTTCTGTTCTTCTCTTTTTAAAACTCTTATTCTACTCTCACCTCTCAACTGCATTTACCTCCTACCTGGAGGAAACAAACATCCCCAGCACTAAAGCTCTGAGGGAGTCCAAAGGAATAAGCTCCTGCCATTGCTGAGCTCGGGATTGTTGCCTTAGCTGAAAGAGCTTTGTAGCACTCTAGCTAAAAAGAATTCAATACTCCCTAGTTCAGTCAGTACTTGAAGGTGGAAAAAAGGTAGCAGCTGTACCTCAAAGATTATGGTCTGAGACTAGCAGATCTGTTCACATACTAAAAATGCTACATTCTTAGAAGACTCCAGTGACTTGGCAACACACCCAGCACAGACTGGCAGCAGCTTCCTTTTGAAGAGCTGCCTGCCCATCTCTGTGAGTTACAGTCTAAAAACTCTCCAGGCTGGTCAAGCATCAGCAGAGGTTGGCAATGAGTCAGCACAATCACCTGGTGACCTCCTTGATCCAACTCTGCAGTAGCTATTTCAATTCAGACTAAACACCACACCCTAGAAGTCCCTGGGTGACCCCTGAGACATCAGAGACACTATCCCCTGTGTAGGTCCGCTTCTGTTGAATTGTAGAGCAACTCATACTGAATTTCATGAAAAAAACTTCTAGAGAAAAGACATTGAGTTCCGGAATTATACATACCTCTGTTCCTGTGTCCTCTGCAGATGTGCATGATTACCACTGCACTTTCAGTGTCTTTTCTATTCTCCTACCTTCTTGTGGAAGCTGAGAGCATTTGTGATAGAACATGCCACGATATTGAGGAAAATGTGGTAGAAGTGTTTTTCTTTCTATGCTATTTAAACCTTTGCTAAAAGAGTAACATGTTATTTGGAGTAAACACATTATTGAGGGCTTATGAGCTCCAGTTTATAAGGATAGGCAGTCGTAAGGTTACCTCTAAAGCTCTGGGAATAGTAATAGCCAGACCTCTGGAGACTCAACACAGTAGGGGTGGGACGAATTGGGTGAGTAAGTCACTAGGGAGCATGACACTTTCAAAATGATCAACACAAGATTTTGTGAGGTTTAAGTATCCTACAAATATCTTAACAACTTCACTTATTTGATGGCTATGCTTAAGTCTAAGAAAATCATTCCTAAAAAGATTAGTATTGCTTGCTATTCACGATGATCTCTTACAGAATTCAGGCAATAAAAATCTTTCCGTTACACGTAGAAAATTTGGCAAGTTTAGAATCTAAAGTAAAGCCCAAACTGGGAAATTAGTTTGAAGAATATTTTACTTTTATGTATTCATTGAATATGAAAATGAGGCAAAAATTCAAAGACAGAATTTACTCATTGCATTATCCACCCAAACTAAGAAAAAATATTCAAGAATGTTTCTTGCTAATTTTCTGAAGCTAAAATAGAAAGAGAAAAACTATATTCACCTGCTACTGATGTTCTAGTTACTGGAGTGTAAAATTTTAATGAAGGTATTCTTAGAGGCTTTAACAAAGGAATAGTTAAGCTCTTAATGGGAAAAAAAGTATATATAATATTTAAAATGTTAAATAGTTATGCTCAGTGCCATAGTCAATACTGCTTTTGGAAAAATGCAAAACAATTCTGTGTTATTGAAAGCATTTCAGTCTCCTAGCTGAAATAAAGTAGGAGGAGGGGCAAGGGTTGAGTAGAAAATATAGGCCTGCGTACTCATCCAGTAATATTTCTCAAACTGTAGGATATATAGGACAACACAATGAGCTAAGGCTAGCAGAAATAGGGAGCGATTGAGTGTAGAACATTTGCCTTTCTATCACAATATTGACTCATATTTAAATCAGGGGTCAAACAAAACTCCAAGAAATATATTTTTCACATTAACTTTTCTATAGCCACAACACCCCACACTACATAAAGGAAGGCAAATTATTTTGAACTCAGATACAAGATATTCCATTTATCCTTATCAAATTTAAGTTGCCTAGAGTTAGAACATATTTCTAGGTTAATTTCTAGCTCATAATTCTAATATTTTTGTTAATTATTTTAGTTATGGATCCAGATTTTTGGTTATCTACAAATGTTATAAATATATTATAGATAGATTTATTAAGGTTATTGATCAAAACACTTAATGATACCATGTTAAAAATAGATCTCTAATGTACCCAGGTATGTCTTTTCACCTTCAGTGGTGAAAGCTTTAACTAATAACCTCGTAGTCTAGTCATTCATTGAAATACAACTAAGTATAGCATCACTAAACCTGCATCTTTCCATGTTCTTCACAAGGATAGCATAGGTGACTTTTCCATTCTTTTCTGACTCATATTGAGTAATCTGGTTAAAAAAATTAAATCATTATTTTCTGTTCTTGCAAATCTCACACTGACATTTAATGAAAACTATATGCCTTTATCATTTCTAAGATATAATGAATTAAATAATTTTACAGATATTTCAGTAATCAAAGTCAAATGCATAGTCCTATAGTATCAACAATTTACTATTTGTAAAGCACATTGGGATTGCATTTACATGACCTGTCTAATTCACAATGATATTTAATAACATGGCTAAAATTGACTCTATCATAATATCCACCATATTTCGAGTCCTAGGTGAAGCAATTCGTCAAATCAAAAATGAATTACACTGAAGAGGTCCTACTGATTTTTTCTACAAATATTATTTTACTGTCTTCTTCTTCCAAATGGGAATAATATGATAAAGAAAGAGATTTATAGACCAATACTATTAGTGAATTGATAGGAGGGTGGAATAGTTAATATGGCAATGGATCTGAAGTTAGGAATTCTTGAAATTAAGTACATAGAATTCACTCATTAACTATGTGACTCTGATAAGTCATTTAACTTCATTTAGCCTCAGTATCCTCATGTGTAAAATAGAGCTAATAAATAACATTACTTAATTCAATGGGCTGTTAATCATGTCAAAAAATATAAATGAATACATACATTAATACTTATATATGAAAATTTTAAAGTGCTATATAAATGTTAATAATTATGAAAACTGAAAGAAAATATTAAATAAAATTCTGACAAATACAATGTAGAAGCATCAATGGAAGTTAAAATGAATTCAAATATATATGATATATGTGAATGTATAATACAAGTTCATGTACATATGTATGATTTCTGTAATTTATATATAATTTGATAATATTTATATTATATTTTATGTTATATAATATTTATATATTATACAGAATTTATGCTGTGTTTACTGTATGTACATGTATATTTCTATATCATTTATCTAAATAAATCAAACTTTCATTGAATGAATATCAATGGAGAGGGTAACAAAAGGGATATTTTTATTAAAATATTCACTAAAACAGTTCTACATGCACACATAAACATGTTCTTGCATATTATACAGACACCTAGATTTCAGGTACATATACATATATTTATATAAATATATGCATATATGCATAAATGTAGCTAACATATGGATTAAAAAACATTGGCTTAGAAAAATGACCTATTAGTCCCAAAATAGACTAAATCTAACCAAATTAAATTTGATAATAATAAATTAATGTATTATATTTAGGTTCAATAATTGAATTCATATGAAATAGAGAGGTGTGGCTACAGAAAAGTTTGTACAAAAGATGTGGAAGTGTTTACATATACACGTATCTAGTTATATATGAATACATCCTACACATGTATACATATGTGTCTCTACACACATATCTATGCGTATGCTAGTACACAGTGCATATATATACACACACAAACATGCACACACATGCGTGTATACACACATATGCATATGATTAACTATACACTGTATATCAAGATGAGAGGTAGAATTTCCTCTGTGGTGAATAGGAAGCAGACTAATTTGACTGGATCAGTGTTAATGAAAGAAATTATTGAGTAACCATATTGGAAAAAGAAACTAGAGGTAAATAATAAATTGATCTGTTTAAAGTGCTTATGAGACATAATGGCTTCCTAATCAGTTGATAGGAGGACAGGAGAGAAAAGACCAATTATGTTGTGAATTATCTTTATAGAAATGAGAACTGAAATAATGGGAACTGACATTCCTAAGAGAATGAGTGCATATGCCTGTATGCACAATAGGTATGTATGTATGTGTGTATGTATGTATGTGTGCATACATAGGAAATTGCACACAATAATATGGATATATATGTAGCTTATATATGTTTACACATCTGTATTTGAATGTGTATACACACATGTGCATACACCACTCAAATATTCAAAAGACATATATGTCTGTATACACACAGACAGGTTAAACTCAATTTGTCCAAAAAGAATCAAAGGGTAGAATTGCAGATGAAAATTTTTATCTTGATTTAAGGAGAAAAAAAAAAAACAAATTTGCTAATAATTATAACTGTTTGGAAGTAGTTTTTTTTTTTTTTAATTTTTTAGCTTCCCTTCATTACATAGTTTCAGTGGCTCGCATATATTGTAGAGAGAATACTTGTTTGGGGATGAGTTAGGCCAGATAATCACTGAGTTCTCTTCCAATCTGAAAAAGTCTGTGACTGTGTGGTTGTGAATGTGGCAGACAAGAATCACACAAGTGTTAATGGCCCCATAAAAAAGTTGTGGAATGTTGATGAGCTTCTCGGGTCAACAAGCTTGCTTCGTAGCTGCTGCCATCCTTTCTGCTGATGGTGCCAAAAGCTTTTGTAAAGGTTGATCATGACCATGTGAAGCTATTGCTATTCATTCCTGTGTTTCTCCTGCTCTTGGCATGTGACCAGAATCCCAGGAAGAGCGCCTTCTTTATGAAATGATGACAGAATTAGGCATATTCAGGCCTAATAGTCACTCACATCTTAATTTTTTTCTGCCTCATTTTTTAAATTATTCCAATGCTAATATTCAAACATACATATTAATAAATACTTTTCTGTTAGGATTTCGATTATAAAGGCCTCACATCCAATAAACATTTTTAGGTAAATAATTCCATATACTTTTTTACATTCTAAATTATAATGTAAGTACAGTACCTTGTATATTATTAATAATAACAACCAGCAAAGTTTTTATCATTATTATTACCCGTGTTATTATTAATGCATCCTCGTATTTTTTCCATAAGGTTCCGAAACAATGAATCTTGTCCTGAGTGAATAATGCTCTGAGGACTATTGTGAAATGTTTAAAATAATGGAATTTTGTAATTGAAAAAAAAATTGGCATTTAAATTCAACTTCCATATTTGTTGTATGGAATTTTATCGTTTTTTAGTTTATGAAGGAAAGTGAATTTGGCATCTGATTATGTTTTTGTATTCACTATTCCTCAGCTGTCTTCGTCTATCTCTTGGTCTTTTTTTCCCATTAGTGATTTTTTTCTCTCCAGATGTATTAATTTATTGTTTTGTTTTCAACAACCACTTGTATAAGTTCCAAATTTTTTCTCCCTCCCTATCTCTCCTTCCCTAAGATAATATGGAATCTTATATGTACTCTACACATATATTCCTATTAAACACATTTTCACATTAGTCATCTTGCATAGAAGAATTAAAATTAATAGGAGAAACCATGAGAAAAACAAAACGAAACGTAAGAAAAGAGAAAATAGTCTGCCTCATTCTGTGTCCCAATTCTGTAGCTCTTTCTTTGGATGTGTATGGCATTTTGCATTATGAGGTCTTTGGAAATGTTTTAGGTCCTTTCATTGCTGTGAAGGGCTAGGTCTGTCAAAAACAGTCCTTGCACACTGTGGCTGTCATTGTGTATAATGTTCTCCTGGTTCTGCTTACTTCACTTAGCATCATTAGTTCATATAAGTCATTCAAGGTTTTCTGAAGAACTCCTGTTCGTCATTTCTTATAGCACAGCAGTATTCCATTATATTCATATACCACAACTTCTTTAGCCATTCCCCAATTGATGGTTGTCCCCTCAATTTCCAGTCTTTAGGGGCTACCACAAAAAAGAGCAGCTATAAATATTTCTATACATGGGGGTCCTTTTTGCATTTTTATATCTTTGGGATATAGCCTTAGGAAAGATATTGCTGAGTTAAAAGGTAAGCACATTTTTATAACCCTTTGGGCATAGCTCCAAATTACTCTCCAGAATGGTTGGATCATCTCACAGCTCCATCAACAATGAATCTCCTACATCTTGTCCAACATTTTTTTCCTGTTTTGTTATGTTAGCTAGCCTGATAGGTGCGACGTGGTACCTCAGAGTTGTTTTGATTTACATCTCTCTAATCAATGGTGATTTGGAGCATTTTTTCATATTTAATTTAATTTCTTTAATTTCTTCCTCTGAAAACTGCCTGTTCATATCCTTTGAGCATTTGTCAACTGGGGAATGACAAGTGTATTTTTGATGCCTACAATGATATGTTGCAACATTTCTGTCATTTATGCATAATCTTCATTAATTAATATGCCTGGGCTCCATAAGTGTAACATGTCTGTAATGTTTGATTGTAGAGACCTCACCTTGGATAGCTATCATTAATCTCTTGTATTCCTAGGAAAAAAAAAAACAATCTTTTGAAACTTTTTTTGAGATGTTTATGTGAATGTTGCTTGTGAAGGACCAATTAGATGCACTCTAGAATCTTAACTGTTTCATAGACCAAATTTGGAAATAAATACTTGGAAATGACAAATATAATGAAATATACTTATTGTTAGTCTTGAAATGGTTTAACAGAATTATTAATATGAATTTTTAGCATAGTTATCTACATCATCATAGAAAATCTCTCAATCTGCTTTCTTTTCTATGGAGAAGTATTCTATAGCTCTCTTGAGGCGATTGGCTCTGTGTTTAATATTATATGATTTATTAAGTTATTTTCTAAATCTGTCGTTTCTATCATTTATTTTACTGCTCTTATAATATATGTCATGATTGTCAGTGTAGAGGTATTAATTTACCTTATCTTTGACTTCAGAAAGTCTGCAAGTCTCTTGACATATGTTCCCATACCTTTATGTTCAGTGCATTTACCTGGATATTAAGGTTTTTTATTGTGTGCCATTTAAATGTTTTTTCCCTGTATTGGTTCATTTTAACTTCTGAGTTAAAGCTCACAGTCTTTTCTTTCTAATTTTTCTCAGAAAATTTATTGAAAAATATATAATTATGTAGTCTAAATAATACTTTGTTATATTTGGGGGAAATCCACAAAATGAAGTTATTTCAATCTTATAATGTGAAGCCATGTAATTTAGTGACATCCATGTCTTTCAAGATGGAAAGTTATATTGAATATTGTACTCAGTTCTGTTTGTGGAGAATGATAATGCACTTTAGTATTAGTAGAACCATAAGGAAACTAAACTTTACCCCTGAGAGTTATTATATTTTACATCAATTGTTCTTGATGTAGTTATATTGTCAACATTCAGTTATGCATGTTGACATGAAATTATTTCATTTTTAAAATGTATTTGGGCCTACTTTATATATATTTTTTCTTTAAGAATAAGCTGTTAATGTGAAACTGAATCAAAATCTTTGTGGTCCTAATTCAAAAATTACTATTTGCTTTTCTTATTATTATCCTAGGACTTTTTAAAACATATCCTCTTTGCTCTTTGGCTATAATAAAATTTCATGGTAAGCTTCTATAGAATATTTTTAGTAATATAATAAAACACATAAACATGGAATTATCACCTATTTGGATCAATCCTTGTTTTCTCATTTTTTGATAATTGTGAAGTTATAACCTATTAAGAAAGATGAGTTTTAAGTTTTAATCTGGAAGGATAATTATAATTATTCGATGATCATGATAATTAATTAAAATTATTATTAATTATTTTGACTCATGAAATAACCTATGCTGATATTTCAGGAGTAAAATTTATATATGTTTTTGCAGATATCTAGTCCATATTTTTGCCCATATTTTCCAATAAGACAGAAAAATTTTGGAATAGGGCAAATTGCAATGTTCAAATTTTCCACTTAACTTCTTTAAATGTATTTTTATTAATTTATTATGGAGAGGAATAGAGCATTCAAAATAAATTATGCTTTCTCATTATTGAGGAAATCCATATGTCATTGTCTCCTTTGCTTAAAATTTTGAGAGGTAAACAGTTAAATTGTTGAACCAGAACTCATTCTCCTGTTCTCGAGAATTGCTTGTGGCTGTGGATGTGGTGATCCAAAGAAAAAGAAGGGAGGAGATCTCATGGTAATATGAAGATAATTCTTTACATTTCCATGATGCCAAAAGGCAAATTCTTATGTTACTAGTATGCTAATGTAATTTTTACCTAATTCCCTGCTGTGGACAGGAATTCATTTTCATAATCAGAATTTGTTTTAATGAAATGGCATTTACTGTATTTTTACTGAATAGAAATTTTGAAGAAGAAAATCAAAGAGGCAAGAAGGGATGCATCAATGGGAATCAGCCTTCCAAATTCATCTTTTGCCACTGCTTTCTCTGTCTCTTGTCTCTTACATGAAGGAAAACATGTTTTATTATGCAGAATTAACAAAAGAAAATGTCTTAATAGCCAATCAGATTGGATTTAGTGATTCGCTCTTAATTTAATGAGGATATCATTCTAAAATGCTGAAAATCTGGTTTAGTCTATTTCACCATTTTTATCATTGCAATTACATCAACATAAACAAGAATTAGGTGACTCAACATGCAGTGGGCAAATTACTAACTTCCATTAAAATCAGTTTATGACCCTCTTGAGCAAGACTTCTCTGCAACAAACTACAGGAAACCAAATTTTGAGGCTTGTCTTTGTTCCCCTTGAATTATACTCCCTGTTCCCTTAGGTCATTCTATCTATGTTACAAACATAAATCAAAATAATTCTGTGGTATGGGTTTATATTGTGTTTTCTTATGCGCTTATTTCTTTGAGAGCTGCTACTTCTGAGACGTTTTTGTTAAGAAAGCAATGTAAACTGACAGTTTGCCCTGAGGATTTCTTTCTTTCAGGAACCATGGCTGGAGGCTGGATTTCTTTTCAAAAGCCTCTGAACACCAACTGTAAATTGATTAATCTGGAATGTGTACATTTTACAACTAGACAAGATAAACAGATCCCTAATGGACTAAGCCACAGCAGTTTGGGCCTTTCAGTGATTTCACTATATTGAAAAATATATCTAAGTGTTTGTGAATCAATTTGGATACAGTAAAAAGAGCAAAACAGAACAAATCTTGGCCCCAATCACAAAAGGAGCCAAAAGCTTTTGGAAGGTTGAAATGGACTAAACAGAAATGCATTTTCAGAACTGAATAATTGTGTACTTCTCCATTCTGGCCAGAAATGGAACTGCTGCCATTAACCTTTGTCATCATCAAAGGATTTTCCCTGTATTCAAACCAGGCTTAGAATAAAGGTGGATTAGCTGAGATCCATTTAACAAAAACAATGTGCAATGTTCTGAACTCAATAGATATTCAATAAGGACTGAATTAAGTCACTTGAGTTTATTTTCCAACAATAAGTAGATACTTGGGGACTTTAGTGAAATAGGAAAGATTAGCATTATGAAAGAGATTCCTAAACTTTATGATCTTCCTCCCCACACAGCAACCCCCAGAGTAAAATAAAGGGTCCTTATTTAAATTTGAGATGTTCGAGTTAGCTAGGAAAATCATTATGACAAGAAACATATACGGAGAATATAGAAAGCATTAATAATATTTTAGAACAAAAAAAAATGACTGTGCAAGCAGATATATTTTTATAACGCATTTTCATTTAAAGAATCAAACAAGAACAATTTATTAAATAGATATCCTGTGCCAGGCATTGTGCTAAGAAAAGTAAACACTATTGGCTTCAAGGAGCTTACATTCTAGTGGTTGAGACAACAGATACATAGAAATAGTAAAATATATTAAGTTCTCAAAAAGGGAGAAGAATCCTTATGATACGGTGGATGAAACACTGAATATAGAGTCAGGAAGGACTTCTGCAGACACAAGACTTTGGGCAAGTCTCTTTATTTCTGTCCACCTCAGTCTCACCATCAGTAAAATGAGGATAGTAATAATACCCACCCAAACCTCAGAGTTCTTGTGAGGATCAAATGCGATGATATGTGTAAAATGTTTAGTGCAGTGCCAGGCACATAGAAGTAATTAGCTATTTTTACTGTTATTAACCTACATAGAGATTTCATAGATCACTTTAGAAGGGAAGGTATTAGTCACAGGTATGGGGAGAAATTGAAAAATTATATAATGCTTATTAGTGACAGTATTCTGGTCAATTGAGAGGTATATGTGGTTCATCACAAACAGGGAAGAACATCCAATGAGGACAACTGTCAATAATATGATGGAATAGAAAGAATGTATGCAGGATGGCAGAGAGACTACAGCAAAAGAACTGGGTTCAAACTAAATCTTTATCATTAACTCACTAATAGTCAATTTGTTTCTAAAGGTCTTATTTTCCCCTTCTACCAAATGAGAGAATCAGAATAGATGATATCTAAGGCCCCTTCAGCTCTAATATTCTGAGGCCAATTCTATGAAAAGGAGAGAGATGGAAACAACCAAAGGGAATGAGGAAATAAGAGGAACAATTTACAACATCCTGTGGAAATTTTCATCATTTACTGACGTATTGCAATGCATTGATTAGAAATTATTATTGTAAGAAAAAAGGTTGAATGTAGTGAGTATGAGGCAAGCAAATTTTTAATATCCTGCACAAGTTTAGACAGGTTAGTTAGGAAAGCTAAAATCAAAATATCATTGCCACAAATTAATGATCTTCTTGAAAAAGCTTTGCAGTCTATTTTAAATCTGCATTTTATTTTCTATTAAGGATTTGCAAAATAGCATAGCCAATTTAATGCTTTCTCTTTGCTAACAACTTACTGGATTTAACCTGTGAATATACTTTGCTGTAATAAGTAGAGAGCTGTGCATTTTCCATATTTCTAAGTCAACTAGAAATCTTGTTAGTCAGTGACATGAGATGCCATTCAGTATCTAGAATTTGTTGCTAATTGCGATGTTATGTTATATTCCATTACCATTTTTCCTAGAATGCTTAAATTATTTCAATAACCTATTTAGGAAATACTAAAATTAAGAATGCTATAACATAGAGACACCTTGCTTCTCCAAGCTGCCAACACATAGCAATTCATTTCAGAAATGGGAACAATCAATCCCAATTTAAAAGTTTTCTGATTGGGCCAAATATCGAGTTCTTCACTGTCAAATGCATGACAATATTAGTTTTAGGCAAAGGCAATTTTGGAAATGTGAAAGAAATCACCATATTTTCAAACTTATATGATGCTGATAAGCTTTAAGACAAATTTTGTGTTCAGTTATTAGGCACTGAGAAGTGATTTTATACCCTCAAATATGTTCATAATATTAGTTGACTGGTGAACTCTGTGCAGATGGAATTATTTTTCTTTTCTTTCTTTCTTTTTTTTTTTTTTTACCCAAGTACTATGGTATTTAACTTAATCACTCAGACTAGATCACAACGTTCCCAGCAGCTACAATCTGTTACCTCTCACCAAAATTGCAGAAATGCCCTTACATAAGTAAAACTTTCCTGGAAAGTCTCCAGAGCAACCCATCCAGGTCATCAGTCTTAAGCAGTTTGAATTTGTCTTTCCATTATATTTGCTGCATTTAATGTGGTTCATAATAATAACTAAGATTTATATAGTGTTTACTATGTGTTAGGAACTGTGCTAAGCACTTCACAATTATTTTATCTTTTTGTCTTTCCAACAGTTCTGGGAAATAGATGCTATTATCACCTCTCGATAAGAACACTGTAGAAAATGGAAGTTAAATGACTTGCTTAGGTTAACACAACTTGTACATGTCTGAGGCAAGATTTTAACTCATGTCTTCCTGATTACAGTCCTGCAATTCTATCCCCTATGGCAGTTAGCTATTCCAGAAAGCCATTTTATTATTTTCATTTAGGCTAGCAAAGATGATAGTCATGGAGAAAGACTTATAAAAATGTTAAACCTAGAAAGTACAAGAGGTTATTTAATCCAATAATTTCATTTCATAGATGAGAAAACTGAACACAGAGACAGCAAATGAACTAGTCCAAATTCACACAACAGGTGTTTTTTTCACTATCCCATTTTGAGTCATCATCAGCCATTCATATTTAGGCTCTGTTTCTTTTATTTGAAAAATGATATTAAGAGTAACAACCCAACACTTCATTGAATTATACTAATGGCCTATAATAGAAAGCATTACATAATGCTTTTAACTTTGGCAAAGGACTTTAAATACATTATCTCATTGGATCATTGTTGGTAAAAATTCTAGCCCTATATGGCTCTACATATCTTTGTTTTTTGTTGTTGTTTAGTCATTTTCAATCATATCTGGTTTCTTTGTGACTTCCTTAGTGTTTTCTTGGTAAAGATACTGGAGTAGTTTACCATTTCTTTCTCCAGCTCATTATACAGAAGAAAAATCTGAGGTAAATGAGTTTGTAACTTACCCAAGGATCATGCAACTAGTAAGTGTCTGAGGCCAGGTTTGATTCAGAAAGATGAATTTTTCTGACTCCAGGAATAGTACTCTATCCACTGTCCCATCTACCTGCCCTTACCTTTCTTTATCCTTGAAGATAATGAAGAAACCATCCAAGACCAGAAAAGTTTTACATGTTGACCCAATTAACACAAGTATGTTCACTTCTTTCTATGGTGCATATAGATAGATAGATAGATAGATAGATAGATAGATAGATAGATAGATAGATAGATAGATGGATGGATGGATGAATGGATGGATCTATCTCTCTATCTCTCTATCTATCTCTCTATCTATCTATTTCTCTTCTTTGTCCTCCTTCCTCCTCACCCCCACCATGATCATCATCAGTACCACCACCACCACCACACCATCACCATCATCATCACTAACATTTATGTAACACGATGTGCCAGACACTGCTATGTGCTTTGCAAAAATTACCTTATTGATCCTCACAACAACACTAGGAGATAGAGACCATTATTAACCCCATTCTGTAGATAAGTAAAGTGAAGGATTTACCCAGTGTCACACAGTTGGTAAGTTAGTGGGGAGAGATTTAAATTCATGTCTTCCTGACCCTAGGCTCAGTGCTCTGTCCACTTTGCCTCAGACCTGCCTCTGCCTCATTAATGTTTACAATGGTAGGTGTCTCTGTTGTGGATAGTGACCTAGAAAATGGTTATAATGTCACTTATTTAGTGTTTAAGTGCAAATCACTGTGCTAAGCACTGGCAATACAAATAGAAAAGTGTGAATAGTCCTAACTCTCAAGGTGTTCTCATTCTATTGGTGGAGACAACAGGTATATTAGATTTCTGCTGTAAACGATGTGGGAAGGTCTCCTGGTGAGACCTAAGGAAATATCAGTGCCAAAACCGATGGGAATAAATCTTTAATCATATTTCCACTGATAAGTGTATATTCCTCTTCTGTAGTAAACCTTTTGACAGGGCCAAGATCTTTGGTGGTGAGCACTTAAATAGTTGTGCCTTTGAATAATAACAAGAAAGCTCTGCATTGAACTCGATTCAAAATGGATTTCAGAGATATTTAAGCATTCAAGGTATGTTTTTGTTTCTGTCAAGTCAAGATGACGATCAAAATGACAGTCAGAGGTACCTTGTAGAACATGTAAACAAACAGCTTGAACATGAACCCCAAACACATTAATGAAGAGGAGCTGGCTGAAGAGATAAGGCATTTTGTGCAAGATCAAAAGGACTCTTTTGGCACAGGGAATGCCTTTTCCTTCCAACTCTGAAGTAAAGTCTGGTTGACACATCTTAAATTTGTTTTTTTGTCTTTTAAAAACTTTGTATCTTCTTTAGCATCATAGCAAAACAGAAGAGAGAAAATTTTGGTGACAAAAAATATTGATTGTCACTGACAGAGAACAAATATATAAGAAACACTCCAAGTTTACCTAGAGTAATATAGGATTATTTCAGTTGCAATCATGTAATTATTAAATACCAACTAGTTATCAACTCATTGAAACAATTTATAAAAGCAACTAGATCTCAAATAATTTTCTTGAATGCTGTGAGATGTTTTGCTCATAAATGTACTACGTATAACAGGAGACTTGAGGGAAATATTCCTTCTAAAACCACATGAGAGAATAAAAGTTTTTTTTAATCAAAAAAGTTTATCAAGATCATGCATCCTCCAAACTGAAGAGCTTTTCAGAAGTTCTATTCAACCACATGACGAATTCATTTTTAAAGACAGCATGGTCAGGAAAAGTAAAAACTGTCTTAATAGTCCATAGTTAAAAATATCTGCTGTCAGAAAGCTATTCCTTGGATAGAGCTTGAGTCCAGTTTAACACTACTTTATTTTATTTATCCTTTAATTTTTCCCTGTAGACTTAATTTTCTACACAATAATCTTCTAAATTTAATAAATATGATATTGATTATATTTATGAATTCATTCTTATGTCAGTCAAACCCTTAAAAAGTAATTGGATACATTTGTCAAAATAATATCCAAATTAATCTGCAAACATGGTCAATAACTTCAAAGAAATAATAAAAGGAAGAATGAAAATGAACAACCTTACTTAATCCCAAACCATATGCTAAAGCAGCTATTACATTTAATATCATTAAAATATTTTGTACTAGATAAAAATTGTGGAAAATCATAAATGTAATGTACTAAAAAAAAAAACCCAGAAGAGTTGAGTATGGAAACCTAGTGTTTAATAAACCCAAGGGCAGGAACTACTGGAGTAAGAACTCCCAATATGACAAAAAGTACTAGACAACCTAAAACATATTATTTAATACTACATACCATGATAAACTAAATTTGAATACACTATCAAATATAAAAGAACATGTCAGTCATAAAGTTAGAGAGTGGAAGAGTGTTGTTACTATCCTCACTAGATAATTCCTTAGACAAATAAAATGAAAAAGGTTTTCAGTGGATAATATCAATCAAGGTTAAATTAGAAGGAACTCTGGATCTGTGACCTGGAACTGCATGAAGGCAATAGAATTGCCAGTCAATGTCAGCTGCACTCATTGTCAACAGAGCATCCCCTACAATCTCTTTCAGACCATTTGTTGGACCCTCTTACCATCTCTGGAGTGAGAATTCACAAAGCTGCTGTTGCTGCAGCTATTATGACTACCTCCAAGTCTTGCCACTGGTGCTGCCACAGCTTGTGCTCCAGACTAGTTTCCAGAGCAGTGTCATAGACCTCTCCTGCTGTTCAACTAAGTTTGCTTAGAGTAGGAAAATGTCTCATCCTGGCCTTTTGTTGGCTTTATCACTCCAGAATTTGATCTGAAGACTTATTTTTAAATTGTTTGGCTGGGAATGCTGAGTTTAGCTCAGTTGCTGCCTCTAATCAGCTTGGCTCTGCCTACCCAGTTCTATTTATTGAGGTGTTAATTTCTTTATTAATTTTGTATCTTTTTTGCCAAGTTGTTAATTCTGTTTTCATGATTTTCTTTAATTATTTTCAATTCTTTTCCTATATTTTTACTTAGAAAAATATTTTCACTTTTTTCTGATTTTTAAAATATTTTCTTTTTGCTTTCTCCAGTTCTTTAAGGGATTATTTTTGGGCTTCTGTCAAATTTACATTTTTTTCTTTGAGACTTTACTTATAACTGTTTTCTTGTTATTGTCTTCTTCTGAGTTTAGTAGCTTTTTATGGCCAGTTTCTATTTTGTTGTTGTTTGCTCATTTTCCTTTTTGTCTATTTCTTGATTTTCAAATTTCTGTTAAATTTGGTCTCTGCTCACTCTGTCCATAGTCTCCACTCTATCCACTAAAAGTCCTGATTGGATTTGTACTGTCCTTCCATTTTGTTCTTGCAGATTAAATGCTATATGTAAGTCTATATGGTATATGTAAGTCTAAGTACTTGGCTAAGATTCATGTCAAAATGTCGATGGCAATTTGTCAATAGAGTTTAGTCCTTTTTTAACCAATACAGGGTTGGAGGGGTGGAAAACATTATCCAAGCCTTGAAGCTTTTTTACCCTGATATTTCATGCAATGCTCTTAGAAGTTTTTAAATTTTCAGTGTTTCCCAAGTGATGTGATCTGAGGAAGGGTATGGGCACATCTTTCCTGTGCTGTGCTCTGTTTTTCACCCAAGAAGGATCCCTACTCCCGGTAGTCGCAACCTTTAGCACATCTCTGGATCTTGGAACTGCAACTGTAGCCCTTGCTCCATTGTAACACAGGCTCTTCTCTCTTCTCTGAAACTGCAACTCAGAAATGTGTATGGGGAATAGGGTGACCAAACTGTGCCTGGTCCTGTGTCCAGTACCACAAAAGGGTACCCTATAATGTCTTTCTGACCAGTTTTCTCACCTACTTATTTTTTCTGGGCTGAGAGCTATCTAAGCTGTTGCTATAGCTTTCTGATTTGCCTCCAAGATCTAGAGCTTATGTTGCTACTCTAGATCAGTTCTCCCTCTGACCCCAAATAAACTTCTTCTTCTAAAATATTGAGTTTTCTGGAGCTGGAAAAAAAAATGTGTCATCTCTACCTTTTGTTGGCTCTCCTGCTCTAGAAGGTGATTTGATGTATAATATTAACATTATTTGGAGGGGACTGTTGAGAGAGCTCAACTGGGTCACTACCTCTATTATATCATATTGAGTCATCCTCTGATTCTAACATACTCTTAATGCAGCTCATAAAAACAATTTGGAATAATGCTAAAAAAAAAACACTAAACTATAAATACCTTGTATATCACTATTTAACTACAAAGAATAAATGCCAGGTTGTTCAAGACAGAAGAAAACCCTGTCTCTTTACATAAATATTTATTGCACTATTTTTGTTGCTGCAGAGAATTAGAGGGAAAGTAGGAACTTGATAATTGGGGAACGACTGAAAAAATATTGTAGTATGTTAATCTAATGGAATACTGATTGATTGGTTGTTATCCTTCGCTTCCAAAGAGGACCAAAATGACATCAGCATGATAAAGTAACACAGTGTGTCTGACTGTGGCTGATCAGACCAATGTGAGCTTGGAATGCTCTACCACAAGTTGGGCACAGATAGTCCATATGAATTTTTGTGGTGGATACTCCAAATTTATGCATCTTACGTTTACTTTGTGCTGACTAAATTCTGCTGTGCTCTATGAGCACAGCACCATTTCTGATGTGGGCACACCATGCTGAGCTGTCCTGTGCCAGTGCCTCCCATGTTGCGCAGTCAAATCCGAAGCTCTTGAGAGAGACTTTGAGAGTGTCCTTGTATCACTTCTTCTGACCACCATATGATTGCCTGCCCCATGTGAGTTCTCCATAAAATAGTCTTTTTTTGCAAGAGTATATATTGCATTCGAACAATGTGACCAGCCCATCAGAGATGCACTCTCTGAAGCATACTTTGAATGCTTGACAGTTAATCTTGAGCAAGGACCTCAGTGTCTGGTACCTTATCCTCCCAGGTGATCTTCAGAATCTTCCTAAGACAGTTCAAATGGAAGTGATTCAGTTCCCTGGCATGGCTCTGGTAGACTGTCCATGTTTCACAGGCATTCAACAATGAGATCAACACAGTGGCTCTGTAGACCTTCAGTTTGGTAGTCAGTCTAATACCTCTTCTCTCACAAACTTTTCTTCAGAGCCTCCCAAACACCGACTTAGCTCTGGCAATGTGTGCATCAACCTCATTATCAATGTACACATCCCTGGAAAGTACACTACCAAGGTAAGTGAACTTATCCACAGCCTTCCAAACTTCTCCATTTGTTGTAATCAATGATTACTACATGTGGTGTGGTAATGATGGATGGAGCACCTGTGTTTTCTTGGTGTTAATTATTAGGCCAAAATTAGCACAGGCAGCAGAGACCTGATCCATAGTTTGTGCATCTCAGCTCCAGAGGCTGCACTGAATGCACAATTGTCTGCAAACAGAAAATCATGCACCAACACTCCTTCCACTTTAGTCTTGACTTGTAATCTTTCAAATTGAAGAACTTACTATCAGCATAGTACTTGACCATGATGGCATCCTCATCCTCATTGAAAGTATTTGTCAACATGAATGAAAACATCATGCTAAAAAGCATGGGAAAAAGCAAACAGCCCTGTTTCACTCCATTGGTGACTGGGAAGGCATGAGAGCATTGTCCATTATCCAGAACCCAGGCAAACATGCCATCATGAAATTGATGTACAATCGTGATGAACTTCTCTGGGCAGTCAAATTTTCACATAATTTTCCATAAACCCTCATGAATAACTATGTCAGAGGCCTTGGTCAGGTCTACAAACATTGTGTACAGAATTCTGTTCTGCTCCTGGCATTTCTCCTGAAATTTTCTGGCAGCAAACACCATATCGACTGTTCCGTGGCCCCTTCTGAAGCCACACTGGTTTTCAGGTATATGACCATCTTCCAGGTGAAGGATCAGCTTATTAAGGAGGACTCTAGCAAGAATTTTGCCAGCAATGTCTAAAAGACAGATGCCCCTGTAATTGTTGCAGGACAATCTATTCCCTTTACCTTTATAGAAATGGACAATGGAGGCATCCTTGAACTTCTGGCAGATAATTTCTTCTTTTCACGTAACCTGAAAAATTTCAGTCAGCTTTTGCATGAGCAATGGTCCCGCTACCTTTTAAATCTCAGATGCCATAGAATCAGCACCAGGTGTTTTGCCACATGGAAGGAGCCTGATGGCCCTCAAAACCTCTTCTTCAGTTGGAAGTTAGCTAAGGAGGTATTGACTTCAACCTGAAGTAAATGGTAAATGGCCTCAACATTGATTGATGATGGTCTGTTGAGAACACGATGGAAGTGTTCAGCCCATCTCTCTAGGAGCGTGTCCTTATCACTAATCAATATGACTCCTTCAGCACTGAGTAGTTGTGATGCACCATAGATTTTTGGTCTAGAAATAGCTTTCAGGGAATCATAAAAGTGCTTTGAATTGTTACTATCAGCATAAAACTGAATTTCATCCACCTTCTTATTGAGCCTGGAATCTTGCATCTCTCTAAGCTTTGCTTCTACTTAGCTTTTAATGGAATTAAATGCTGCCTTCTTAGAGGTAGATGAACTATCCTGCTGGTAAATCCTGTGGGAGTTGTTGTTTTTTATTTAGTAGCTTCTGAATTTCCCCATCATTTTCATCAAACCAATCTTGGTGTTTGTGAGTGTTCTGACCCAGATGAGCAAATGCAGTGCTGTATACCAAATCTCTAAAAGCTGCCCACTCCTTTTCTGCTTCACTGTTGCCAACTACATGTTGGCTCAACATTTTCTCCAAGTTGGCAACAAACTGTTCATGCTCAGAGAAGGGTTCTAATTTGTTGACATTGATTCTTCTGGTAGTCATTTTGCCTTGGGGGTGGCACTTTTGATGAATGCAAGTACTTAGCTTGGAAAGGATAAGTCTGTGATCAGTCCAGCACTCTGCACCACACATTGCCTTTGTCACTCTCACATCTGGTCAGTCTTTTCTCCTTGTAATCATATAATCTATTAGATGCCAATGTTTGCTGCCAGGGTGCATCCATGAAATTTTATTGTGGCTAGGTAAATGGAAAACAGTGTTGGTGATAAGATGGTCATGAGATGCACAAGTCTTCAGCAGCACATGACCATTGCTGTTGCTGTTTCCAACTCCATTCCTACCTAGGACTCCCTGCCAAGTCTGGTAGTCTGAACCTACTCTAGCATTAAAGTCATCCAGACTTATAAGCTTGTCCTCTTTTGCCACATTGATAATAAGGGTCTCTAGGTTTTCATAAAATTTTTCTTTGACCTCCTCAGTGTTCATCATGACGGCACTGATGATGGTGTCATGACGTTTTCCTGCGAGTGGCAATCACATTGTCAGGAGCATGTCATTCATTCTTTTTGGCAGGCATACCAGCTTGCTGACTATATTAGTTTTGATTGCAAAACCATGCCAGATTCAACACACTCCCCTTCACTGCACCCACTCCAGATAAAGGTATATCCAATTCCAACTTCAGTAAGCTGGCCTTCATTTGCCAACCTTGTTTCACTCAGGGCTGCTATTTGGATGCGATACCTGTTGAGTTCTCCTGCAACAAGAACAGTTTGTCTTTCAGGTCTACTGGATTTTGTGTTATCTATAAGTGTGTGCATGTTCCATGTGCCAATGGTGAGTGGAATCATCTTTGCAGAGGTTTTTATACATTTTTTTGTGTTTCGACCCCATAGTGGGATTTCCCATCTACCAGGGTAATCAGGCAAGGGTTGGGTAAGCGGACAATGTTTAGGGCACCTTCTCTAGCCCCTTCCTCATACCAGGAGTTGATCAGTGTGATCCTTAAAAGGCTGCTCAGACACCCAGGGGACTCTCAAGTCCCACTGCTGTTTCCAGTGAGAAATGACCCTAAGGTCTGGGCCGCCTACGTGCGGGTTGTGACTACAGCCCCCAGTATATCCACACCTGCTGCTTCATCACTTGCCTGTCACCAAAGGACATTGAGGCATAATAGCGAAATGGTATGGGTGATGTTGTTGATTCATGTGTGAGGCAGAGTGAGGCAATTGCACGAAATCATCAGCCTCACTGTCTCCTTCAAAGCCACCATAGTCCAGCAGCAGGGCAGAGTCAAGATGGCTGGCAATGGCTTAGGGTGCAGTGGATGACCTTGGCATCTTTGGTGTCAAATCAAGCTCCACATCACCTGCTTCATCTGCTTTCATGGCTGTTGGAACAAATTGTTCTCGTCTGACCATTCCACCAGAAGAAGTCTTTACATGCTTGGAGTAGACACCCCCCTAACTTACCAATGAGTTTTAGACCCTTTGGTTTCCCTCAACCTTGTTTTGCCCACCTGCTGAATAGGTTTACTGGGGTGTGCCCGCTGCACATACTGCAGCTTCTTGGAGCCACAGGTTAGAGTTGTGCTGAACAGGTGTGTACCAAAGGTGGAAAAAGTCCCCAAAAGGGCTCAGCAGCCATCACACCAAAGTACGTGTCCTCCCTGAACTCACCCTACACCTCACTGGAATACTATTGGCAATAATAAATATGAAGAATGCATTAGGAAAAACTTGGAAATACTTGTGTGATCTGTTATGGAGCAGGGAGAAGGGGGCCAGTTTTCATTAGCATCACCTCTTGTCTATATAACAAACTTACAAAATATGGTCTATAAAAATAAGAATTATGCATGTGGAAGTAAATTTATAAAATGATTTCTACTTATGCCCCCAGTTAGAAAGAAAATCTCTTCATCAGTGATGGGGACTGAGCCTTGTGCTAGGAAAAGTACAATAATTAGAAAACTGTTTACTTTAAATATGAAATCAACCACGTTTCTCATTTCTTTGATCGCTTAAGTTTTTAGATAGAAGAAAATTACATGAAGCATAGTAAACATCTTCCTAATGTGATTGCTTCAATAGTTAATAATTACACTGGCTTCAGGAAAATTAAAACCTTAATTTACTAAAAAAAAACCTGTTTCCTATTTCCAAAAGGATTAATTAATTATCAAAATCAATATTCATCTTAGGAAGACAAGTAGTATTGTTTTTCCCAAGAACACTGTTGAAGAGTTTAAAGGACATTATAGTCAAGGTATCAAGGTCAAAAGAAAACCTCAGACAGTGATAGCTGTCAGTCCAACAAGAAAACTTCACTGAACCTGTTCTTATCAGATATTATTTATTCCCCCAGACATCTACACAGAAATAAAATGTTGCTAACTATAAATGTAACAAAATTTTTATCCTTCTACAAACTTCTTATGTATAAGGTTACCATGTATAAAGAAGCATTTAATCTCCAAGGAAAAAAATGAATGTAGAATGGTTTAAGGGTCAGTCAAAGATTCAGAGGTTCTTAATTTAAGCATATCCTATTAAGAGTATCCCTATTTGGTGGAGATTTTCTCTTAGATATGATTTAAGATTTTAAAATACATCAGAAAATCATTCCAAAATAAAACAAACAATGGGAAAGTTAAGTGCTAAAGTATATGAAACATGGGCACTTAATTTTATGCCACAGCACAATTTACTTCCTTTAAGAAATCCATTTTTAAACTGAATGGCATAGGTATTTGTCATAGGTATTTTTGCAAAAGTATTAAAATTAGCTAAAGTTAAAAGAGAAAAAAACATTTGATGAAAAATCCCAGAGCATTTTTTTAGCCCATTTGCACTAAAATAAATTTTTTTATTAGGAAAAAAATACATACACATATCCCTCTCTATATCTTTATCCAGACAGATGAATAGATAGATATATAGTTACAGATCATAGAAGTTTCCATTTTTATCCATTCCTAGGAAGTGTGTGTGTGTGTGTGTGTGTGTGTGTGTGTGTGTGTGTGTATGAATTACTAGCATCTCTGGTGTGAGAGCTAGATGAGCCCTTTCAGGAATGTTCATCCACCTTTGATGTCTCCTCACACTCAGATTTTCACCTGTGGTTCCAAGGAACTATAGCATGTACATTGCCCACACTCCGGTAAATTGTCTCCACAGATTGGCTAAACCATGTTGAGGGCAACTGACTGGTCACAAATCTGTTGGTGAGTTAGGGGATGTATATGCCAAGCAGTTGAAGACTTCTCCAACTGGCATGGGCAGATGAACACAATTTTTCCAATGGCTATGAAAGTGGCTAAAGCAGGCATGTTGAGTGCTTAGAGCTTGGTCAGACATCAAAAATGTCAAGCTCAGCCACTGCATTCCAGGCCATCAACAGTTAACCTGAATTTTGTCTTGCCACTGGACTTCAGTGACTCTGGAAGAGAGTGTGAGACTGATGATTTTGTTGATTTCTTCCTCAAATTCAATTCACATGCAAGTTGATCACTGGATGAAGTCATTGATCCTCTAAAAAAACAAAAGGCAGAAAGCTTAAATATAAAACAAATTCCTGGGAATATATGGAGTGTATAAAAATTATAAAAAATTAATTTATGCTAAGGGAATGAAATACATGTTCTACGTCCATATGAAGCTACCTAGAGGTCTCATAAGCTAGCATGGTGGATGTGTTATTGCCAGAAATTTTATTTTCCACTAATCATTTGGTTGTTGGAACCACTGTCCTAGACCCTTGCACAATTGACCTGGCTTAATAATATTCAGAAAGTACCATAAAACTAAGTAATAGTTGGCATGTTTTCTGTAATTTGGGTCTTATGTCTAAGGAAGTCATTTTTTACAGCTATGCCCTCATCACACAGTTATTGACAGTGTGTTTTGTTGGCTTCCTAATTTAAATCCTTGATTACTTTACAGAGTTTAATGACTCTAGCCTTATTACTTAAATTGATTCTTTACCTTTTTCTCATATTTTCCTTGAGAATGGCACTTTAGTGATGATATTCAAGAGGGATATAGCCAAGATTGAAATCCTTCTGAGCTAGTTAAATTGCCATTCTTTGGAAATTCTTCCTGAGGGGAATTCAAATCTTTTATTTCCCTAGTTCAGTTCTCTGAATATGCATGAATTTTTCTAAATCTAGGGTGAGTAAATGAATTGATCAGTCATTCTAATCTACGTGGTTTCCTCTACAAGCAGAGATACATGGCATATTGCTAATTTGTCTTTGTTAAATAGGACTTTGTTGCAAATTAGTAATGAAAGAAATCTCAAATTCCAACTCTGTGAATCCCACGTGGGGTACACAATAAAAATAAAACCTATAGTTATCTTATTAAATGGCCTAGAAATATAGGTCAGGGTCTAGAAAGGACTTCCAAGATCATTTACTCTAATCCCTTCACTTGAAAGATGGGGAAATCAAGGATTAGGAAGGTTAAATAACTTGTCTACTGTCATATGCTTTAAGGCACACAGCTGGTATTTGATCCCAAGACCTTTGACTCCAAATACAGGGAGAGTTTCCAATATATTCTGTTGTCTGTCATAGATCTTATATTTCTTCATTTTCAAATCCCTCCAAGAAGTCACACATTTCACCAAGTCATCTTCTCTATTTCTCAATAACATGTAGTTTTATCAATCCCAATCCATTTAGATTCTCTAACTCCTTCTCAAGATTAATTTCATCTTTCATAGTATCAACTTGAACCATATACCTCTAAGGAATGATGTATTAATCTGATGGCAACTATCTAGTCTAGGGGATACATAAAGGGGGATACATAGGGGATACATGAAGCACTCACTTTTTTTCTGTTCAGTCTCAGAGAACAAAACTAAAATCATGAGTAAAAAGATATTGGATCATTGATCTGGCTTCAGAACATAATTTTGCTATCTTTTCAACCTTTGGCAAACCAAGTGCCTCTTCTAGGTCGGGAGTTCCTCTTCTGTAAAATAAGGGCGTTGATCTACATAATCCAAAGGTCCCTTCTAGATCTAATTTTATGATATAGTGAACTTACAAGGAAGTTTGGGCTTAGCATGAGAGGATAGTTTGAATGGGACAATGTAAAACGTATGAAAGTCCTCTCCTTTGAATAAAAGTGTATGAAAATTGAGGAACTGATAAGAACATCATGGAGAGAAAGGTTTCTTAATTGGACCTGTGGATAGATTTGAGGGGATCTACAGAGTCGGGTGGGGAAAAATGATATCTTTATTTTTACTAGCTAGAAATTGAAATTTAACATTTCCCTCAGTTATGAATGTAGGGAAAATATTATTGTGAGAAATAGATCCTGGGGCCCACTAGTCTGTCAGAACAATACATCTCTCTCTCTCTCTCTCTCTCTCTCTCTCTCTCTCTCTCTCTCTCTCTCTCTCTCTCTCTCTCTCTCATTGTTTGGAATGGACCACTAATAATTCTATACTAAAAAGATAAAATTATTTCTATTCCAACATTCACTTTATTTCTTTATATTTATTTATAACAAAGTTGAACAAAGATGACAAATTAGGACAGCTGGGCAAATACAGTATATACAGCTTCAGGTTTAGAGTCAGGAAAACTTACCTTTTTGAGTTCAAATCTGTTCTCAGATTCCTACTAACAATAGACCCCAGGCAAATTATTTAAACCTGTTTGCTTCAGTTTCCTCATCTGTAAAATGAACTGGAAAACCCAGTGTCTTTTCAAAGAAAACCCTGACAAAGCGAGTCAGATATAGCTGAACAACAACAAGACAAGCTACTACTGCTATTGCTGCTGCTGCTGCAACTACTACCAGCACAGTGTGGCAAATATTATTAAAAAACAAACATTCAAGATATTAAGGAATCACAGTATGGAACCCTGACTTTGTCTAAATGAAACTAGCTGCCTGATATCTGCCTTCAGCCATGGGTTAGAGAAAAGAAGTACACGTAATTTTTCACTGCTAAGAAATTTCCAGGCATGAAAACTCTGTCTCCCAATGCAGGTCATCATATCCACTTAATGTCTTAGAGATTCAGTCATAATCTATTAATAAAAAAAGTAATATGGTCCTCTAGTTTCCTTTAGGTCTTCCAAAGACATTTACCATCATAGAGACTGACCCTGGTAAAGACAAAATTCAAGATTCCCTTGAATAATAATACGAATGCACTTCGGAGAGTTTTCTCTTATATAGCATTCCAGGAATATCACTATTATTTTTTTTCCTCTATTAGAAACAGACAGCTTTGGAGCCAACTTAAGATTTCTCATCTTATTTGATTTTTCATAAAATAGGCTCTCTTTCTCTATTTTTTTTTGTTCACTGGGTTTCAAACTCTTCCTCCAATCACTGCAACCAAAAACTCCTCCCTTTTGTGCCTGTTCATTTTCATTTTTCATTCAAGTGATTTAGAAAGGAACTAATTCACTCACTATATTCACTCAAATAAAATAGGTGCCATAATTGGAAAAGCAATCACTCAAATACAGTAATTGTCTATTTAGCACTGCCCCTTTCTGGACAGCGTCAGAAGATTCAAAGGATACAGAAGCTCCAATGAATAATTTTCTTGCTCTCTCTTTTCCACTTTAGCAGAGGAACATTGGCCTTGAAAATGAAAATTCACCTAATTAAAATCCCTGGAGTTCTGTGATGTTTTGAAGAATTCAGTATTGCAATTTTGCTCCTAGTTCTTCCTCACCATTTAGCAGTCCAAGTGAAAGGTGCAATGCAAACTTACACAAAGCGAAGAGCATAAAAATCATTGACTGAATTTCTCTGTGGATTTGATAAGTTACACGTCAGTACTTAAAACCTGGAGCATACTCTCCCAATATCTTTTCAAGGTAACCTCCCCCCTTAAAAAAAGCAGGGAGCTGGGAAAATAGGTGGATTGTTTTGTCCAGCCTAATTTCTTTCTTTTAACCTCCTTTTTCCATCTTATCTTTAATTCAAGAGTTCTTAATATAATACAAGGGCTTTTAACCTGGAAACCATTTCATGGATAGATTTCAGTAGATCCCACAGTTTTTATTGGGGAAATATATGTATTTATTTTAACTGATGTCTAAAATTTATATTTTGCTTCAATTCTTTAAAAGAAGTCTTGAACAAATTTTCCAGCATTTTCACTACATTACTACAGAGGTGAAAGACACACAAAAAGGTTAAGAACTCTTCCTCCAATACTGTTTAAGACTTCCATTATTCAGACAGTGTCTCTTTAGCATAGGAAAACAACCCTGAAGATTAAAATATTACAACAACATTACATTAACTGAAGCTTTAAATCCTACTTGGAGTCATTCTTCTGAACATTTTATATTCACTGACTCCCTCAGCATTAGACAGGGCAAAACTTATTTCGAACCTAATAAGTTTGGTGACTCTTTCATTGATTGGTTGTATATGTTAGTGCCAACCAGACATTGTATTTGCCTCTTATGCTATTTCTTTACACATTTTAAAACCCACATAATTTTTTTTATATTGTCCTGGAATAGAATTTTAATTTCTGTTCTTTGAAGTACCCCATCATGTATTCTTTTCTCCATTAAATGTGTATCTCACAATTGTATATGAAATAACTAGAAATAGAGACAGCCTAAGCTCATGATAATGAATCATGAATAGAGTATGTTAAAGAGAAAATCCAGAATATTTACAGAGAACCTCCTTTATTCAGGAAGGGTGTTATTACACTTTCTATCTTTGTATATGGAGAGCCTTCCACAATGTGTGGAAAGCAACAAGTCTGTAATAAACGCTTATGGACTGATAGGTTGATTCAGTCTCTCTCTGTCTCTCTGTCTCTCTCTCTCCCTCCCTCCCTCCCTCTAACAGAAAAGACCATTTCTACTATACTTCTGATTTAGGCACAGTCTTCTGCATATTTTTTATGAATGACAGCATATTACACAGTATCAAATAGAGAGCCCTTTGGATTGGACCTATCTGCTTGATTAAATGATTTTACTTTCCTTATGTCTAGAAAATTCATCTCTCTTTACCTTGCATAGGAAAGCAAAGTTCTCCTAGCTTATTCAGAAATAAAGCAGAAACTCTTCTCAGAAGAAAAACAACCATTACAACAAAAATCTTCTGGCATCCAGTGGCATAAATAGTAACTGCTTAGATTCAGGCCTACTCTTATAGCTCCCAATACTATTCCTTTTTCTCCCTTTTAATCTATTTCTTTATAACAGAAAATAAATCCACCTATTCTTTGTACCATAACCCATATTCAATAGATTTACTTAAATTAGTCTCTGATGACATATTTTCCCTTCATACAAAATCATCACTACATTCATAATTGAAGAGTTCATAGTCCGGATAACAAATATTTCTTTTCAAAACATGACTAAAATATATGTCTCCTTCAATATTTCTGGAGTTTTTTTCTGTATGAGAGGTAGAGAGGTAGAAGGAAAAGCATTATTAAGTTCCTACTGTGTGTCAGCCAGTGTGCTAAGCACTTTACAAACATTAACTCATTTGATCCTCTCAACAACCTTGAGAAAGAAATGCCATTCTTATCTCCCGATTATAACTGAAGAAACCAATGCAAAGAGTAATCATGTGACTTGACACGGATCACACAATAATAAATGTTTGAACAGAATTAACTGGTCTTAACTGTTCTATCTAGCTTCCTCATCTTACCTTCCATATAATTCTCTCTTGTAAGTCCAAAGACCAAGTTGTGGTCTTAACAACCTCATGTCTCAACTAAACCATAAAGTCTTTAGGATGATAGGCTGCCAAAAAGAAATACAAAAACCTATCATGACTTTGTGAGAAAATAAATGTAATCAAGGATCTGGAATCCAGACTTCTCAAGGCTAAACTATCATCTTTTGGAAGCTTTCACTATTCTCACTTCCTGATTCCATGAACAATTATATCTTCAGTCACATCCCTAGCAACCAGCACTGTAGCTTTCACATATTAGGTACTTCTGTAGCATAAAGCTCATTGGATCTTAGGTATAAATCTGGAAGAGATTATAGGTTTACCAGATCATAGGTCTAAAATTAAATATAAGGATACTGAAGTCCATGGAAATTAACAATTTATCCACCAGGATATGTCAGGATATGACAGGAAATGTCAGAAGTTAAAATATGAACTGAGGACTTTTGACTGGAAAGCTAGTGCTCTTTTAACTGTACCTCCTTGCCTCCCTAAGTATATTATTCCTCAGTAACTAGTTTCTAGTAACTCAGTTTATCAGTAACTAGTTTGCTGAGTAGTAATCTAGTCAGTAAACACTTTTAAATTTTATTTTCAAAATTTGGAATTCATGCATCCACACACATATAATACCTAGTGGCGTCCAGTAGTGAGTGCTGCAGAAATAAACTCCACAGGTGATAAAATATTTTTTTGAGAAAAAAAAAACAAAAACAGCTCAATAAAACTGATTGAGTGGTCCCTCATGAAAAGTTTTTCTTTGCAGACCACAGGTATACCAGTTATTCTAAGAAAGCAATTTGCAAAGTATTGTTCATAAATTCCTTGTGGTCCTTGAGACCTTTGCAGGTATTCACAAAGTCAAAACTATTTTCACAATGTTGCTAAAACATTTTAATTTCTAATATAGGTATTATCAGTGTACATAATCAGCATAAACAAAAGTTCTTTGCAGAGGGAAGGATAGTCTTCATCTTTTTAAAACTAAAGAAATTTAGAAAACCAAAAGACTAGGAACCAGTTTTCAAGGATATCAAGAATATTTTGTTGAAAAATATTTTGTTGAGTCAGTGCTCTTTAGAGCTCTAAGTAGGTCAGGGCAATTTAGACATTTCCCTAATGCAAAGAATTTAGGGAATAGTTAGAGCATTGGCCCAGGACTGCTAATTCCCTCTCAACAGCACAACAGGGGAGCATACAATATCACCAGCCCTATATTCTCCCATGTTGCTACTACTTGCTCCAGATCCAGAAATAATCACTCGTCTTTACTGACGCAGTGTTTACTTGTGTTTTTATACATTTGTGATTGTGCTGGCCTCTTAGTTAGTATGTAAAATCTTTGAGATCAAGAGTTATATTTTCTACAGTTCATTTGCAAGTTTCACAAACTTAATAGTATTCTTCCTGTTAAGGTTAGTCAGTAAATTCTACTAATATTTTCCTTAAGGTTCCCCTGTATAATGTATTAACAAGCCCTTCCCCAAGAATGATCATATTTAGGGTAAGATTAGAGATAAGGACTAGACTTGAGAGATCATTAGTACAGAGAATTTCTAAGTGAGGAAATTCCTCCTACTCTTTCAGGTCAACATTTTTATTACAATCTACAGTTTTGGAGAGTTGCCTAGAACGTTGAAAAATTAAGTCATTTGTCTTTGTGTGTTAGAGGTGAGATTTGTACCCAGTTTCTAGCTCATTTCTACCTCCCTATCTGCTGTGCCATTCTGACACTTAGGTTGTTGTCTTTTCACTTTCAGTCATGTACAACTCTTTGTGACCCCATTTGAGATTTTCTTGGCAAAGATACTGGAGTGGTTTACCATTTTCTCTCATATTACTGGATGATGAATATTGATCAGACTTATGGGATAAGTATTATATTCCTAGTTGGTCCAAATCCACAAACTGTATATAAACTCTGGCATGTTAGGAGGAAACCCATATGCTTACTGTTAACACTTCCCAGCCCATTGTTTTGTATAGGTCTATTGACCTTTCAGAGACAACTATTGACTTTTCTTCCCTATGCCTTGTTTTCCCTGCAAGACAGCTTCATCTGACAACATGCCTACCTAAAACAAACATTTCTTTGCTATTAATCACTCCGTACCTTTCAGAGCTATAGAAAAAATTGCTGTTGTTTTGTTTTCCTTATTCTTTTCTCTTGAATTATATGTGGCAGAGATATGAATAAAGTTACATGAAGTTTGAAATGGGGTAATTCATGCTTTCTTTCCTTTTAAGTTATGGTTCAAACCCTGAAATGTCTTAAGTGGCCACAGTACATGCAAAAAGAGGTAGAATTGGACCCAAGTGATCTGAATTGCATTTTTGATAATGTCTCGAGTCTGAACCTTTAAATAATTTTATCTCTCTAGGTCTCGGTTTCTTCAAATGAAAAATGAGAGAGTTGCACTAGATAACCACTAAGATCCCGTCCAGTTCTAAGTCTATGATTTTTTAATAAGAATACTTTAATCTCAATATAGTTTAGAAATAGAAACTACTTATAACTGAAAAAAGACAATATGTCATAATTGTATACAAGTCCATTCTGAAATATTTGTTTTTGTTTCCTAGAACACTTAATAGAAAGCTGTTTAAATGGCTGTGATAAAAATTGCCCATCCTGTTCTTTCTCAGGGATATAGCTCTGTCTAAGCTTGTGTTTGGCAAATGCTTCTAAATGCCAAGCTCTGTTTGTCTTTGCTTCTCTCTATAGTAACTACTTCTTCTGCTTTGTAAATATGATTTAAGCGGATGACCTTCGATTAAGCTCTCTATGCACTCTTACAGCAGAGAGGGTACTGGCAGTTATTCTGAAGGTGTCAGTAGTCACATTTCCCTTGCATGTGATGGAGGAGATAATAAAGAACCTTTCTCCCTAGGTACCAACTGCCCGATGTTGTCTTTAAAAGGAGGAAAATTCGAGCCAAAATGCTATTCATATAACTTAACTAGTAAGTAAAATTGTCAGGATGAATACACAGAAGACCTTTACAACCTTCTCAACAGTAAAACAAATGCAATCACGCTAGTCATCTAGAAACAGCATGGCATTTTTATAAAAAGTGGCACCTTGTTGTTCAGTCATGTCCAACCCTTCGTGACTCCATTTGGAGTTTTCTTGGAAGTAATACTGGAGTAGTTTACTATTCCTTCTCCAACTCATTTTACAGATGAGGAAACTGAGGCAAACAAGATGTGCTCAAGATCACCTAGCTTGTAAGTACCTGAGTTCCCATCTGAACTCAGGCCTTCTTGACTCCAGGGCTGTTTCTCTACCCACTGTACCACCAAGCTGCCCTTCATATAATGACATTTATATAATATATATATATATATACACATATATATATATATATATATATATATATATATATATATATATTATTTAAGGATGTTATTGTTCCAAAGATTAATTTTTTTCTTTCTCTTTCTTAAAACTTTGAGTCAATGCCTTTTCCCAAATAGATTTTAGCCTTCATTCATTGCAAATGCTGCTTATACTTTTAACCCAATTTACACTGAACAGGTATCAGAAAATTAAACCATAATGCAGTAAATATTAATTAATGATCTTGTATGAAATTTATATGTAACGTATGTAGAGGGAATTTTAGTTTTCGGTGTCCCGTGTTTATCTTTTTCCTCCCAAGTATTAAGGTCCTTGAATGCCATGAAGCAAGTTTCCTTAGCTCTCTTCTCCCTGTTCCAGGACTTTATTCCTCTGTCTTACTCTTACCCTCTTTTATAAATAGGCTATTATATGTTAGATTAAGGGAGAAAGGAGAGGGGGAAGACTGCCTATTCCAATGTTTTCTTTTATCTTTTCAAGTCTCCTAACTAAACCCCTCTTTCTTCACCTTGGAAGCTGAGGGAATTCACCAAGAAAATTAAAGTCATTAGCTGTAAGCTCCTTCTTCTCCCCTTCTAATTTTACCCCCCTGTCACAAGCTCCATATTATTTTCTCCTTTTCTCAATTCTCTGATGAGGACTCTTCTTGCCAAGGTCACATCCTTAGTCTTTACTCTTGATCACATCCCATCCTACTTTTACCATTAAAATGCCCTATGATCATGCCATTTCTCCCTAATCTTTAATCACTCACAATCTAATGGCTTCTTCCCCACAGCCTAAACCTCCTCCATTCTTAAAACACACAAGCCAACAAACAACAGGTTTCCAAATATTGCCATCTCTGCCACTTGTCTTCTATTCCTGTTCTCTATTATACTCCTTAAAAAAGTGGTCTACATTTAATGCCTCTAATTCCTGAAATCCCACAATTTTCTAAACCTTCTATATTCTGTTTTCTACCATCTTCTAACTGAGCCTACTATTTCCAAAGCTGTCATTGATCTATATATTGCCTATAATGATATCATCCTCATTAAGTTCTGCTGAGCGGTGTCAAACTCAAATGAATCCCTGCAGATACATAGTAATTTAGAAAATCATGAATTAACATTACTTATGTTGTATTGCATTTTTTATTTGTTAAACATTTCCTAATTACATTTTGTTTCAGCCATACTTAGGAGATTTGGTGAGCAAGTTTGACACTTCTGAATTGTATTTCACAGTGGTAATCTCCCTCTCCTGAATTTTCTCCTTTCTGATTCTTCATGGAATTATCATTTCTTATTGCTTCTACTTCTCTGATCTTTTTCAGTTTCTTTAACTGGATAATCATTACCCTGATTTTGAGTATATCCCAGAGCTCTTTGTGGAACCTTCTTCTCTACTCTTTTCTATTCCTTCTCACTTGTTATTGTCATCTTCAACCATGGGTTCAAATAATCATCTCTATCTTGATGACTTCCAGATTTATACATCCAAATTTAGTCTGTCTCCTTAGCTCCACCCTATAATTATCAAGTGACTATTGTACATTCAGAACTGTATATCCCATGGGCACCTGAAACTCAAAATGTCCAAAGTAGAATTTATTATCTCTCTCCCCAAACCTATTCCTCTTCCGCTCTTGTTTTCTTTGTCTTTACTTCAGACCATTATCCTTCAGTGAGACAAAAGGATCATAGATTTAGAGTTGAAGAAACTCTGAGAAGCCATACAATCAACCTCCTCCCCTCCCTTGTTTTATAGAAGAGTAACTGTGACTAAGAGATATTAAGTGAATCACCAGAATCACACAGCTTGTAGGGATTTGAGGCTGCCTTTGAACTCATGTCTTCTTGACTCCAAATCCAACACTATTCATATGCCATGCAGTTCTAAGTTTTACAAGCTCAGTGTTATTCTTTATTCCACACTCTCATTCACTACACCTACTCAATCAGTTGTCAAATCTTAACTCTTCTGCTTCTGCATCTCTTATATGTGTCCTTTTCTCTCCACTCAAACAGCTCCCACCTTACTATATACCATCATTTCTTTCACTTTAACTATTGAAAAAACCTCCAGTTTCAAATATAAAATTCTTATTAGGCATTCTAAGATTTTCAAAAACTTTCTCCCCTTCACCCAACCTATCTAATTTTCTTAGATTTTACATCTCACCCTTTCCATGTACTCTATGGAGGCCTCTTTTCTCTTTTTCCAATAATATATTCCCATCTCCTAACTCCAGGAATTTCCCATGTTGTTCCTCATAATCGGAATTCTCTCCCTCCTCCACTTCCTCCTGGCTTTGTTCAGGTTCCAACTAAAGTCTTTCTTTCAATAGGAATCTTTTCCCAACACCCCTTAATTCTTGTGCCTTCTCTCTGTGGATCATTTCCAGTTAATACTGCAGTTTGTTTGTGTAGTTGTTTACCTGTTATTTTCCCCCTTACACTGTGAGGTCCTTGAGAGCAGGCCTTTTACAGTTTTTGTATCCCTAGTGCTTAGCACAGCTTCTGGCACATATGAGGTACTTAACAAATATTTATCAACTTACTTACGGATGAATACAATTTGTCTCCATGATTCAAACTTCTACAGTTACCACAATCATTTTCCAAAATTACATGTCTGACTAGATATTCCCCTACCTCCTATTCAATAAACTCCAGGGGCTCCCTCTTACTTCTGGGATCAACTATAAACTTCTCTTTCATATTTAAACATCTGCATTACATAACTCATCCTACCTTTACAGTTTTGCTACATATCAATCTCTTACATGTTCTCTACAGTCTGGTCATACTGGTTTTCTGATTATTCTTCATGCCTATGACCTCCCATCTCTGTGCCTTTACATTATCTGCTCCTCATTCCCCTTGAAAAGTCAACTTATATCTGTTTTGTAAGTGTTTGTAATACATATATGTTATCTCCCCTAAAGCAGTATAAGTACCATAAGAGCAGAGTATAATTAGATTTTTTTCTTCATCTCCTCTTCAACTTGGTAATTTCTGACAGAAAACACTAGAAGGTTAGGGAAGGGATGAAAATATTTTCACCTACTTATTGGAAGCTATTTCCTAAATATCTACAATGTCAGAACCAACAGTGTTTTCCCAACATTCATTATTATAGCTCCTTTCCTTATAGCAAAACTTATTATAATAAATACAACTTGGGAAGTTTGTAGTGAATTCAAGTACTTGTAGAGAATGAGTAATTCACTCCATAATGACTTTTGTTGAATTTTCCATGGGAGAAAAGGTCATCAATCATTTTTGAGCATGAATCATTCTTTTTCTAAAGCATCCTTGTATCTAATGTCAGAGATAGAGAAGCATTCACCAGAGGTTTAGCCCAGTAAAGAAGTTAAACATCTAAGGACAACCAGTTGCATTCCCAATGAGAAGACCTCAGTTTGAATTCTGATTCTGTCACTTACTGGCTGTGACCTATAGCAAATAACTCACACAGATCAAAAGTTTCATTCCTGCCAACTTAATTAGCTCTGTCCTTAGGTAATTGTCCTTCAAGCCATACTAAGAAGCTTTCCAGTTTGATAGGACCTACCAGAACTTGGTAAGCTAAGGTAGCATCACTTTCAGGAACTCAAAGTCACTCCCAAGCTCCAAAAGTATTGAGTGAATGTATTAGGACTAGTGCTATGATGAATTGTATTCACTCCACCCCACCTGAAACCTTTGCTTCACATAAGAATTGTATTCATACATGTCAACTAATACTAGAAATAGAATTCAGAAACTCTACTTGTCAACATTGTTAAAATGCTTATTAAATACTTTTTCATTGATTTATTGATACTATGAAACAGCATAAGTTATTTTGTGAAGAATAGACTTCTAAAGTACCTTTAAGGACCTTCCGCATACTGTTCCTATGATGAAATTTCTTTTTATTCTTTAATAGCAAAGGAAAAATGCTGATTCTTATGAACATTCAAAGTTCTTACTAAATACTCATTTTAATGATTCTGATTTCTATTTTCATTTTGTGACATATGATCACTAACTCTTGTTACACCCAATCATAAGAGGACAGGTTTTATCAGGGCAATTTCAATGATAGAAACAAGAATTGATATTTAATGCCAGAGAGACATAACTTTGACAGTTCCAAAATGCACTTTTTTTTGCTCTAATCTTCTATATCATACATATCATAGACACATGCACACAAACACACACAGACACACACATATGTATGTTGTAAAATATATGCATGTGCACTGTTATATATATATATATATATATATATATACATGGTTAAGCAAATCTTTACATATATGTTTCTAATGTTAGAAACATATATGTAAAGATTTGCTTAACCAAAAGATTAAAAATCTATTTTGCAGAGAGTTTTCAAGGAAATTTGTACTGGGAAAGCTGGATATACTTTATCTTCAGAAGTAGAATGAGTACAAAACCAGCATGACATTCATGTGGTCATCCTTAGAAATGAGTAGGAAGGACATGAAACATTAGATGCAGACAAAACAGGCTAGGATGTCTGGCGTTTCAGTGAGGATGAAAATCTTTAAAACAGTCATCAGATATTGTATGCCCAGGAGTGGAGCCAAGTGGCAGAGAAAATCCAGCTACTTGCCTGAGTTCTCCATTAAACTTCTCCAAAGACCTTTAAATAATTTCCTAAAACAAAACCTGGAATGACAAGACCTACCAAAGGATGGGATGAAACAATTTACAGCCCAAGACTTCTTAAAAGTATAGCAGGAAAAGAGAGAGTGGTGAAGGCTGGCCTAGTGCAGACCAGGCCCCAGTAAACAAAGAGAAAACCTTGGAAGTGAATGAATCAGGAGCTGCAGCAGGTGCTACCTGAGCTCTTAGTCCACAGACATTAAAGAGGTTGAACAACTGGTTATAATAAGATTACTAGGGTCTCTCTGTTGAGATGGGGGGGCAGGAATCTGTTGATTTGCTCATACTCAGAGCTTGTAGCTACAGTAGAGAAAGAATACTCATCAAAGTTCCAGGGCAGAAAGAGATGTTTGTGGTTACTCACAGACCAGGGCACATGCCATGAGAATAGTAAACTTACCTCTCCTCAGATCATACCACCTTGGAAAAACTGAAAATTAGCAGGTTGCTAAAAGTATCTCTGAAAACAGCTATATAAAATCCCTGATGCTTGGCACAGTGCTCTCTCCACTCTGGAAGCAGAGTCCCACTTTAGCAAAGAATTAGAAGAAATAGACCGGGAAAATGGGCAAACAACAGGAAAAAAAACTGACCGTAGGAAGTTATTATGGTGACAAGGAAGATTAAAACTCACATTCAGAAGATAATAAACTCAAAGCTTCAAATCCAAGGTCTCCAAGATAAATATGAATTGATCTTCAGGCCATGGAAGAGCTCAAAAATGATTTTAAAATCAAGCAAGAGAGGTAGAGGAAAATTTGGGAAGAGAAATGAGAACAATGCAAGAGAATCCTTAAAAATAAGTCAACAGCTTGATAAGCAAGACACCAAAAAAATACTGATAAAAATAACAACTAAAATCACAGACTAGGACAAATGGTAAAAGAGGTCCAAAAAACCAATGAGGAGAAGAACGCCTTGAAAGCAGAATTGGGCAAATGTAAAAAGAGACACAAAAATCCACCGAAGAAAAGAAATCATTAAAAAAATAGAATTGGCCAAATGCAAAAGGAGGTAAAAAATTTAATTGAAAAAAAATCATTCCTTAAAAATTAGAATTGAGCATGTGGAAGCTAATGACTCTGTGAGACATAAAGAATAAAACAAAATGAAAATAAAATAATAGAAGACAATGTGAAATATTTTAATGATTAAACAACTGACCTAGACAAAAAATCCAGGAGAGATAATATAAAAACTATTGAGCTTCTTGAAAGTCATAATAAAGAGAAAGAGAGAGAGAGACAGACAGACAGACAAAGAGAGAGATAGACGCAAAGGCAGAGACAGAGAGAGACAGAGAGAAAGAGCCCAGATTCAACCAGTATGCAGAGCAATTTGGAACTATACCCAAATATTTATAACAGCTCATTTATTGTGGCAAAGAAATGGATATTGAGGAGATGTGCATCAATTGGGGAAGGACTGAACAATTTGTGGTGTGTGTTTGTGATGAAATGGTATTTTGACCCAAGAAATAATGAGTTACATGCTCTCTGAAAAATCTAGAAAGACTTACATGAATAGATGCAAAGTGAAATGAGTAGAACCAGAACATTGTGCACCATAACAGCAATATTTTGAGATGATCACCTGTGAATGACTTAGTTATTTTAAGCAATACCATGATCCAAAACAACTCTGAAGAACTTATAATGAAGAATATTATCCATCCCCAGAGAAAGAACTGATGGAATCTGAATACAGATCAAAATATATGCTTTTTTGCTTTCTTCATTTTTCTTGTTTTTGTCTATGTTTTTATTTACAGCATGAGTAATATGAAAATATGTTTTGCACAATTACACATCTTTAGCCTATCCATGTGAAGAGAAAGTGAGAGGGAATTTGGAGCTCAATTATAAAAATGAATGTTGAAAATTGCTTTTAGATGTAATTGGGGGAAAATAAAATACTATTTTTTTAAAAAAAAGTAAAATTGAGGCACAAAAATAGTTGAGAAATAAATAAATGAATAACATAAAATAAGGAGAAATAAAAAAATAAAATTTAAAAATGTACAGAGGAAAACAAAATGCCTTCATAAGGGTACATAGTAAAAAGACTGGTAATTTTGTTACTTACTTCTTAAATTCATACGCTTTCTTAGATAAACGGAGACAAACTGTAATTGAAATTCACAATTTACTATAAAAAGGAATATTAGGAATGTTGGAAATTCTTTATGCGAAAAATTAAAGCAAATAAATTAGTGGAAATCTTTGTTTTAAAAAGTGACTACCCCAAAGGAAGTAGGTATATACTAAAATGAGAGGCAGTTTAACACACACACACACACACACACACACACACACACACACACACACACACACATAATTGAGAAAATAACTGCTTAATGTCAATTAAATATATCCATTTACTAACTGGATTCTGTAGCTCCTTCTTTCAATGAGTTCCAAATGTGTTCAGTTCTACTGTCTTCTTTATTCTCTCAGAATCCTTTTAAATTGAATTAAAGAAGGTATTTTCTATGATATATATTACCGTTATACAGATGGAAAAATAGAGGAACAGAGATTATTTGTGATGTCTGAGTAAAAAGCTGGAAAGCATAGCGTCTTTTAGGTTTTTGAATTGGATTGTCTCTGTTAACCTACGTCTGCCTTCATACTGGGTGAAGAACATTTTTATAGAAGCTCTTATGTAAGGTATGATAAGCATAATTATTCACTTTTCCCCAGGGAACAGTAATGACAAAAAAGGGACATGAATCAACAGACAGAAGGGTAAAGGATCAGTTTATCAGCACGTAAGTAAATCCCCAGATTATAGGAAAACTAACACTAATAAAGAAAGCCAAGACTAAAAGCCAACAGGTTATACCTAATTAGCAATCACCACATGCTGCAGCTAAGTAAACAGGATAGGGGTGAACACACAATTAAGTCAAAAAGTTAATTAGCAGATTAGATAAAGCTGAGGCTTTATCCAAATTGTTGGACCTAATTGTGTAACCATGTGTTTGCATCACCACATGCTTTCATGAAATGGTAGGAAACAGCCCTCGCTCAGGGGGAAAGATCAACTAGATTTGGAGGTTTCCAGGGATCATGGAATGACCTTTTTAAATGGCCCACCCTCTGTGCAATGATTGGCCAAATACCAGCTCAGGAAGAGAACAGTCACAAGTTTGTCTTTCCTCTAAGAGCATAGTTTACAAAAGCATTGGACATTGACATCCCTGTGAGAGAAGAGCCAAAGCCTGCTGGTGTCCTCCATTCAGACTCAAGACTGGTTTCCAGAAAAAAAAGAAAAGAAAAGAAAAAATGCTGCTTATGCAGTTTTGGAAAAAAAAATCCCGAACTGGTTTTCTAGAATAGTCAACATCACAATAAATATTTTTACCAGTAAAACTGCTATATCAGTGGGTCATTATGATGCAATTAAATTAATATTAGCTTTCTGTATATTTATCCTTGTAGGTATACTCAACTTTAAACAATTTTTAAAGGTAACTTGACCCTATGATGGTAATGAACTTTACCCACTGAAAGGAAGTAATGTGTAATTAATATTAAAAAGAATACATTGGGGTGTTTTTTAAATTACAAGATTAATTCAAATAGTAATCTCTCCTGTTTCATTAGAACTTCACATTCATAAATGTGTTTTCTCCTTGGTGTGATTACTACTTTTTCTGCTAGAGATCACAATCCATTTATATTATCTCAACCTATACAATATTTTCCATGCCTTCCCATACATTTTCCACACAGACCCCAGTAAATGACTAGAAGAATCCTCTCACTAGGTTGTCTAATGCATCCTACCTAGTACTATAGGCACTTTACCCCAAAGAGATTAAACATAGGAAAACAATCAGAAATATACTAATATTTTCATTAGAAAACTTTATTAGATTTTATTACATTCTAATGGATGAGACAGGTTATGAAAATACTCACAAAATATCATGTGTATATGTATATGTGCATGTATATCATGGATATATCTAATTCTATCTTTGTGTATTTGCATATATGTATATATATATGTGTGTATATATGTATATATACACACATGTATACATATGCTTGCTAAAAATAAAGTTTTTAGTGAGAGGGCACTAGAATTTGGGGGATTAAGACATCTTGCAGATGATGGTGCTTGAGTTGTGTCTTGAAGGAATTTAGAGACATGATGAGGTTAGTTTGAGGAAAGAATGCTTTCTGGTTAAGTGACAGTCAATTCAAAGTTTTAGAGACACAAGATGTGCTATCATCTGTGAGGAATAGAGAGAAGTTCAGTTTCACTGCATTTAGAGTTCAGGAATTTATGATTTAAAGACAGGTTGGGGTAAAACTATGAAGCTCTTCCAAATCAATGTGCTATGTTTACCTTAGATTCACTAATATCTTTGGTGGCTGTGTGAAGAAGGCATTAAAATGGAGAGTTTGCAGGAGGTCTGACTAGGACATTGCAATATGGAGTTGATGATGGCCAGAATTAAGGTGTTTGTTGTAGAAGTAGAGAAAAGTGACTAGATTCAAAAAATAAAAATAGAGGAAGATATATCAACTGAATGGAAGTATTGGGTGAGGGAAGGTGAGAAGTTCCAGGGAATATATAGGTTATGAACCTGGGAGAAAAAGAAAGAAAAGGTTTCTATTCTCTACAGTAAGAAGGCAGTTTGGAAGAGAAATAATTTGAGGAAGGAAAAATGATGGGTTCTCTTTGGAACACATTAAAATTGAGATGGCTTTGCCCTATCCAGTTTGAAATGTATAACAGTAAGTTTATGATGTGAGACTGGATGTCAAGAGATTTGGACTAGTTATATGAATCTGTAATTCATCTGCATAGAAATGATATTTATACCAGTTGCTCTGAGGAGATCACTGAGAATGTGTATAAAGAGAGAAGAGAAGAAGGTCCATGACAGAACCTTCGGGAGTTAAATACAAGGTAGTATATAACTATAGAGTAGCAACTGAAAGAATAGAAATGAAGGTTATTATTATTAATATTCATATAAGATCCTAGGCAGGGTGGGAAATAATGATCATCTATAGTTATGCCCTGCCATAGTAGGAATGAAATGTGGAGTACTGTGGCCTCTTGGTTACCACATCACATTTTTATCAATACACAATTGGAACATACCTTGAGAAATATATCTAGCCCACAAATTATGTTTATATACCTAATTAGGAAGGGATTAGGAAGGAATTAGGTACCCAGGCATGAGCTCCCTTACTTGAGTCTCTGCTCTATTTAGGAAAGCTCTGTTGTTGATGGAATGAATGATGTCTATCTCCACCCCCACAGCCCTTATACTGAGAAGTTTAATGACAGGAAGCACTACATGCCATATGAAAGAGTCAGTGGAAAAAGGGGCTGTTTTCCTTTCTTTGCTCCTCTGCCACTGTCATGAGGGAAGGTAAGGACCAAAACACAACACAGGGTCTGTCACATCACTCCAACTTAAGTCAAACCACCACATGGCAGAAAGTACCTTGGGAGTTTATCGTTCCTGCTCTGCCTAAGTGCCAAGTTAATTTTGTATACACCATATTCACCTTGATACATATGGATCGGTATAGTGAATTTAGATTATTTGACTTGAATTGGGTACAATCAAATTAGTATGATATTAGCTCAACATAAGGAAATTACTTTCTAGTAAATTGACCTGCTCAATCAATCAATCAATCTATGCATGAAAATGTTTTCTTGGGGGAGCTCTCTGGCACTAAAGACAATTAGGCAGAGACTGGAGAACTGATTGAGATATTGTACATAAACCTTTCAATTTGTTAGACTTTGGATCCCATAACATCTGAGGCCCTTTCAAACTCTTCTTGGACACTATGAACTTCTCTGATTGAAAACATATTTTAATTTCTTAAAGTTTTAGAGTAGGCAAAATGTAAAATCTCCATTAGTCAAATAAAACGAAAATATAATTTAAGGAAAAATGTAGACTTTTATTTTATGCTGTTTAATCCAACTTATGTGATTAAAGGTTGCTCCTACCTAGAATGTCACTTCATCCCAGTAACTCTCTAGCAATGCTGATAATGGCTACAAAGTGTTTTGGGTTCCCTTAGGTTTTACATCCACTGAAAGAATTTTTTCTCTCACTTAGGACTTGTGATGGGTCCACACGCTCATATATACAAATATGCATACTCATACATATGTATAGATATGTGTGTGTATGTGTGTGTGTGTGTGTGTACCTTTGCAATAAATAGATAGGTATATTAGTATGCAAGCAAAGATGTTAAATATAATTATCAGAATCAGTATTTTAACTCATATCCTCTCTTTCTAAATATTCTAAATTCATCAAAACTTTTCCTCACAGAAGTCATAATAATCATACCTGCTTTGCCTTTGTCAGAGAATCATTGTGAGGAATAAATTAGAGAATAAGAGAGAAAAACTCCAAAAATTCCTTCAAGAGCTAGCAAAACATATCAGTTTCACAACAACCTTAGGCAAAATATACTAAAATAATTGCAGTATATCATTTTTGCTCTCAATGAAGACAAATGATATGGATGGGGGAAAAATCCAATAAATACCTGAATCTTTTACAGATATTTCTTCCTAACATCCTTAATTGGCTTTGGAAAAACTAGGGGGTATTAAATAGAAATATCATGAATGGACAAACAATTGAATGATATTATTTGAAAAAGAGAATGTACCTTTTCAAGTAGTTTTGGCATGTCACAGTTCTTGGCTGGGATAATTTTTTTGTAAAATGCTATGAGAAAAAAAGTAAAAACTTTTATAAAGTGGAAACATTTCCACAAATTTGATTTTGGAGGCCTCAGTTAATGGATGTCACTGTAAAACCTACACAGAGAACTTGAACAGATAGTAGAGTACTACAAAGATATACTTTTTGACTTTCACAACCAGCTATGGAAGCTAGATAGCATAGTTGATAGAGTGATGGGCCTGGTGTCAGGAAAACCTGAGCTCAAAACCAACCTCAGACAATTACTTTCTGTGTGATCCTGAGAAAGTCACTTAGCCCTGTTTGCCTCAGTGTCCTCATCAGTAAAATAATCAGGAGAAGGAAATGTCAAACCACTCCAGTATCTTTGCCAAGAAAACTCCAAATGGGATCACAAAAGTCAGACATGACTGAAATGACTGAACAATAACATCAAAGCTGGAATCATTGGGTCCAAGATTAGTAAACCACTTGAGATTAAAAATTAACTTCAATAGAAAAATTAAAAAAATATACATAATACATAAGTGATAGAACAGTGCCATATCTATGAATGTTTAATTCCAGATCACTCCAACTCTTTTCACCTGATATTGCAAACAGAACAAACTAAAAGAACAATAACTGATGGAAGTAAACTGGAATCTTTTTTTATTAATTTTTTTTCAGTTTTCTGCAATCACTTCCCTAAGTCTTAGATTTTCTCCCCTCCCTTCCCCCTCATTCCTCTCTCCCTTCCCAAGATGGAGTGCAATCTTATATGAAGAATTAAAATGAATGGGAGAAACCACGAGAAAAACCAAAATAAAACATAACAGAAGAGAAAATATGCTGAATCATTCTGTGACCCAGTTCCATAGTTCTTTCTCTGGATGTGGAAGGCATTTTGTTTGCCTCAAGCATCCACTGGGAATATATTAGGTCCTTGCATTGCAATGAAGTATTAAGTCTACCAGAAAAATTCCTCATACACTGTGGTTATTGCTGTGTACAAAGTTCTCCTGGTTCTACTCCTTTCACTCACATCAGTTCATATAGGTCTTCCCAGTCTTCTCTGAAGTCTTCCTGTTCATCATTTCTTATAGCACGATATTATTCCATTATATTCATATACCACAACTTGTTCAACCACTCCCCAGTTGATGGGCATACCTTTGATTTGCAGTTCTTAGCCACCGCAAAGAGAGCTGCTATAAATATTGTTGTACGTGTGACCCTTTCCCATTTTTATGATCTCTTTGGGATACAGTCCTAGAAGCAATATTGCTGGGTCAAAGGGTATGCATATTTTGGTAGCCCTTTGGGCATCGTTCCAAAGTACTCTCTAGAATGGTTGGATCAGCTGACAGCTCCACCAACAATGAATTAGTCTTTCAACTCTCCCACATCTTCTCCAACATTTATCATTTTCCTGTTTTGTCATGTTAGCTAATGTTATATGAGTGATGTGATACCTTAGAGATGCTTTGATTTGCATCTCTCTAATCAATAGTAATTTAGGGCATTTTTTTTAATATGACCATAGATAATTTAATTTCTTCCTCTGCAAACTGCCTGTTCATATCCTTTGACAACTTACCAATTGGGGAATGATCTGTATTCTTTTAAATTTGACTCAGTTCTCTATATAGTTTAGAAATGAATCCTTTCTCACAGACACTAGTTGCAAAAATTCTTGCCCAGTTTACTGTTTCCCTCCTAATCTTGGTTGAATTGTTTGTTTGTGCAAAAAACTTTTCAATTTAATGTAATCAAAATTATCTGTTTTACACTTCATAATGTTCTCTATCTCTCGTTTAGTCAAAACTTCATTCATTCTTCATAAATCTGACAAATACACTATTCCTTGCTCCACTAATTTGTTTCTAGTATCATTCTTTATACGTAGATCATGTACCCATTTCAACTTTATTCTTGTACACAGTGTCAGGCATTGGACTATACCCAGTTTCTGCCACATTGTTATCTAGTTTTCCCAGTAGTTTTTGTCAAACAGTAAGTTTTTATCCCAGAAGCTGGGGTCCTTGAGTTTATCAAATAGTAGATTGCTATGTTCATTGACTACTGTGTCTTGAGTACCTAACCTATTCCACTGGTCTACTCCTCTATTTCTTAGCTAGTACCAAGTGGTTTTGATGATTATACTTTATGATACAATTTGAGATCTGGTAGGGCTAGGCCACCTTCCCTAGCATTTCTTTTCATTAGTTCTCTTGATATGCTGGATTTTTGTTCTTTCAGATTAATTTTGATATTATTTTTTTCTGGTTCTAGAAAATAATTATCTGGTAGTTTGATTGGTATGGCACTGAATGAGTACAGTAATTTAGGTAGAATTGTCATTTTTATTATATTGGCTTGGCCTACCCATGAGTAACTGATGTTTTTCCATTTACTTAGATCTAACTTTATTTGTGGAAAAAGTGTTTTGTAATTATGCTTATATAGTACTTGTATTTGTTTTGGCAGGTAGGCTCCCAGATATTTGATAGTGTCTACTGTAGCTTTAAATGTAATTTCTCTTTCTATATCTTGCTGTTGGACTTTGCTAGCAATATAGCAAAATGCAGATGGTCTATGTGAATTAATTTTGTAACCTGCAACTTTGCCAAAGTTGTTTATTATTTCATGTAGTTTTTTACTTTATTCTCTAAGTATGTCATCACATCATCTGCAAAAAGTGACAACTTAGTTTCTTCTTTGCCTTTTCTCCTTTAATTTATTTTTCTTCTCTTATTGTTAAGCTAACATTTTTAGTACCATATTGAATAACACATCTTGGGGAGGTTGGGGGAAGTTAGGGGAGAGGAAGGGGTGATCACCCCTGATCTTATTAGAAATGCATCTGGCTTATCCCCATTACATATAATGCTTGCTGATGGTTTTAGGTAGATAATGCTTATTATTTTATGGAATGATCCATTTATTCCTATGCTCTCCAATGTTTTCAGTAGGAATGGGTGTTATATTTGGTCAGAAATTTTTTTTTTTCTATTGAGACATTCATGTGGTTTCTGTTAGTTTTGTTATTGATATGATCAATAATGCTGATTGTTTTCCTAATATTGAGACAGCCCTGAATTCCTCGTATAAATCCTACCACATCACAATGTATTATTCTCATGATAAGTTACTGTAATCTTTTTGCTAACATCTTATCTAATTTTTTGTATGTATATTTGTTGGAGAAATTGGTCTATAATTTTCTTTCTCTGTTTTGACTCTTCCTGGTTTAGATATCAGAACCACATTTGTATCATAAAAATAATTTGGTAGGACTCCTTCACCAAATAGTCTGTATAGCACTGACATTAATTGTTTTTAAATGTTTTATAGAATTCACTTGTAAATCCATCTGGCCCTGGAGATTTTTGCCTAGGGAATTCATTGAAAGCTTTTTCAATTTCATTTCTTGAAATGGGGTTATTTCAGTATTCAAATTCCTCTTCTGTTAATCTGGCCAATTTATATATTTTTAAAACTATTCATCCATTTTACTTAGATTGTCAAATTTATGGGCGCACAGTTGGGCAAAGTAATTTCTAATTATTATTTTAATTTCCTCCTCATTGGAGGTTAGTTCACTTTTTTCCTTTTTGATATTGGTAATTTGGTTTTCTTCTTTATTTTTTAAATCAAATTGACCAAAGGTTACCAATTTTATTGATTTTTTAAATAAAACCAACACTTAGTTTTATTTATTAGCTCAGTAGTTTTCTTAAATTCAATTTTATTACTCTCTTCTTTGGCTTCCAGTATTTTTTATTTGGTATTTACTTGGGGACTTTCAATTTGTTCCTTTTCTAGCTTTTTCAGATGCGCGCCCAATTCATTGATCTCCTCTTTCTCTATTTTGTTCATGTAAGCATTCAGAGATATACAACTTTTCCTAAGAACTGCTTTTGCAGTATCTCATAAGTTTATTAGGTTGTCTCATTGTTGCCCTTCCCTTGAATGAAGTTTTTGATTATGTGTTGTTATGCATATATGTACATATACATATAACATACACATGTTATATGCTATAAATATATGTATGCATTGATAAGTATTTTATCTTAGAGGCAAGAGGAAGCCATAGAAGATTTTTGAGTAAAGGAATCGCATGACCAGATCTGTGTCGTAGGAACATCAGTTCATTAGGCAGCTGTCTGGAGGATGAGCTGGAGATTGATAACAAACAAACAAATCCTGGAATCTAGGAGATAGTTAAGAAATTCTTACACTAGTTTAGGTAAGAAATGATAAAAACACAACCTGAAGGCTATTTTAGTAGAGGGGAAAAGTTGTATGCAAAGGAAGTGCATGGAGATAAAATCAATAAGACTTGGCAACTGATTGGGTAGTGGAGGTTGCAAGGAAGTAAGGGGAGACAAGAATGACTCCAAGGTTCTAAATCTGGGTTACTGGGTTACTTTTTCTATGATTTGTTGTTTAATTCACTCATTCCTAAGGATTAGATTATTTAGTTTCCAATTAATTTTTGGTCTATCTTTCCAAGTCCTTTTATTACATATAATTTTTATTTCATTATGACCTGCCATTCTGCACTGGATTGTGAGGGTTTTATGGCCTAGTACATGGTTGATTTTTGTATATGTGACATGTACCACTGAGAAAAAGGTGTATTCCTTTCTATCCCCATTTGATTTTATCCAGAGATCTATCATATCTACCTTATCTAGAATTCTGTTTACCTCCTTAACGTCTTTCTTGTTTGATGTCAGATTTATCAAGTTCAGAGATGGGGAGGTTGAGGTCCCCACTCATATAGTTTTGTTGTCTCTTTTTTGTTGTAACTCTCTTAACTTCTTCTATAAGAATTTGGATGCCATACCACTTGGTACATGTATATATATATATATATATATATATATATATATATATATATATATATATATATATATATATATATGTGTATGTATATATGTATGTATGTATGTATGTATATATGTATATGTTATATATACATGTTATATATATGTATATATATTATATATGTTTTTTTAATGACATTGCTTCATTGTCTATGGTGACTTTTGGCAGGATATACTTTCAGCAAACTGTCTTCTTAGGAAAAAGTTGGTAATGTGTGGAGGACAGGCAAGTTTGTTTAAGAGGTAAGATTCATACTTTTTGAATCCTCTAATCCCCATTAAATCCCAAAGTCACTCTTTTTTGGCTAATAGTGGTATAGATAATAGTTTCTATGATCATTCTTTTTATTAAAAGATTAATATATCTTTAACTTTTTATAATAAAAAGAATCAGAATGGATGCATATCTATTCTAAAAATAGGAACCAAGAAGAGTATCACAAGAAAACAATAATATAACAGTAAAAATGGCTGATCCTAGGAGTATGACTTAAGAGAAATAGATCATGTTAAATTTCTTGTATTAACTATATTGTGCTCTATTTGCTCACCACAAATTCATTATGATACACTATAACTCCTCTCTTTCTGTTGTCTTGGCTGTATAACCTGTCATATCATACACTAAAGAAGAGGAAACCTCAAGGTGCACTAGAGTTCATCAGTAATCCTTCTTTGTAAATAATACTACTTTTAGAGACTACATTGCTTTGATTATCATTATAGCAAGGAATTGTGTCTCCCAGATGGCTGTGATTAGATATGGGTTTATCCTGCTGAGTATGTGGAAGAATTATTAGTGTAAACTGACAACCGCCATGGTGCAAGCCCTAGGCAGTGTAACTTCTGTGAAATCCACTTATGTGTCTTTTCTAAAGGCACCTTACCACTTACAGTCAACTCTCTTGGCACTCATGTACAGAGAGGAGGTAGAAGAGCACTGGGCACTGAAAAGATGAGAAATATCCTAGGGTATTCTTCCAGTAGCAGAAATATTTTAAAATAAAAAAGATAAGGTGATAAAATTATCTTTATGATAAATACAAGAAAACATGAAATAGAATATTTTAATTTAAATTGCATCAACTTGCCTTCTGTATGGCCCTTTAAACTACATGCTGCTATAGATAACAAAACCTGATAATGATGCTTTGAATTCAATAGGAATTAAATTAAAGCTGGTTCATAAATAAAGGTTGTTCAATTATGGCACAAGAATATTCTTCAAAAAGCTTGGCTTCAGAGGATGGGTAGGATGGTGGGCATGCTATTTTGTAACTCTTTCTCCCCTCATTTATAGGTAGAAATTTGGGCTGAACTTAATAACATCAAACTAGAGCTGGACTGGGCCTTATTAGAGACTATCTAGTTTCACATATAAGGAAAATGAGATTTAAACAGATGATGTGATATGCCCAATTTCACAGTAAGTAGTTACAATCATAGGTAAGATTTGAACTCAGATTCTCTGACCCCACTTCCAGTTCTTGCACTGGATAACAATACTTCATTTAATTTACATTAATTCTTGCCCTAAAATTAGAAGTGACAATTCTGCCTGTAAATGTTTTCACACTTTTAAACCACACTTTCCATGGCACTCTTTGCACTGCAGACTGACAGATGTCTTCACCAGGTCTAGGAACTTAATCACAGTGAATTTTGGAGAAATTTATATGAGAGCATATGAGCATGTCACAAGTCATGGTGGTAAGAGCCAAAGCAATGACAAATAGGAGTAGTTAACAGCTGGGAATGGGAGAATTAGTCTTGCCAAGTTTAAAACCCACTCAATACACAATTTCTAAATTTTGAACCAAACTTGAAGCAATGCCAAGATTAAATAGAACTATCACCACAAAAGCACAACATCCTAGCTCGGAGAACAGAGGCTTAAAAAATCCAATCAGAGACAGCTCCTAACTCATATCAAGCACTAAATCCCTCTTAGAAAACAACATTTTGATGAATTTAATTGTAAATTAATCGTCACAACTTGATTGAGTTGTTTCCAACACTTCCAATGCTTAAAAAGCTTTGGAAACCACTTAAAATTCTCTTTGTAAGCAGAAACTATCATTCTATGTCCTGCTCCTCTGTGATCACAGAGTGTCTTTGAAATTTCCTTTCTCTTAGGGAAGCCCAGGAATAGTTTTAACCACTGGTAAATACTTCTCCTGTGAGTCTCTTGTCAAGTACGTCAAAGACTGAGGCCATTATTGTAATGGACAAAGTCCTTGGCTTGGTGTGAGTGAGACATGAGTTAAAATTTGGTCTCAGACATTTGGGCAAGTGACTTTGGGCAAGCCACCTAACCTCCATCATCTCAGTTTCCTCATCAGTTCACAAAAAACGGAATAATAATTAGTGCTGACCTCAAAAAGTTGTCAGGAGAATCAGGAAGTCCTGAGTCTAAATCCTCCCCAAACACCTACTAGATATATAACCATTGGAAAGTTGATTTAGCTCTTTATACCTCAATTTCCTTATTTACAAAATGGGAAAAAATAATAGCACTCACTTCCTAGGGATATTGTGGACAAAATTTGAATATATTTGCAAAGTATTTTCCAAACTTCAAAGCATTATTAAAGACTAGGTAATTGGTCTTCATCATAAGAAGACATTTGACTCTTTCTTCTCATGCCTTGAGATATCTTGTTGCTCTACAAAAAGCTGTTCTCATATTATCTGCATAATATGATGATTTATGAAATTTATGACATAAATGTTTCTCACCAAATTTTTGTCCCAAATGGAATATGTTTCCCTATAAAGAGTCAAAAGACCAGGACACTCTTACTTACAACCCTGTATGACTCTAAACGTCACCTTGACTATCTAGTCTGTTTCCTCATATGTAGAATAGAGGCATTAGAACAATTTGCTATTTCCCTTGCCATTCTTATATTATGTCATTCTGATTAAAACGTTTAATTTCTTTTACCTTTGCTATCATTAGGCCAATGATTGACTTTCGTACACTCAAAGCCACTTACTACATCAATTTGTTGGCATGATGGAGGACCCATGTGGTTAATGTAATATCTGGCAACAAAGAGTCAATCTATTTGTAAATTAAGAAGGGAAAGACTCCCTTGAATGAGTGTCAGGACCAGTTATAAAGATTTCTTTTAGGTATGCACAATTTTGTTGAATGGTATCAATTATATATTTTTAGAATTATAGGATTTGATTTCACCTTGGTTAGCATTGGAAAAACAAAACAAAACATGGACTAAATATCCTCAGAATACCTTAAATTTCTAATTATTTTTCTTCTTTCACTATATTGTTATTACTCATTCTATGGTTACCACCATGCGAAAATGAATATCAAGGTATTGACAGGTAAATACTTTAAGGAACACTTTCAGTAATTTTTCCTTTGGGTCCACATCTTCATGACCCCATTTAGGATTTTCTTGGCAAAGATACTGGAATGCTTTGCTGTTTCTTTCTTCAGCCCATTTTACATATGAGAAAACTGAGGCAAACAGAGTTAAGTGACTTGCCCAAGATCACACAACTAGTAAGTCTTTGAAGCACATTTGAACTCATGAAAATAACCTTTCTGATTCCAAGGCCTATGTACTATCCATTGTGCTATCTAACAGCTTTTTTAAACACACATTTCACATAATAGTGAACTATATGCCATGGACAGTTGTAGTCAAAAACATAAGATGTTTTTGTTGGTGTTGATGTTCTTGCTGATTTGAGAACATTTTTTATTTTAAAGTGAAATACACAATAAGAAAAAAAGAAACATAAACTTAAATACTAAAACTTAAATACAAAATAATAAAAGGAAAGAAAAAGCATTGCCATGCATATAGCCAAATTTAAAAGAACATTTAAAATATATGGCAATAAATTTACTTTTCAAGAAAAACTATAGTAGTTAATACTACATACTGTATTCAGAGCTGTTCATCTCTTCTTTCTGCTTGTCACATTTTACTTCATTCTTTTTCCCTCCTCCTCCCCTTTCCCAAGAAGGCTACAATTAAGCATAGATATAGACACATATACACACAAAGATACATACATACACGCATACATATGCATATATACATATAAGCATATCAAGACAAACATATACATACATGTGCACATACACATACATACACTTATATACACACATATACCTAGATATCTTTAATCACACTCCTATAAAAACATACATTCATATGTATCTTGTAAGACTTTACTATATTTGTTTCTCTCAGATTGGATAACATCTTCCTTCATTAGTCCCAGTCTTTCCATATTTTCTAAGTCTACCAACTCATCATTTCCTGTACCATAGGAATATGCCACCTTTATACTGTCTAGTTTTTTTAATAGTTTAAAGAAATATTGATTAATACGGTTGGCATATAGAATAGTTTCCTCCCACATGTACAAAAATATTTATAGCAGCACTCTATGTAGTTGCCAAAAACTGGAAGTCAAGGGGATGTCCATCAATTGGGGAATGGCTGAATAAATTATGGTATATGAATGTAATGGAGTACTATTGTGCCATAAGAAATGATGAACAAGAAGACTTCAGAGAGGCCTGGAAGGACTTATATGACCTGATGCTGAGTGAAAGGAGCAGAACCAGGAGAACTTTATGCACAGCAACGACCACAGTGTGTGAGACTTTTTTCTGGTAGACCTAGATTTTTGTAATAACACAAGAACTTCTTAAAAAACAAAATAAATAAATAAATCCCAATGGTGGTTCTCAAGGCAAAATGCCTTCCACACTCAGAGAGAGAAATATGGAAGTCACTCACATAATGTAACAGATCATGTTTGTGTATGTGTATGTGTTTGTGTATCATGTTCTGATTTGTTATACGATTTCTTTCATTTATCTTAGTCTGACTACATAGCATGACTATAGTGAAAATATACTCAATAGGAAAGTATATGTAGAATCTATACAGAATTGTATGCAGTCGTGGGGAGGGAGGGGGGGAATGGCGGGTAGGTGGGGGGGATAAAATCACAATTGTAGGGCAGTGATTGTTAAACATTAAAAAATAAAAAAAATTAAAAAAAATAAAAAAAAGAATAGTTTCCTTATTTTTCTCCTTTCATTAAATCTATTTTAACTTTAACTTTGTATGACATCACGATTACTAGCCCTGCTTTTTTATAAAAAATTCTACTCCAATCTTTATTTTATGTTTGTATGTTTCGGTTATTTCCTATCCCTCCTTATTCCTTTACTTCTACCCACTTCTTTGACCTTCTAATCTTATGGCTTCTTTTATCCCAGGGATTCATCTTGGCAACATAGCTTGGCCTGGTGTCCCTTATCAACAAAGGCTCAATCTTCCCAACTCAAATGTATAACTCCCCAGACCATTTGAGAGGTGAAAATTCCTGTGGCTGGGGCCTAGGCTACCACCAAACCCTGCTAATCCCAGATTTTATTGCTTGGTGTTTCACTGATATTACCCTGGAGGTGTTTATTTCATAGTCTTCTGATTTTTCTTCAGATCTCCTCCCACTGTTCCAGGAGCACCACTGTTCTTCTCCAACTCTTATTTATTTTTATTGTTCTACATTCACCCTGAGGCAATATTTTGTCTGGTTTGTGGAGGAAATCTGAAGAGCTTGGAAATTTCTGACCTACTCTGACATCTTCCCAGAATCCTCCAATAAGTTTTTTTTTTTAAAACATTTTCAATGAGCTTCTATTTTGTGCGTCATTTAAATGTCATTTACACATGCATTCAACAATTTGTTTCTATGTTCTACTGTTATAGATTGGAGTTAATTCATGAGATTTCTTCCTCTGCAGTTCTTGCCCATTTCTCTCTATAAATTCATAATACAAGATTCACTCAACCTACTGGATACTTTTCAGTACTTTTTAAGATATTTCATTTATACCAGTAAAACACTCAAGCTGTCCACATCTTACCCTTTATTCTGGGTAATTGGCATACTTCCTTTGCTTTTTATATAAGTTCTGCTTGATAATTTTTGCCTTATTTCTTATAAGCAAATTGTCACTGTTAATAATAATATGTTTGGGTTACGTCTACCATGAGTCTTTTCACTATTTTTGGTTTACTTGCAATGATGATTCTTTTGTGATTATGCTGATTCAAGAATGAAGATAGAATTATTGATAGATATTTACATACACACACATTTACATTACAAGGAGAATATGTCAAAAACATACGCTTTTGTTGCATGAGCAGGTTGATATCACTGCACTTACTCTGAAATTTGCCAAGTGTGATCGGACCTCCTCTTCTCCCCCTAATTAATTCTGATGCAATTAGTTTGCCTATAACTACAGATAATAATCTCAGCATTGTTTTTCTTAATTTTTTTTTCTGTCAAGATAAACTGATATATATTAAATAAACTGATATATGTTGACTAACTGTGAATTTTGCAGTTTCTTGGGGCTTAATGTCATCAACTCAATACCATTCAAAAAAAAAGAAAACATTTGTAGAATATCACCATTAATATGAAACATTTCATCAATCAAGATTTGGTTGTACTAGAGATCCATCATGACATGGTCCTGATTATGCTAAGTCACTAAAAAAAAAACCACCATATTTTCACAAATTAAGGATGAATTCATTTCTTTCTTTCCTCTATTCATTCATTTGTTTATTCAGCATGAATTGGATAAGACATGTTCTTATGATGTGTTCAATGCAAACTTTATTGAAGAAAAGTCTTGAAGATAAATTTTTGTTTATCGGTTTATGATAGACATCAGCATATAGACCTAACAACATCTTCTATTCTTTATCTTAGTCAGCTGCAACATCTACTAGATAAAATTAGTCATGAAAATATACTTTCTCCTTTCTAAAACTGGTTATCAAGGACACCCTCAATGACAATAACAATATATTCAGACATTTTGCCAAGAGAAAATATGCCCATGGGTCATTGGTTGCAGACATCATAACAGTTACCTTTCTTTACTACTTATCATGATCTTTGTTGTTTGTTTGGAATCTTTCCCTCTCTGAGATATTGTAATGTATGACATTCATCGTTCCTTAGTTGCTTTGTAAATTATGTCACTTCTAGTATCCCCTTATTTATTCAAAAATAATTTCTTGAACACCTATTATGACAGAATTTCAGTAAATGCACTGGATAACATAAAGCTTTATACGCCTAGTCCTTATCATTCATCAATGGACCAATTAACAGACATTTAGTAAGTGCCTTCTATATATCAAACTATGTTTTCTGCTGGGGATGCAAGTACAGAAGCAAAGCAAGAACTATGAAATGTTATCACAGAGGTAAAGGAAAGTGTACATGTGAAAAGTAAAATAATAATGCCAGACACAGTTATAAGGAATGTCATGTCATAAGCTAGTGAGCGGCACATGGTTAAACGATAGCTGTATCTTATTAGAAGGATGTGCTATTGAAATTGAGAGGATGGAGGGAACAGCAGTGTTGAGGAAAAGAAATTTTATAAAAAACAGCAGCATTAAAAACAAAGGTTCCCTACATCTTGGCAGCAATGCACCTGTAGAATCAGCCTGCTTAATGATGCTGAAACATTTCTACCTTCCATCATTTCTCTCTCTTAGGTGTTCAAGTCATAATGCATATGCTACAAGTTGGATGCCGAACCTGTAGGCTGCCAGGTTTTGAATAATCTCCATGGCCTAAAATTCAAATGAATTGATACCTCAGTTAGTCTTGATAATGTAACAAATGGTCCACTTTGACAAATTCACCACCACCTGCTGCTGCTTAAATAAATATTGTCACATGCTCCTGTGAAGCACAACAATCCTGACATAGGTGAGCTTCATAGAATAGGTTGAGCATCATATAATACTGCAGATGGAATTAAGCCAGAGAATAAAGTTGTGAGGATCTACAATGAGTGAGACCTGTGTTCTACAATATGAAAAGAGGGGAAAAATCAAGATATTTCTGACATAAAACTCTATTCGAATCTGATTATTTTTTGATGACTTAGATGACATTGATAAATGCTAGCATACAGTTGTAGCCCTTCCTATTTCTTATTGCCTACGATAGGATTTGGAATCAGGAGACCAGGCTCTCAGTTCTACCCTGATGGTGTTGGACTCTGATAAGTCCATTCACCTCTGAGCCTCAGTGTGTTCATCTTAAATACGGTGATATTCACACTTGCATTATCTAAATCAGCAGGATTTGGGAAAGAAAATGCTTTGAAAAATATAAACTGCCATTTGGAAGTAAGTTACTACTATTAGTACACTAACCATATATGTGTTTATAGGCTACGAGGTGATGTTTGTTTGTTTTTTACCAACATTGGATTTAAATTAAACTAAATTAAATAATACTAAGAAGAAAGAGGAAAATATTTAGAAAAAATTATTAATGTTAAAGTAATCCCCATTATTTGTCATGTGTGCATGTTTACATGTGTGTAGATAGATATAGATATAGATTTGTGTAATGGAAATAAAAACATGATAAATAACTGGAAATCAACAGGTAAAATAAGGAGGACAGTAAAGATACTACAGATGTAAAAGAAACAACATGTAGAGATTCATTAATTGACTTGTTCAGGGGAAAGAGAAGAGTCAGAGATGATTTCTTTTCTTTTCTTTTTTAATGAGTAACTGGGTCAAAGATTTTGCCAGCTAGAGAAGAAAGGAAAGGAAGATGAGGAAGAAATTTTGGTGAGGAATTGAATAGATTAATTAAAATGAATTTTATTTTGATTTTTAGTGGTATGTATGATGTTCTTGTGAATGAGAAAAGAACAGAAGTCATTAGGCTTTGTGACATGTCAGAATCCTTTCCTTTTGGCCCTCATTCTACCTTCTTTAGATTTTTTAAGAAGGCTGCTGTGCTCCTTACGACCATAAAATTTCGCATCAGATATGGCTGAGGGGGTGGGGATTGGGGCCAGGAAAGATCACTTGGAATGAAAAGATAATGGGCCAGAGAAACAGCTGGACCACTTTGAGATTTTCAGTTGTCTAAATGGATCCAGAACAACTAGAGACATTTTCTCTCAGTCATTAAACTTTTTAAAGACTGTCGTGTTGTGGCTATGTAACTTCATCGAAATGATATGGATGTTAATACAAGATGGTCATCCTCAACCCCCAACCCTAAGGAAATTTCCTGCACAATTTCCAGAATGTAATGTACCCCTTTATTTCCTGCTCCTAGTCAATCTTGGACCTGGTTAAGTGTTAATTGTCAATTGTGTATTTTTGTTACTTATTCAAGACAATTTTACTGATTGATCAGCTTCATGAATTATTAATTGAATATCATAATCTGCACAATCGACATCTTTCATCTTCTGCGTCTCATTTTATGTAGAAAATTAGAAAAAATATTAGTTGTTATGGATGTTATTAAATGAGACTCTTCTCTATTATTTCTGGTACTGACACTTTCAGCACAATATTTTATGCAAATGATGACCTTCAAATGATCTCACTGTTCAAGTGGGATTCTACTGGCGTTTGTGCTCTGCATTGGACATTTTTCATGAGAATGGCAAACACCTTTGCAGGTTATATATCTATAAATTTAATAATTTACTTTATCTTATAAGTGGAGGGTTTTAATGAGTCTTGAGTTTTTCATGACTTTCAGTTGATTGTCTTATTGCTGTAAAATTTCTAGACCTACCTGTTTCCATATTATAAATTCATCAAGTATTACCTTGATGCATATATAAATAACTCATGTAGATTTCAGAGAGATGGAAAATACATACACACACATATATGCAGATGCATAAAGGCATATATGCCTTTGTATATGTGTGTGTATGTATGCATATGTGTGTGTGTATGTTTCCTAAGTCTCATTTTTTGCAGTAATAACATTGAGGATTCCCCTCAGATCTGGTACTATTCCTTCTCTTTTATTATCTTAATATTTGATTCATTAATTCCATCAAAATTGTTTATTTTACCTCAGATTTCACTCAGTATAGTTTTTTTTTTAATTACCCTGGTTTTCTTTGTTTATATTTCTACTTCCCACGCAGTACTTTTGGAACCATTTTTCTGGAATCAAAATGTAGTTTCCCTCTATATAATGTTAAAGAAAAAAGCTTTAAAAGTGTTGTTACAGCTTTTCCATCTTATCTATTTATTCTTCTTCTTCCCCTTTCATTTCTGAATTATCTTGGGATAAGCTGACTTAATCATATGTCCAGTTAATCTCCCAACATTTTTTCTCTCCATAGATTTTTCATAATGACAAAACAACTGTTCATAGTCTCTTACCATCCTACGTAGTAAGCACTTATAAAGATATTTATATTCTAAACCAATGTTTCCTTTGGCTATCTTTACTTGCAAAAGAAATCGAGGTTGTTTTTTATTTGTTTGTTTCTTTGTTTTGCTAATAGGCTTTTGGAGATATTTTTGTCTCCTTTTGGTTATTGATTTACATTAGTTAAACATCTACTTGATATAGTTATCACTATTTTGATGTCTGTTCTTTTATTTATTTCCTATTTTCAAGCCAATAGTTTGCTTATATAGGTCAGTTGGGAGATAGTTTAACATTTCCCATAGCTTTTCACTTATTTTTTTATTTGGTAATGATTTTGTTTTTTACACTAAGAAATTGGTGGTTTGATTATATTACAGTGTACACTGCAATCAATGATATCCTCATTTTGCTGATGAGAAAACTGTGGTGCACAAAGATTAAGTTTAATAGCTAATAACAATTCAGCCCTTGTTCAACAAATTGTAAGTTCAGTTTATTTTCCACTAGAGTTCATAAAAAATGTCAACTGATATATGTCTGGAAAGAAACTAGGTTATTGAAAAGGTGAAGGAGGGAAGTGAGGACAACAAATCAACAGACATTTGCACAGCCATAGAAATATAAGATCTCAGTCTGGAGGGTCACCCAAGTCCACAAAGGGCATAATTATTAGTTATCTGCCAATAACAGCTGATTTGTGAAATTATTTCATTATGTTTGCTTATGTATTTAATATATTTACCTAATACTTTCTAAAAGATAAAATGCTCTTGCTTTGGGGATGCAAATATAACAGTCTAACAGTCCCCATCACACTTTACATTCTGTTGAGGGAATCAATATATATATATGTATATATATAAGCAGTATGTAAATTGGACTCTGAGATAAGGTTGTCTTCTCATCTTCATATTCATGCTATACATTCTGTCATATTTCATCATTCTCAAGAAAATGATCAGACAAAAATGATGGTTCCAGGCACTGAGATTAGCCTAAAATATTAGTTGAAAAGGATGCTCAATAACATTTCCCAAGATTCTAATCATTTGGTATGTCATTTATATTTAAGATGAGATATTAGTCCTACTGAATCACTAACAAAGTAATATTTCAAGACACTTGTATACATCTTCATTAAGATAAAGAAAGGATTTACAAGACAATGAATATATCCTGTGTGTTTCTGTATAAGAATCTGGCCTTACTAATTTTTACACAAAAATTAGTCTTTAATAAGAAATATGAAGTTACCCAAGTGAGGTCAGCCATCATAGTAGATAAGAGAAAGTGTTACATTGACATATTGATGAGTGGCAAAAGTATTTCACACAGGATGACATGAATACTACAGGCATCATTAGAATTATCTTCTTTAGAGCCATCCGGCATTGATTTTGTTGGCCATATCTTCTGAGAACTCAACAGATTCATAAAATGAAGGAATCATTAATTCTGCTTTGGCCGCTACAGTTGCTGAAATGCACTTCCAAATGTAGATAAAGATTGTCAAAAGAGTCTGATTAGTCAAGAAATGATGATTGTGAATATCATACCTTAATGTTCATAGGATTTTCTGGCCTGCTAAGAGATTGCTTATCTATGCCATTTGATTCTCACTACACTCTTATGAGACAAATGGACATCATGGTAATTCCCAGATATTACTACTACTCCTACTTTAAAAATTAAAAAACTTTCAAAGGATAGTAATTCACCAAATATCTCTGACACTAAATCCCACCTAATTAATGTAGGAGGTGGTACTATGTAGCATTTATGTCAGTGGTCAAAATTAATGCTTCTGCTTCTTCAAATTTCTGGGGGGATTTGGTTTTTTTTTCTTCCGCTTTTAGTTACTGTATCTGTATACTGCAGGAATTTCTAAAGTGAGATTTGCCTAGAGGTAGCTTTGCAGCAATAAAGTAGTTTCATGTATAAAGCCTGTTTGGCCCTAGCCTGCATTATTGATATAGACACAGCAGTTAGCCCTATTACTATAATTGGTATGTATTTTAGAAAAAATGGTTTTAAGATGTTGAAGTTTCATTGACCAAGCAAACTCCTGGTTTTAGTGACTTCATAGCTGTCCTAGGTACATGTTGTTTCATTTAGATTTGATTGATTCATAAGTTTTCAGAATTCACTAGCCTCTGTATTTGACAGTTTGCTCTATACTGTGTATTAACATTCTCAAATTGGTTTTGTATAAGTATATGTCATCAGTGTGGCATAAGCTCAGTCACCTCAGAAATTGATTTCCCTCCTATAATAAAGTTCCTCCCAGGATTTTGTTTTCAGCTTGTTTTTGCCCTCTGGAAAAACATCCTGTTTTAGTCAACACAGGGCTCCGACTTCTAAGTTTTCTCATTCAAGATCCACATTTCTTAGGCTCAGCGGAGAATCCCAGTTATCATTATTTGGGATTCCCTGTGGTCTTTTCAAGCCTTCTGCACATGGAGAACTCCCACTGACTTCAATGGGATTACATTCCCATTAAAGGCTCAACAAAGCCGAAGGATCAGCCTCCTTAACTGGGGTGTGTGGAGTTAAAAAGCTCAGTCACTCTCTGGAGTGATCATCTCCATGCACTGTCAAACAAAACACTCTAGCAGTTGAACTTAATACTTTCCAGAAGCTTTGTCTTTTATTTGTCCTGATTTGTTTTTAATATTGCAAAGGGCAAAAAAATAAAGAGGCTATTTTAGTAACATATGCATGGACTATTTTTTTAAAAAATCTGCTTCACTTTTTATTAGAGTTATTCTCTTTCATCATGTTTGCTAATTTTCCTTTCTCAATTAACAACTTTTTTCCTCTTTGTTTTCTTAAGTCTGTTCTCCTCCTCTTTGTTCTGTTAACCTTCCATCAACATTATTGTCATCCCTCTTCTTCCCTATGTTTCTCTTTTCATTGATGTTAAATATCCAATTATTCAACACATTTCCCCAAAAAACTTCCTCCTAAAATGTATTGATACAAAGAAATCTAGCCCCTGTTTCATTAAGATGGGTGGTGTTTGGACGTCTAAACCATACCTGCTCCTGTCATTTTTTTGGCAGTGCCAAATTTTGTCTGTTGCAGTTCCTGCTTTCAGATTTCACTGGCTGATTCCCATGGCAATCCTCTAACACTTCTATTTTGGACTTTCCTCATATTTATTTTGAGGATTTAAGTAAAGCAGCAAAGATATTGTAAATATTCTCTGCCTCCTACCAAAGGTCTTGGATTTGCTTACCACAGAGACACATTTAGCATAATTCCTTTCAAATTCCAAAGAAAACTCATGCTCTCATATAAGTATGTAAAATTGTGACTGCCCAAATTGAAGTTTACTTATAGAATTTGTTTAAGTGTGTTTTTTGCTGTTGTTTGTTTTATCGTTGTTTTTGTTCAAAGGGAGAGAAAACACATGGCCCCAGAACTTCCATCCAAGGAAGATTTGATCACTTTAATTTCTGTGTTTTTAGTTTCTACTGTATTGCACATTTTGGATTATTCATAGCAAATCATTGACATTATGGCTTACAACTCACAGGATCATACAAAATATCAGGAAAACCATAATTCCTTGGCATACGTTAATAAATGTATGCCTTTTGTTGTTGCCCAGTCTTTTTGATACATATAGGAATGAAATATCTTATGAGCTTTAAATGCCAAATAGAAAGGACTTTCAAATTGAGATGTCTTCAAATGAAATATAATTCAGTGTGAGATAAGGAGTTAATCCATTGTCAGAAGTGTTTATGGAGTGACTAAATGACTACATATTAGAGGTGATATAAAAGGGATTTTTTTAAGATATGACATTGGACTAATTGACCTTTAAGATCCTTCTCTGTTATAAGTTGTATGATCAAAATTCTCCACACATTTATTTGACTCCAGCAGTTATATTTCACACCCTCTTATTTAATTCTTATTCAGACATTTGAAGTAATGAATTTCTCACTATAAAATAATATTTTATAAATTGATTTACAGAATTTATTACATTTCTTGTATTGGTGATAGATATCATTTTTCACCCTCTTTCAAATTTCTGATTTCATTGCTAAGGTATCATCATCATCATTATTATTAGAAACTCAATTGCCTTTTCATATTTTGAAACATATTATAGTCCAACTTTTGAAAGCTGTCAAAATGTATTAAATTTTATTATTTTGAAATATGCTGGGTTATTAGATAATTATGAAACTCTGAACTATTAGAAAAATAAATGTTGTGAAGTAATGTCAAAGCCCAATGCAATTATTTCTCACCTCATTGTACTGGGTTTCTTTTTCATTGTTTTAACATATACTGCTATTTCTCTATTTTCCTGAAATATCATTAGTCCTGTTTATTATTATATAATTCCTAAAAATGAATTAATCAACCATGGAAGGTGAAAGTCCACACACACACACACACACACACACACACACAAACGCACACACACACAGAGACATATTAATAATAGAATTCTCTTCAAGATTAAGAGAAAGGATTGTGCCATGAAAAGGATGTGGGGTTAATAAAAAAAAAAAAATCATTACAATGTCAAAGAGTAACAGCAAAAAAAAAAAAAAGTCATGAATCCATGAAGCTTTCTCTGAGGTACTTCCTTCTTTTTCTGTCCATACCAGATGGAAATAATTGAAGTATGAATTGCTTCATCGAGGGAGAGAAACACTATGCTGAAGATCCATATGTTTTGTAATTAACAAAAGAATCAAGTTTTAAAAAATATTTGAGAATTCATATTGTAAATTTATGATTTTCTCCATTATAGGCAGTGAGATATAAGATCAATTAAGCCAACTGCATAGTTGAGATCCAATTTCAAAGTTTGCTTTCACACACACTGCATATGTGACCTGGGTTACTCCCTTAACCTCTCAGTACCTCCAGACAACTTTCTAAGACTACAAATTGCAGAGCAGTTGCTATTTGCTTTGGTAAAGGGGGATTTCTCATTTGGATTTCCCTCTTCTGATGAAATCCTGGGTCTAATATAAAAAATGCTCTTTATACACCCTTCCTAAGGAAAGACTTTTGTGATATTGGTATCTTAATTAGTTTACATGAGTATGCATTTAGCTGGTCTGGGATTTCTTTTACACTGCAGTAAACTCTTGGACTGACTGATTGAACTTATTGTACTGGAGTGAACAATCAAAGATCCTTACTGAAGGAAAGGATAAATCCCAGCACAATAAAGCCAATTGAAAGCTAACTAGATTTAGCTTTTTAAAGGTTCTGCATGGTGTGATGGACAGAGTTTCAGAACTGGAGACTAGAAGAACTTTATTCAAAGCCATTGTCCTTCCTTAACATCTACCTTCATTGTCTGCAAAACAGGCTTATCTTATTTGAAAGCCTTCTGTTGTTGGAATCTTGTGAGGGATAAATTAAATAATGTATGAAACAGTGCTTTGGAAATTTTAGTTATTTTTTAAAAGATCAAATGTGAGGTGATACCTCTTTGATTTGAATCAGAGAGAAATTGGTGGATTTTTTCCCACTGTCACTTGAATGTTCCTAAACTTCAGGCAAGAGCCAGAAATTCTTATTTCACATATTGGTTTGAGGTTTTGACCTAAACTTTAAGAGTTGATCCATGAGTTTAAACACTCATCACAATCATACAATAAAGAAAAGTGTTGCAGTGTTCATATGTCATCAATATAGCATGTTTTAGTTGATTAATCATAAATCCTATGGAGACTATCTCCACCCATCCTAGTTTATATCTGGCCATTGGACTCAGAAGGCTCTAGAGGGAAAACTAAGGCTGGTGACTTTGCTCAGCTATCCCTCACTTAAATACCATTCAGTAGTATGTCATAGCATCACTTCTCTGATGCCATGGTCGTCTTTGAAAACAAAGGACAATGAACATAAACACAATGGGATGGAGAAAATAGCTTTGACTAATTTATCCATGTTGTGGTTCACATTAACTATGAGTTTAATCCTACGTATTAATGCATGTGTGATCTCAGTGATGAAGAAAATTTCCCCTTCCCCATCTATACAGATAGTAATGTGATTTCTGTTCATGTCTGTGATGTCTGTTCATGTCTCTTCTTAAAGCTCCACAAAATATCTACAAAACTGGATGCTTCTTTCTTTGATGCTTTCTTTGAACATATTATTTGATCCTACTTCAGTTTTTTGACTCAATATTTATCCAGTGCTATAACAACATGACAAGACCATTTGTAAGAGGAGGAAATGGAAACCAATAGAGATTAAGTGATTTTGAATTGGTCATGCAAGTGGTAAGTGGGAAACTGGACTTCAAGCTGGGGTCCTTTGATTCTACATTCAATGTAATTTCTGAACAAGAATTTATTAGTGTTAAAGAGGTTATTAGTAATAAAAGGATGTACTTTTGTGGAAGGCAGCATTTTGAGATCATTGTAAGCACTGTATGGTACTCTGAATCATATACAATTTTATCTTCCTATTCATTTCTCAGCCCAATTCACTCTCTCTTCCTTTTCCAATATATATACTTATATACATATGTATATATATACAGTAGAAACAAAAACAAATAAAAACACAGGATTGACTTTTAAACCTGGAAGAAAGATATACGATCATATTGTCAAGCCCATTCAATTTATACATGAGGTAACTCATACAGAGAGGTTGAGTTGCCCAATGTTGTGACAATAATGTGTCCCTGTACAATTGCAGTACTTTTGGCATTACTGAATGGACAGAGAGCTGTGCACATAACTGCTTGATCTAATTTTAGCATTATGTATGCTTTACTTGTTGGTCATGCATGATCTTTTTTTAGGGATTATGAATATCTTAGATTATACTGTGGTTGGAGCTATTACAATATCATCTACAAAATGGAACACCTGGAAAAAATGTGGAAAGTCTCTTTCATTTTGATTTGGCACAGAGCATTTTCTCCATGACATTGATGAAAACATATAGTCTACTTATTTCTTCATTTTGTTTCTTTATCTTTAAAAAGATACTCAGAGTCATAAGGTCACTAAGAACTTTTTCTCTATGGTTGCATCTAGTATGGAATTTTGCATGGTCTTAACATAGCTAATGATTGTTGAAGCAGAGATTATACTCCTTATCTTCATAACTTTAGATTAAACATAAAAATATCTGCAAATGACTATGCTTATACATTTTAGACCATTTTCATGAAGATTTTATGGAAATTATAAAATATTCATGTGGGTTAGTAATTGGTCATGTCTAATCTGTGGACTTTTTTTCATAATGCACTGTTCTTGGTCCACATTGATTCTTCTGAATTCTTTACTGCTTTGAAATGTATAGTGCAACATCATACTTTTAAATGATGCATCTAACAGCATCTGTTTTTTCTCTACATATATGGCCTATTCTTGTCTATGTCTAGTCATCCTTCATAATGTAGCATATTGCATACCTAATTAATAGCGTGTAAATGTGAAGGTTTCCACTACTGTCAATATGAAAAGATCCTATAGAAATGCTGACAAATATGATGCATTTTACATACATTTATTGATTTCCCTCTTGTTTCATCACAAAGCAACCTTTTAAGGTGATCTGACTTAGCTAGGTTTCATATCAAGCTTTCTATATACTAATTTTCTCTAATATTGCTTTTTCATGTTTTTTGAGTGGGTGGCATTTTTAATCACCCATCTTTCTCTTTCATTAGGATTTATCAATAAGCATATATCAGTATTATCTTTGGCAACCATTCTTATTGCTTGGCAAGAATTCTGGCTGAGTTGATTTCTAGAGTATTTTAGTCTCTTCATTTTGGCACCATTTTATATTGTTAAAATCCTCTAAGAAACACTTTTAATCAAAGTATTTACTTTTATTCTTTTCCCTTTTTTTGGCTTAAGGACCTTTTTAAAATTGGTCAGGTTGAAAACATTTCAAATGTATCCTCATCTTGAATACTTCCAAAATTAGTTATTGATTTTTGCTTTACTAACCAGTCAATGATTAGACTACAAGAACCCTGATTTTGAAATAATGACTGTGTCTATTATCATTTGTGTCTTGAATGTTATGGTACAGTCAACATTTTTTTTTTTGTGAGGTTCTCCATGGCTTCACTTTTCTTAAAGAAAAAGTATTTATGATATGTAGGCATACTCATTCTGAGTCATGTTCAAGCCATTAACCTCTAGCATTGCTTACTCTTAAATCAAATTTTACAAAATATTTTTCACCTTTATGTCTTGTGTTGATCTCTACATTGATGTCACCATGTTTTATAGTTTAATCTCCTTAACTTTGGATGATGTTTTTGAATTATTCCTTAAAATCTCATTTTTCTCTTGTTTCTAACAGGTAATAGTGCTACTTCATTAAAAATACAGACACTACATACTAACTTCTCCGTTGGCTATGTGCCTGACTCTGCAGACTGTTCCTTGGCTTCTTCTACCTCTGTGCCAATAGCTTTCTCACTGTGAAGGCTTTTTCTGTCCCTGCTGCCCCTTCTCTCATTGATGAGTTCCTTTCCAGGGACATTATTTCACGAAGAGTCCAAGGAATCTTTACTCACTTCTTCCCAAGCTGTATTGCTGACTGTACTTCTCTCCCTTTAACTCAAACAAATGTTAACCTACTTTCCAGCTCTCTCTCATGCATTATTTTCCTTCATTAGACTGTACATTCTATTGAGAATAGGGGCTATCTTTATTATTTCTTGGCTTCCATTTTTATCCCCAAAACTAAATCAATTTTATCAACCTATGAGAAGTTGCACTTATATTTATGGTAGTATGTATACATATATACACATATATTTACATATATATTTATTTGCATATATATTTACATATATTGTAAAATTTTATACATATTTACATAGTTATATTTACATATATAGATATTTCCATTTACATATATACTATATATATTGTACGTATATATATACACACACACACATTTGTCATAAAGACTGTAAGGTAAAGTGACTAATGTTCAATGAATTAATATTTTTTGATAAACTCAATACTATCAACTCTTTTATCTACCTTCTAGAAGAGACCCTATTAGGAAAACTTTCATTTAGCTGAGACTCATTTCCTTTTGTTGGTTTCATTTACCAGTAAATATATTAGTATTTATTTGGTTCATTTCCTCAGTATATCACCTTATAGAAAAAAATGCAATAATATATCCATTTAAGAGTGCCCAAAATAATACAAAATCTATGCATTATTGACACCTCTTCTGCTACGGCCACTGAAAAAAAACGAAGCAATCCTAAAATTCAGTATTATTTTGTGTTTTCATCAATGTAATGAATGTACATGTTAACTTTTGGTATAGAGTCTTACCAGCCTTAGCTAGGCTGATAATCTAATGGAATATAAATTATAAAACCAACTCTATATTTAAAGTCTTTTGATCTTGCTAAAAACAACCATAAGTTTTCAGAGAAGGACTTCGATATATAATATATAATTATAGCCTGTGTGAAACTGAAATATAAGCTATTTGAATAGTAGAAGCTAAACTTAAATGGAAAGGCATCTCATTAAATTATTTTATTGATCACTGCTTGGATTTATGTTATTACCCAACCGATTAATAAACTGAAAATAATATGATTGAGCAGTAGAATTGTTTGCAAGAGGACCTAGTTGGAGAAAGGATTGCATGTATAATAAGTATATAAAGACATATTTATGTATATATGTAAATATGATACAAATATAGAGATATCATTTGTATATATATGACTTAATATACAAGAGAGAAATATATCTAGAAATATGATTTCCCCTTTTAGATATTGGTTTACTAAGTAATTCAGCTGTATAGAGATGGTCAGAATATATTAATGCATTTCTTTAAAATAGTAGAAAGAAATTGTTTACAACTTCATAAGAGAGGTCACTCTAATGGTATTAATAATTTACATTAGGCTATAACACATGCAGACACACCCCATACATGCATGTGTGAGTGTGTGTGTGTGTGTGTATGTGTGTATTAGTGCCCTATGTAAGCAAAACCTTTCAGGGAAAAATGGAACAAAAAGGAGATGCAAAAGGAAGAAAAAATAGGGGAAATGAAGTAGGATGAGAAGAGTAAGAGAGAAAGAGACAGAAAACTGAATCTTCTTTCTGACTGTCCATAAAAGAAAAGTACATTCTGTTAGCATGAGATGAATGTTAACAAGTGCTCCGGGCACCTTACAGAAAACATCGCCAAATTAAATTTCTACTGAAAAAAAGGACTTATCTTCTCATACCTATATATTAGTTCTCTTTTACATTTCTAACTAGTTCACATTTAATTTTAAGAATATATAAAACTTTCCTTTACTTAATCATCCCTCAGGAACTCTTACTGGAAGGGAGAGTTTAAATTGGCATACAGGATGGTTTGAAAGAGAAAAAAGTTGGCAGTGGCAAGCTGGAAAAAAAAGGCATCCCTAGTTGGCATGTTGAATTTATTTAAAATTTCCTAATTTCTTTACAAATCCAATTTGATAGAAGTGTCAGAATATATTAATACATTACTTTAGAGTAATTAAAAGGAATTGTGATCAGCTTCATAAAAAGATAACCCTTATGTTCCTGATAATTTACGTTAAGATTGTTATAAATGATTCTGAAAGAAAAGCTAAAAGTATATGTACTTATTTTAAATTGCTGTTATTATTTTCAAATAATGAAGTATGTACTGGCAATCAGGCATTCCTGAAATTTTGTACTTGCCCATCTTTAATCTCAATATGCATATATCTCTGGCATTTTTGTGTACATATATATATATGTACATTTATGTATATAGATATATTGATTAGTAGACAACAGATACACATGGAAAACCCCTTTTCAAGAAAAAAGGTCTGTACACCTACCTGACATGCAAAAACTGCCTGCAGGATTGATCAGAAAGAATTAAAGGGAGTATAAACAAATGGACTGATTGATAGATAGATAGATAGATAGATAGATAGATAGATAGATAGATAGATAGATAGATAAAGAGAGGGAGAATTACCTGTATAAAGACAGAAATGATAGATTGATAGTAGGTATAATGATTTCATGTATGTTAATAGAGGGATTTGACATTTGATTATATAAATTTGTGTCTAAACATATTATTTATACATCTCTATATGTTCACATACAGACATCTCAATCTAGAGTTAATGTTTATCATCTCTATCAATTGCTAATATGTATATCTATCCATATTCCTTTTTATTGTTTTTTCTGATCAAAACTTTAAACAGATTCTGTATATCAGGCAAGCAGAACAAAGGCAGAAGTTTGAGACACAGTTTATATAGAAAATAGAGAACGAGGTGTAATGGGCAATTAACATCATATGCTGTAAGAATCACCTCAAATAATGTGGAATAACACTTTTCTCCTCTTCATGAGAAAGACTGAAAAACAACAGAATTTTTTTCATGTTCAGTTCTAACAGGGAACCATGGAATTTGTTGACTTCAAGCATCAATCACATGTTCAGCGTGGGTTATATGATTTAAAGCTAAACAGAAGTAAACCCAGGCATACAGTTTGTAGCAGATGGCCATGAGGCCACTGGGAAGTCATTTTAAATGCAGATTCCAGCTCTCTGTTTGTTGCTCTCTGCAGTTCATGTTAACTTTAGCTGGCACCCTTAAGAAACAACAATAACAAAAAAAAATCTGGTGTTTTTCCGAGGATTTCTGGGAGATTTTTTTCTAACAGAGGAAGGGTGAAATGGCTTACACACATTTCCTTGTAACCCTGCCTATTTGACCTCATATGAATATAATCACACTGTTGAGGAGATTATCCAACCCTATTGTAAGGAACTAAAGTGTAAAAGGAGAAATATATATTTGACATGCTACAGAAAACTCCAAAGAATTCCAAAGGAGGTAAAAGAGACTATTTCAAGCCATATTATGCAAGCTCAATCTGCTTACCAGATTTGCCTCTTTTGCAGGAACTGCTAATACTTTAACATACATATGACTCCTCTGTAATGGCCCTTGGTGCCAATAAGGAAAGTGTTTTTACTGAAATAAAATAAAGCAGAATGCCTATATATTTCATAAATTCAAATGAATTAACAGTCAAGTAAACAGAATTAGGAAGTTTTGAGTAGTAGCAGATATGTGGAAATGTTTTGCAATGGAAGGTAAGAACATATAGAAAGAAACATATATATGGAATATCTGGAGAATGGGAGAAGTGTAAAAAAAGAAAGACTGAGGATTTGTAATGTTCCATATTAGAAATTAGACTTCCCTGAGGCTCTTACTTCCAGCCTTGCACCTCCTATGCCTAAAAGACAACTTCCGTTTTGACTCACCAATTTTTTTTTTTCAAAGATAAGCTCAAACATCACCTTTATTTCAAACACTTTCTGGACCATATTGTTTCTCCCCATTTGTTTAATGTGAAATTGTTACTTAAGTATTTCCCTCAAAAAAGTAAGTTCCTTGAGGGCAAGTACTATTTCACTTTTGTTTTTGTATTTTCAATGAAATGCTTGGAAAATAATAAAGGCTGAATAGATACTTCTGTACTGATAATCTTGGTTAGCCCTTCACCTATGAACATGTGGAAAAATATTTAGGGACTATTCTATACATATTCATGTTTCAGGAATCAAAAAATCAAAAAACTTTTTCTGACACCTGGCCCTATGATCACTTGGCCACAACATAATGTATTATTTTAGACTTATTTTTCACATTCTGTCCCTTTCCTACATTTCCTGGGTCCTTATATATTATACATCTCCATATAGACTATGATCCATTGACATTAGATTTCTTGGTATTCCTCACTGGTATACTCAACCTCCTCAAAAGATGCTTTTTTTTTTACTAGCTGCCCCTGCAGAGGGAATCATGGAAAGCAGAGGGATGAAGAGAGAGAGAGGGAGAGAGAGAGAAAGAGAGTGAGAGAGTGAGAGAGAGAGAGAGAGAGAGAGAGGGAAAGAGAGAGAGGGAGAAAGAATTAAGCTGAAGTAAATCAAGAAACCATTCAGTTAGCTATATGCCATAGTCTAAGCATTATGTGATAGTCATCCACTTTTTTTTCTTGTGGATGATATTACCAATCAATTCAGTAATACTAACATATAGATTTATATATAGGAAGCTTTTCAATATTTTCAGAGATTTCTACAATTTTTATAATATTATTGACAAATATGAGAAAGAACCTATCAATATAGTGGTCTTTTATTTGTACAAAATTTTATTAATTTGGGGGGTTCATAGACCCTTTTGGCAGTTTGGCAAAGTGCAATAGTACTGTACTTTTTTCCTGCATTCATTATTGAATTACTAAATGCCATTTAGGAGTTAATTAATATATATTCATATTTTGCATTATGTATTTATATATATATATATATATATCATGTAAAGAATATACATGCTTATTCATTAATTTGTTCATCATACTTTACACATGCATCTGGGCAAAATTCCTTATCTAAATTGTGGACCCCATGAAATCTGTCCACAAACTCTAGTTTTGGGATTTCTGACTTAGAGTTAGTAAGGAGTATTTCCAAAACTATCTAAATGAATAGGTCAAGGTTATTTTCTCTTTCCTTTTGAATAGACACCTTTTCTGATTCTTATTTCCATGGGGGAAGTCACTATATTTCCAGTCTTCTGGGTTTTCAATTTTCTAGTTATACTTGTCTTTTTGCTCAACTGAAATTGCTCTCTTCAAAATTATTAATTATCTTTAACTGCAAATACAATTGCCTTTTTTCAACCCATACCTTTCTTGATCTCCTTTTAGCAATTGATATTGGTGAAAATCTTTTCGGGGTATTCTTGGTATTCATGACACTACACTTGGCTTAACTCTTACTTGTTTAACATTCTTTAATGGTTTCCTTGTTATATCTTCATATATATCTTGACTCCATCTATTCATGGTTGTGACTCAGTTCTCTGTGTTGGACCTTCTCTTTTCGCTCCATTCTTACTTTCTTGGGATTTTATTAGCTGCAAATAGTTTAATGATCATATCTATGCAGATGACTCCACTGATCATTATATCCATTCATAGTCTCTTTCCTGAGCTCCAAGTCAAGACAAATACTTGCCTTGGGGACGTTTCAACCTGGATGTCTCCTAGTTTGTTTAAAAAAGGTAGAGCTGCTATAAATTCAGGATCACAGAATCTGGAATAGGAAAAGATGATAGGGTCAGTAGTAGATAGATAATTGCTTAGTAATTCAAGCAAAATCACATTCCTTTTCCTCAAGGAACTTACATTAAAATATGGAAAGATAATACATAAAAGCAAGAAGTAAAGTAGAGTGTACACAGGTCCCCTAAGAATGAAAAGGAAAATTTCAAAGAATGAAGAGAGGAGCCATGAACGAAGTGAGAATGGTCTTGGATCCTATAATATATCTGCTTGTGTATGTGCTTTCTCTCATGGTAGACAGTGATCTCTATGTGAAAAACAGCTTTTTAAAAACAATCATTTTATCCACAGAGAGAATGTCTGGTACATAGGGAATACTTTAAAATACTTATTAAATTGTTTTACTTAAATCATTGAAATGTTTACTTAATTTGGAAAATGTTGAAGATTGTGGAATTTTTCAATTTCTCCATTTGGAGGCATGGATATTGGTGTATACATTACAATTACCTTCATGGTAAGCCATTTCCTTATGCTAATTATGGACACTGGAAAAATGAAATGATTAAATATCCCAGAAATGATGCTTCTTATTACCTTTGAGCATATGATGAAGCCAACTCCTTTATACATATCTGTGAGAAGAACCTGCAAACTTTCCTTCCATTTTCTTGCAAATCTTTTTGATTTCATTTAGAACAGCACTTCTTAACCCTTTGATCTCTTGTAGTCTACCTTGGGAATCTGATGAAACTATGCAGTCCTCAAAATGACAGTTTCTTTCTTAACCATATAATTAAAGAAAATCTTAAAGTTCAGTTAAAATACAAAAAAGGTGCTTTTCTCTTATCTATGTTCATAGACTCCCTGATACCTATTCATAGAACTCTCAGTGTATCCCAGATTAAGAAACCCTGATTTAGAGTAAGAAAGTCAATATAGATGTGATTCATTTTGCTCTCAAATTTTTCAAGTCAGTCACAGGACATCAGTCACCTTGAAATTGTTGATAGGAGTATCAACAATCAAATTTATATTTGTGGATTGTGCTTATTGAATCTACAAAAAGATCTACTGGTAAAAATCAACTACATTTCTATTAGCAAAAAAGCAAGTACTAGAATAAGATTAGATTTGCTTGGTTAAAATCTTCATAGTAACCATTTCAGCATTTCTTTTCTTTTTTTTTTTTTACCTTTAATACTAAAACAAGGAAGAATTACCTTTTTTTTTTCTTTATTAGTTGTTACTTGCTGGTTCTGAGAGAGAAAGAGAAAGAAAGAAAGAAAAAAGAAAGAAAGGAAGGAAGGAAGGAAGGAAGGAAGGAAGGAAGGAAGGAAAGAAAGAAAGAAAGAAAGAAAGAAAGAAAGAAAGAAAGAAAGAAAGAAAGAAAGAAAGAAGAAAAGAAAGAAAGAAAGAAAGGGAGAAAGAAAGAAAGAAAGAAAGAAAGGGAGAAAGAAAGAAAGAAAGAGAAAGCTATGACATAGTTATTGGTGTTGCTTACAAGAATATTGGATTTCACTGGGTTGGCGATTGTGCCGTATCTCTTCAAACCATCGTACTTTCATAGATGATTTGTCCCACTGTAAAATCATTAAGGGTATTCATTAAATATGTTACTCTTTTGCAGTGGGTCAATATTTGTAAAATAAAAGGCACAGTTGTTTGCATTTAATTTCAGTCATGTTTTCTTTAATGCTTTCAGCATTTTGTTTTTTTAATATGCTAGAGTAGTTCCTCTTATAATGAGATGGCTCCTCATGTAATGAGCTACTGTTTATTACTATTCCTGGCTGCTGACTCTAGGCAGAATAAGATCTACTAAATCCAAAGGTATACTTGCAATACTTCTTTGACCTGTATTGGAGACTTTGATAGAGGGAGAAAGTACATTTTGCTTTATGTTTTTCTCCACACAGGTTTTATTGGTTATTGTCTCTTTGTTTACAAGCACTGATCTCTGATGTCCAGATCCCTCCATCCTTCCAAACACACGTTCACAGATACTTTACAAACATAACCAACCACTTAGCAAAGTACGCAAACAAAACTGCTTACTTCTGCCATATTAAGCTCTTAAGAAAATCAGAATATAATCTAACAGAGTTTAGGGTGACCCATCATTACTCAACACACATCCATGCCTAAAAATAATACAAAGTTCTACTTTATCAGCTTTAGTTTCAAATCAACTACATTCCTTCACTTGAGTTAAACATACATATACACAACATTCAAATAATGCATATTTAATTTTATTTATTTACCCCATGAATATACTCCTCTTTTTTTATTAGTCGTGATTTCAATCGAAGACACATTGAAAGTAATTCAAGTTACATAAATGGGTTCAAAGTGTTGATTTATGTTCATTGAACAAACACTAGTTGCCTAATGCTGGATCAGATGCCTTTAAATTTCATTTTAAAATGAGGTATATAAAAACATAAGCAGATAAATTGGTTAAGCATAATAAATAAATGAAAGAATTTTGTCAAGCCAGTTCCATTCCACTCAGTAAGTAAACATTAATGAAATTTCTGTTAGATGAAAAGTATTATGTTATATGTTGTGGACCCAAAGACAAAATGAAAAGTCATCACTGTCCTCAAGTAGCTTACATTCTACTTGAGGAATATGGCATATGCATATAAATTATATATAAGTACATACAAGACAATTTAAGTAAAGTGAGAGCACTAAGAAGTTTCATAAAGGAGGTAGATTGAGCTGAATTTGGAGGAATTTAGAGATTCTTAAAGATAAGGAGGTAATGTAATCTACACTAGGGCAATATCTTGTGTGATGGGACAGAGATGAAAAATGGAATGCCAAATTTGGAGGTAAATTGGACTAAAATATGAGGCATACTAGTAGAAATCATAATGAAGTAAACTTGGCAAGGAATATTGGAGCAAGATTCTTGAAAACTTTGAAAATGAAGTTAAGGAGTTTGTATTTTATATCAGAAATTATAAGGAGACACTGAGATTATTTTCCTTTCTTATAAAGATTGTTAAGTATTTTCTCCCTTATCTTAGAAAGATTAATATCCCAGTTTTGCAGTGAACAAATTGGATGAGGGAAAGATTAGAATCAATTAGAAGAATATGTCAATAGCTCAGGTAAGAAATAATAAAGTCATGAATGAGGCTAGTATTTCTGTAAGAGATATGTATGTAGAATTAGTAAGACTAGGTAACTATTTAGATTTTGGGGGAATTAACAGAGAAGTAACACAAGGGTGGCTCTGAGATTGCACAATTATGTAAATGAGAGAATGCTTTTTCTCTTGATAGAAACTTTGACTTTTGTTCTGAAGAGAAATTTATGGAGAAAGATAATGATTTCTGTTTGGAGTTTGAGAAAACAATGGACCATCTAATTATAGATTTCCTACAGTCAGTTAAAAATTAATGAATAGTATTCAGGAAAGAGCTTGGGCAGGGTAGCCAAGAACCCAAAATGTAGCTAAGGAGATTACAAGAAAAAAAAGAATATGTAGGAAGAGAAGGAAAGAATGTCCAGAGCATTGTTCTAGTGGACACCCACAGTTGAAAGATGAGCGATAGATAAGAATCAAAGAAATAAGACAACTGTAAAACATTATTTTTTAAATACCTATTTGAAAAGAAAAAAAAATCTTTAGCTTCCTTCCCCCCAAACAACGTACCAATCTATTTTATTTCCTTTTCTTAAGAAAATTCAAAAGATTTTAAAAAGGAGAAATATGTCTGAATTTGGGTGTTTACATTGTTTTAAAAAATGGGAAAATGGCCAATTTGTTATATACAATGGACACACACGTACAAAATACCTTCCTTTGTCTTTATTGAAGCTGAGCCAATACCATTTCAACGTATTATAAAGAACTTGGAAAACTAGTGGCAGATCTGTGTGTAATTAACTTTTTAACCTTGAAATATCTGTCTCTGTGTCTAGTTACCTAGTGAGTTATCATATATCTACGTATTTATTCACTCATTATTTAAAGCACATATTTTTAATCGTTTTATTATTTCTAAATTCTCACTATTCTTTATCCAATGTGAAGACAAAAAAAAAGTATTCCAAATATGTATAGTCAGGAAGAGGAAAAAAATAATTCTACATTAGCCACATTCTTTCAAAAAAGAGAAAAAAAGAGAAAATGATATGCTTCAATCTCCACTGAGTTGAACCGATTGGCTCATTATCTGGAGATGGGTTTTGTATTCCATCGTGAGTTTTCGGTGTTGTGGTGGGTTACTTTGTTGATCTGTGTTACTATTTTTTTTTCAAAAGGCATTATCATAATAATATTTATATTATTGTGAAGGTTCTTCTCCTAGTTCTACTCACTTCATTTTGCATCAGTTCATGCAGCACTGCCCTAGCTTTTAAAAACCATCTTCTTCATAATTTCCTGTACAACCATAGTATTTCACGATATTCATATAAAACAACTTGTTCAGCCATTTGTTAATTGATGGCTATCCCTTCAGTTTCCAGTTCCTTGCCACAGCAAAAATCATTTCCAAACACACACACACATACACACACACAAGCACTCATGTATATACATACACATACATATACAGTGAGAAGCAGGGGGTGGGGGGACAGGGGAAAGAGAGAGAGAGAGAGACAGACAGACAGACAGACAGGCAGACAGTCAGACAGGCAGACAGACAGAGTTCAATAACCTTTTTGGTATAATTCCAAATTAGCTGAGCTAATTCACAGCTCCATTAGCACTACATCGGTATGCCTATTTCCCTGCAAACCAGCTAGATTTTTCATATTTTCTTTTTTCATCTTTTTAGCCAATCTGATTGGTGTGTGTTGGTACTTCAAAGTAGTTTTAATTTGAATTTTTTAGAACATTTTTAATGGTTTCTGTTACTTTCACATTTTTCCCTGAAAACTGCCTGGCCAAAATCTTTGATAATTTATAAATTGAGAGATGATTATTGCTTTTAAAATTTTGCTCAGTTTTCTAGATTTGTGAGAAATGAGACCTTTATTTTACTTAAAATTTTTGCACTGATATTCATTAGGGAAATTGTTCTAATCCTTTTTTTCTCTATTTGGCTGTCTCTGATTTAGATTTAAGTATCAAGACAACATTTGTATCATAGCAAGGTTCTGGTGGTATCACTCTAGCTATTCTTTCAAACCATTTATATAGTATTCTTTAAATGTTTAATAGAATTCACATGTAAATCCATTTATCCTGTTTTGTTCCTAGCTAATTTATTGGTTGCTCAAGTTCTCTTTATAAAATAGGATTATTATTCATTTTCTGTTTTATATATAATATATATCAGCAATTTATGTTTTTATAAATATTTGTCCCTCTTATTATGTTTTATTACAATATAATCAGATAAAATAACACCTTGTAATAGCTTTTATTTCCTCTTCATTTTCTTCTCTTCATTCACTTCATAATTCAGTTTTTTGACACTGTTCATTTGGTTGACTTCTTTTTTTAAAAATATCAAATTAGCAATTTCTTTTTAAAATAATGTAATGTTAATGAAAGTTCCTTGATTAAGGGAGGCTTATTATGTAAGAGTTAAAGATATTTCCTACGCATTAATAGGCCTCTGGTGAAGCCCATTAAGGGAAGCTTGATTAGAGGAAGCTTGTTTTGTAGGACGGCCCACATCTTTTTTTAATTGCTAATGAAGCAGTGGGTCATGAGGGTCACTGGCTCTGATAAGTGTATATATACTGTGAGGTGAGGTTTTGCTTTGGGTGATAGGACCAGATGAGACTCTAGTTGTTAAGGAGCCCCCTGGCTTTGAAAACCCAGATGCTGGTGCTTCTCTCTCTGGTAATTAGGTATATATGTAATGGTCAGACAGTTGGGTCTGTCTGTTGATATGTGATGTATGTATTACTTATGTTCAGACATTTAGAAGTCCTGTCTGTTTTTCTTTATTTTTCTGCTTGTATTTTCTCTGTTGATGAATGTAATTAAAGAAGATTGTTGACCTCTCAAAAGTTGCTTTCCTTTTAGAAAATCAGATCTAAGAACCTGGGCGGCAGGCCTTCCTGTGTATGTCAGAGTACTTGCTGCTGCAATTCGCTTCTAGTTTTAGTTCTTAGTTTAGTTTTTTTAATTTAATTTTGTTCATCTCTCTTTTCATTTTTGAGAATTTCTATAATTCATTTTTTCTAGTTTTGCTTTTTTTTAAGTTCTATCTAGTTCATTTATCTGATCTTTCTGTTTTTTACTGATGTAAGCAATTAGACTCATAAGATTTCCCTCAAGTCCTGACTTTGCTTATCTAGCAATTTTTTTTTTTAATGCTGGCTTATTGTTATCATTACCTATCCTGAAATTTATATTTCTAAGATTTATTTGTGACCCACTGATTCTTTAGGATTAGGTTATTTGGTTTCCAATTATGTTTTATCTCATCCTTAAGAGGTCTTATATTGAAGTTAATTTTATTACATTATAAATTGAAAAGAATTTATCTAATATATTTGCTTTTCTGCATTTAGAGGTTTATATGCCCTAAGATATGATCATGTGTGTGTGTGTGTGTGTGTGTGTGTGTGCGTGTGTGCGTGCCATGTGATGGTGCCATGCACAGCTAAAAAATATTTATACTTTTCTTGTATTCCCCATTCAATATTCTCCAAGAGGTCTATCAAAGTTGTTTTTTATAGAATTATTTTTGTCTCCTTAACTTCACACACACACACATACACATGTATGTATTATATATGTTATGATGATAGTTACATAGGTCTGAGATGGGTAAATTGAGGTGTCCCACTAGTATAGTTTTACTGGCTATTTTTTCCTATAACATATAAATTTCCCATCAAGAATTTGGATGCTCTGCCATTTGTTATATAAATGTTCAGTTATGATCTTACATTTACTATGTTTTCTTTTAGGAAAAAAAACACATGTAATTTTAATTTTAATTAGGTCTATTTTTGCTTGTTTTTATTCTAAGATCATGATTCCCATTCCTGTCTTTCTTACTTTCACACTTGTGTTTTGTTTTGTTTTTTTGTAAACAGTGTCAGCTTTGCTTTTGACTGTTACTTTCCTTAAGTTGTCCTTCTCTTATTCCTCCTTCTTCCCTTTTCTTTGTACATCCCTTTTAAATGTCATTTTATTTGTATATGTGTGTGTGTGTGTGTGTGTGTGTGTGTGTGTATATATATATATATATATATATATATATGTATATATTTCTCAAGATTAACAAGTATTATCCTCCCATAGAAGGATGTAAACAGATTGCCCATATTGAATAACAAGTTGTTTTTTTTTTCCCCTGTTTATCTTTTTCATGCCTTTTTTGAGTCTTGTATTTGAAGATCAAATTTTCTATTGAGCTCTGGCCTTTTTATCAAGAAAGTTTGGAAATTCCTTATTTCATTGAATGTCCATCTCCTTGCCTGAAAGATTATGCTCAGTTTTGCTGGATAAGTGATCCTTGGTTGTAGTCCGAGATTGTTTGCCTTATGGAATATCATTTTTCAATCCCTATGATCTTTTAATGTAGAATCCACAAGGTCCTATGTGATCCTGACTGTAGTTCCTTGATATATGAATTGTTTCTTTATGGCTGCTTGCATTATTTTCTCTTTGACCTGAAAATTCTGGGATTTGGCAACAATATTCTTTGGTGTTTGCAATTTGGAATCTCTTTTCAGAAGGTGATCAGTAGATTCTTTGGATGACAATTTTGCCCTCTGGATCTAGGACCTCAAAGGAGTTTTCCTTGATGATTTCTTGGAAGGTATTTTCCAGACTTTTTTTTTTTCTTCACGGATTTTTTGTAGAACAATAATTCTTAGATTGTCTCTCCTGGATCTATTTTCCAGGTCAGTTGTTTTTCCAATGAGATATTTTACATTTTCTTCTTTCTTTTCATTATTTAGATTTTGTTTGACTGAATCTTGATGCCTTGTAGAGCCATTAGCTTAGTCATTAGTTCTAATTTGTAATAAATTTTTTTCTTCAGTTAGGTTTTTTTAATTCCTTTTCCATTTCTCCAATTTGTCCAGTTGAGTTTTGTACCTCCTTATCAATTTGGTCAATTTTACTTTCTAAGGAACTGTTGTCTTCAGTGAAATCTTTTTTATTATTATTATTTTGTCAATTTTATTTTTAAAATAATTGGACAATTTTTCTTTTACCTCTCTAATTTGACTTTTAAAATCCTGTTTGACCTCTTGCAAGAATGCTTTTTGGGCTTGAGAGCAGTTCATATTCCCCTTTGAAATTTCAGATGTTATTTTACTATCAGTGCTATCCTCTTCTGAGTTTTTATTTTGATCTTTCCTATTCCCATAGTAAGATTCTATGGTCTTTGTTTTTCTGATTTGCTTCTTGCTCATGGTAGTTGCCTTTTTTCTGCCTTTTAAAGTGGATCTTTGCTTCTGGGACACAGATGGGTCTTTCTCACGTTTCTTATACTGGGAGTTTGGGACCTGGTTTCTGGCTTTGTGTGCTGTGGTCTCTAATTCTTTCAGCTAGAAGCTATATAATTCTGTAGCATACCTGGTGCTGAGCTGCCTGGTGTGTGCCAGGGCTGAAACCAGGTGAAGTCTTTCTGAGTTTTCCCTGGGGTTACACTGAAGCCCCTGAAGTGAGGTGGGGGGAAGGGGTTGTCTGGCCATGGATGGTCTCTGTCTCCCCTGTGGTGATGCTTACTGGGATGCTTCCAGTCCTGCACTGGTGCTCTTCACCCACAGGAATAGTAACCCTTCCCATTGATCTCCCTAGCCTCCTGAGCTGAAAGACTGCTATTCATCTTCTATTGGCTCCACTATTCCAACATTTTTCCTGGGGTAATATTCTCTGGGTTTTTTTAGGTCAACAAGGGAAATGTGAAAGCACTTATAGCTTACTCCACCATCTTGGCTCCCAGAAGTTCAAGTTGGTATCTTTCAAGCATTTAGTTGTGGGCTGATCTCACCAGGAGTGGCTGTAGCTGCTGCTCTGGATGGTGTGCTTCTCTCACTCAGTTCTGCTGGACTCCTGCTCTGCACTGAGAGCCCACTTCCCTTTTCTTAAGTCCTTTTACACCGATTTCCCTTTTGGTTAAGATAAATACTTATACCCAGCTTTGTATGTATGTTTATTCCTCCCTTAGTGGACTAGTTCAGATAAGAATCCATGCCTTCCACTTCCATTCTCCCTTCCACTGTATAAACTCTTCCTTGTTTGGACCATTTATATGAAGTAGTTTGGCAAATATTGCCTCTCCCTTACCTCCTTTATCAGTGAAATCCTCTTCCCCACTCTCTCATTCCTTTTGAAATTAATCAATCATAACAGAATTATACTTAGTTTTTTGTTTTTGTTTTTGTTGTTTTTTTTTTTCTGTCTAATTCAGCTCCTTTTTAGTAGCATGCTGATGATTCAGTTCTGCGGAGGTATATGCATCCTCTCCCCATATAGCAGTGTAAACAGCTTAAAATTACTTAGTATCCTATATTTTCTTTCTCACATTTACCTTTTTATGTTTCCTTGAGTCCAAAATTTGGAGTCCAAAATATTCAATTCATTACTGTTTTTTGTTTCAACAAGATTGCTTGAAAGTCTTCTAGTTCATCAAATATCAATTTTCACCAGAAGAGTATTTACTTAGAACTGCTAGCTAGGAAATTCTTTGCCATAATACTAGATCCTTTACCTTCTTGAACATCTGATTCCTTGTATTTTTTTAAATTCGTTAGATATTAAATCTTGTGTGATCCTGCAAAGGGATCCTTGGTATTTTATATTATTTCTTTGTGGCTAATTGCACTATATTTTCCTTGACCTAAGAGCTCTGGATTTTCACTACACTATTTCTAGGAAATTTCAATTTATGATTATTTTTAGGCAGTGACAATGGTTTTATCATATTTTTAACTCTGATTTTAATGTCTAGAATATAATCCATTTTGCTCTTGGGCTCAAAATCACACAGCCAATTTATCGGAACTTGTCCCATGTTCCATACACAAATAGAATCTCTCTTGTTTGTGACCTGATTATCCCCATCTGTCCTGGAGTTATGACTTAGCACTCAGTAGTGGATGACAGAGCTGCCAGCTGGCACCCATGCCTGTTTAAAGGGGTAGTTGATAGTTCCCTGAGGACCTCTTTCTGCACCAGTGCTTCCTTTCTTGGTGTTCAGTCTTATCCCCCTTATTCTCCTAGAATGGCCTCAATGCTTCTGTTGCCACTCTACTACCACTCATAAATACCACCTCCTATCTGTCTTACCAGGCTTCCCTGAGTTGGAAAAATGACTCAATGTGACTTTTTCTTGACTATCCCAATCAGAATTATATATAGTGCATTTTCTATTTTGGAGTGTATTGGGTGAGGTGGGAAAAAAATGTTGATTCTTACTTTACCACCTTGACTCCCCATTATGCTAAATCAAATTAATTAAACTAGCATGAATAAAAATATGTAAAATTTAGAAAAAAATAAAATCTTACCCTTTCAAAACTCTTCTTTTAAAGGTACAAAAATCATATTGAGGTGGCTCATTAGATAGACTGGCAGGCCTAGAGTCAGGAAGACTCACCTTCCTGAGTTCAAATCTAGTCTCAGGCACATGATAGTTGTGTTACCAAGGGCAAGACACTTAACCCTGTTTGTCTCAGTTTCACCATCTGTAAAATGAGCTGAGAGGGAAATAGCAAACCCTTTTGTATCTGTCAAGAAAACCCCAAATGGGATCACAAAGAGTCAAAAGACTGAAATGGCAGGACAACATATTGTTTAAAGGACTACATAACAGACAGAGCACTACTTTGCTTGGCTTAGTTAATGGTCAAAAACAATCACAAAGATCCATAATTAGAAATAAAACAAGCAAACCCCTCAAACTAATTCTCACTTTGGCAGGGATTTTTCTTTATAGACCCTTACAACCTAAGGCAAGCTAGATGAGGGCTGATCTTAAGTTTTTACCATCACTCAACTGGCAGGTGGCCCCAAAGACTAATTTTGTTCATGTCAGAAGAGCTAATATAAAATTTAGGAGGGTTTTTCATATGTCTGATGGATGATTTTGCTTATATCTTGCAAGCCCTTTGTGTAACAGGGTCAACAAGGTCATCTCAGCACAGTATGTGTGCTTTAGAAATGAAGCAAATACGTGGAGCTTCATTACAATATGCAATATTGCTGACTTTTTTTTCTCTTCCTGATTAAATGAACAAACAAAAATGTGTTACTTAGGTTTAGTGTGGGGGAGGGAAGAGGAGAGTTAATGGGATAATATCTCAGTTTTTTTCACACACTATTTCATTGCTATGCGATTATGTGGATGAACTGAGGGCAATGAATTTGTGACTGTGGTAATTGCCATAGTGAAAACTGAACTTAATCACAAACAGACAGCAGCATTGATTTAGGGAAGTGATGGGCAGTCGTGAGCGTGGATTTTTTTTGTTTCTGTATTTGTTTGTATTCTTTTTCTTCCCAATTACATTTGACAGAGTGAAAAGTTGCATTATTGTACATCTTGCATCTTCTGAGTATAGGATGTTAGCGCCATCTTTTAGGCAAAAAATAAAAAAAAAGTTGACCTACTAGTATTTGTTCTTAAAAACATTATGGTGACTACCTACATTTGTATGGTGCTTTCTTCCCAAAAAATGTTAATTGATTTTTCATTTTTAGATTTGAGAGAAATCTGTTAGTTTTCTTGCCATTAAACAAAATTTTGGGAAAAAACACATAAGAATATCTATAGGACATTACATAATTTGCAAGCATGGAGATATCACATCCCACATATGGAAAACTGAAAAAGTAAGATAAAATAAACTCTATAATACAGCACTTACTTTGCTACAGAGAAAGACTAAAAAAACTGACATATAGACTTGCTCTTGAGATCTCCTCAAAATCAAATAGTATTAAAAACACAGAGCATTAACTCCCAAGAAAATTGCAGGATTAACAATAATGTATCATACATCAAAATTCTACTGAAGGTTATAGAAAAAAAAATTCACAAAGAAACATCTTTCAAAAGAAAACACATAGTAAACAAAGAAAACAATTTCTTTTTTTTTCTTTCAATTTCTCAAAAATAGAAAGAAAGAAGAGAGGAAAGGAAGAGAGGAATGTAACCAAAGCAATACTCAGTTTAAATAGTTATAATTAGGGTCATTATTGTATGGAAAATTAGTGAATTTAAGGAGGGAAGGGTTTTTTTGGTGTATCTTTACTATACAGCAATAACGCCAAAAATACAGTCAAAGCAAAATAAGTGGGAAGATTTCACTCGGAGCTATATCCGATTATTCATGTGATTTTAATACATAATTATCAATGCAAATTGCACTTTGAAAAGTATGCTGAGGAGATAATTGAGGCAATTGTAAATTATTTAGGTCCAAACCCACTATCATAATCCAACCGTCCAGATAAATGAAGAACAATGTTCTTTTATGTATATATGGCTAAATGATCAAATTCATATTTTTGTCTTGCACGTGATGGTCATGTCTTTCTAAAAGAGAAAGATTTCTAAGCATCCTGAATTATTTGACCTCAAACATATTCATCCAATTTACTTTTTTCCTCTTAATAAGATCATTGGATTCATAGATCTGAAGGTTTAAGGGAATTTTAAGTTGCTAGTTCAAACATTTCATTTTACAGATTGGAAAACTAAGACTCACAGAGGGTGTGTTTAAAGGTCAAACATGGAATAAGTGTTAGAAGCAGAGTTTGAACTCCTGTTCGGTGGCTCCAAGTACAATACTTTTTCCACAGTACCATGCATAGCTTCAGAATTCTCTAGGATATCAGGTGCAAGAACTATTATTCCCATTGATTCATAGAAACATCACAGAAATTTTGACTTACACTAATACACTTGTTTTCTTCATGAACACTTCCAGAATGGTTTCCCAACACAATTCCTTGTTTGAAAAGACAATTTTTAAGTCTAGCAAGATAGATATAGCCTTTTATTTAAAGAAAGATTGCTCACAGAAATACATTAATTCTTGGATATTTCTTACAAGAATGTAAAAAGTATAATAAACTTAGTATATTTTTTTTACTTAATAATATTTTATTTTTTCCAATTATGTGTAAAGATAGTTTTCAACATTCACTTTTGTAAGATTCTGAGTTCCATTTTTTTTCTCACTTTCTCTCTTCTTTCTCCCCTCCCCAAAAGAGCAAGCAATCTGATATAGGCTATACATGTACAGTTACGTTAAATATATTTCAACATCAGTCATGTTGTGCTACAAGAATAAGAATAAAACAGAAAAACCACAAAAAGAGGAAAAAAAAAACACAAAAAGAGTGAAAATATTATGCTACAATCTGTATTCAGGCTCTTTCCCTGGATATGGATGGCATTTTCCTTCATGAGTTTTTTTGAATTGTGCTGAATCATTGTGTTGCTGAGAAGATCTAAGTCTGTCATAGTTGATCATAGCCCAGTGTTGCTGTTACTCTATACAATGTTCTCCTGGTTCTTCTCACTTCACTCAGCCTCAGTTCATGTAAGTCTTTCCAAATTTTTCTGAAGTCAGCCTGCTCATCATTTCTTACAGCAGAAGAGTATCACATTACATTCATATACCACCACTTGTTCAGCCATTCCAACTGATGGATATCTCCTTGATTTCTTTGCTTCCACAAAAAGAAATGTACATTTTTATAACCCTTTGGGTATAGTTCCAAACTGCTCTCCACAATGATTGGGTCAGTTCACAACTGCACCAACAATGCATTAGTGTTTCAATTTTCCCCACATCTTCTCCAACATTTATCATTTTCTTTGTCACATTAGCCAGTCTGATAGGTATGAGGTAGTAACTCAGATGTTTAATTTGCATTTTTCTAAACAATGATGATTTAGAGCATTTTTTTCATATGACTATTGATAGATTTAATTTCTTTGCCAACTGACTGTTCATATCTTTTGATCATTTATCAGTTGGGGTATGGTTTATATTCTTTAAAAATTGACTCTGTTTTTTATATATTTTAGTAATTATTTTTTGTATCAGAGACTGGCTATAAAAATTGTTTCTCAGCTTTCTATTTTTCTTCTAATCTTTGTTTCATTGACTTTGTTTATGCAAAAACTTTTTAATTCAATGTAATAAAACCTATCCATTTTGCATTTCATAATGTTTTCTGTCTCTTATTTTGTCATGCATTTTTCCCTTCTTCTTATATCTGACAAGTAAACTATTTCTTGCTCTTCTAATTTACTTATGGTATTATCCCTGATGTCTAAATCATGTACCCATTTCAACCTTATCTTGATATATGGTGTGAAATGTTGATCTATACCTAGTTTCTGCCGTACTATTTTCCAGTTTTCCCAGTAGATTTTGTCATTTAGTGAGTTCTTATCCCAGAAGCTGGAATCTATCTATCTATCTACCTATTTACCCTCATGATATATGTGAGTTTATTTTATATCTGGCAAATTTGCTAAAGTTGTTCATCGCTTCAAGCAGTTTTTTAGTTGATTCTCTAGGATTGTCTGAGTATGCCACCATATCATTTACATAGAAGGGTAGTTTTGTTTCTTCATGCCTAGTCAATTTCCTTTAATTTATGTTTTTTTTTTTTTCTCTCACTTCTAAAGCTAACATTTCTAACACTATATTAAATAGCAGTGGTGATAATGGGCATCCTTGTTTCATCCCTGATCTTAATGAAAATGCTTCTTGCTTATCTCTATTATACATAATGTCAAAATTATTTAGATACTCTCTATGGGCCTTTATTTTAGCTTCATTTGTCAGAGGAAGAGCTTTGAGTAAGAAAGCAAAAAGAAACCTAGATGACCATGCCCTTAAATATCTAAAAAAAAAAAAAAAAAGAATCCAGTTCTTCAAATAAGTTTTACCTCAAGTCGTTTAGTACATGGGCTACTGAAATCTGGAAAATAGGCCCCCTCCCTACATGAAATTGAACTACATTCATGGTAAAATTGTGAATTCTTCTGCAGTCTCCCCATAACCAATCACCTGGTACTGGTCAGTGGTCAACCATCCCTGATATAAACCCTTTACAAGTTTACTAATTCTGGTACCTGGCAAATTTCTTTTACATTGGACAACTCCCACCCTAATTAGTAAAGACCTGGAAATAAACACATAGATTCAACAGAATGCCCTGAAGCTGAGGTGAATTAGGGGAATAGATCCTGAACTGGAGATGAGTGTTTCTGCCTGGTCCAGTGTTAAGCAATATGTTAAGTAAATTTAAAACTTAACCTTTACTATGTACATCAATCACTCACAAGTTGAAGACTCCTTCAACAATCTGTGGAAAAAACATGTATGCTAAAGGAACTTTTTTATGAATGAGTGCAGTCCTCTAATATCCATTGATGGCCTGGATTGTAAACATCTCTATGATATGACTGTAGAACCAATCATATTTTTCATTTATTGGCATGAGGAGGACTGGTGCCCTATGAGCCTATTGAAGGATCTGTGATACACAGAGCTATAGTGTTTGTATTTCAAACTTTTCATGGATATGTGATGAAACTGTGCCACCACCTCAGGGCTGTGGTGGGGCCAGTGCTTGTCTGTACTCCTCTCTCACCCAGGTCTGATAGAACTTTCCCCCTGACCTTTTAAGTTGTCTTTAGCATTTGTAGATTGCTGGAATGTGCTCCTCTACTAGCCAGGTGCAGCAGACCTTTCCAGTCAACCATTCAGGTTGTCTTGGGCTGGAAATTTGTTTCATTCTGTTTTCTTATTCTTTCTTTTTTTGTGTGTTCTACTGCTCTAGAAATTCTTTAGAGTATTTTTTTTTTTTACTGGTATTTGGAGGAATTTGGTGGAGAGCTCAAGTGAGTCCCTGTTTTTACTCCACAATCTTGACTGCTCTTCTGGAGATTTTTTTTTTTTCTTAAGGTGTTCATTGATGGTTTGCTTAATTTTGGTTTTCGAAAATGGAATTATTTAAGTATTCTGTTTCCTTTTTTGTTAATTTGGGCAATTTACATGTTTGTAAATATTCATCCATTTCACTTAGATTTGGGCAGACTAATTGACATGCAATTGGGCTAAAAAGCTCTGAATTATTGCTTTAATTTTCTCTTAATGGTGGTAAATTCAACTTCTTCATTTTTGATACTGGTGATTTTTTTTTTTTATATCAAGTTAACCAAAGGTTTATCTATTTTTTTCTTTCATAAAACCAGCTCTTTTATTTCTTAGTTCAATAGTTTTCTTACTTTCAATTTTATTGATCTCTTCTTTCATTCTCAGAATTTCTACTTTGGTACTGAGGATTTTTTTTTCTTTTTCTAGCTTTTTGTAATTACACATACAATTCATTGAACTGTTCTTTTTCACTATTGTATTAATGTAAGCATTCAAAGATATAAAATTTCCCTTAAGAACTCCTTTGGCTAAATCCTAAAAATTTTGGTATGCTGTCTCACTATTATCATCCTCTGATGAAATTACTTATGATTTCTATGATTTGTTGTTTCATCCACTGGTTCTTTAAGATTAGACTATTTAGTTTCCAACCAATTTTTAATCTATCTTTCTATGGCCATTTATTACACATATTTTTATTGCATCATGATGTAAAAAGAATGCATTTAATATTTGTCTCTTTCTACATTTATTTGTGAGGATTTTATGTCTTAATACATGGTCATTTGTGTGTGTGTATGTGTTTGTGTAGGTGGTATGTACTACTCAAAAAAAGGCACATTATTCTCTATCCTTCTTCAATTTTTTCCAGAGATATATCATGTCTAACTTTTCTAAAATTCTATTCAGCTCCTTAAATTCTTTCTTGTTGATTTTGTGGTTAGATTTTTCTAGTTCTGAGAGGGGGAGGTTGAGGTCCTCCACTACTATAACTTTGCTATTTATTTCTTCTTGTAAATACTTTAACTTCTCCTCTTAGAATTTGTATGCTATACCATTTGGAGCATATATTTAGTATTGATATTGCTTTATTGTATATGTTATCTTTTGGCATGATGCAGTTTTCTTCCTTCTTTCTTTAAATTAGATAAATTTATTGTTGCTTTTTTATTTGTCTGAGATCAGGATTTTCTTACCTTGGTTGGTTTTTGTTGTTGTTGTTGTTCTTCAACATGAGCATAATATATTCTGTTCCACCCTTTTACCTTTACTCTGTGTGTGTTTATCTGCTTCAAACATGTTTCTTGTAAGCAACATACTGTAGGATATTGATTGTTATTCCACTCTGCTATCTGATTCCACTTTTTGGGAGATTTCATCACATTGACAATCATGGTTATAATAACTATGCATTTCCCTACATCCTATTTTCCCCCTATTTATACTTTTCTCTCTCCTTTCACCCTGTCTCTCCTCACCAGTGTTTTGCTTCTTAGCACCACCTTTCTCAAATTACACTCCTTTCTCTAAGCCCTGTTTTTTCTTTCCCCTTTTCTGTCTTATGTCTTACTCTCCTCTATTAGCCCTCTCTTCTTTTTTATTCCCTTTTACTTTCTTACTTCTCTACAGGGTAAGATAATTTTATATAATGAACTTAATTTGTATATTATTCACCCTCAGAGCCAAATCTGGAAAGAGTAAGGTTCAGAGAATGCTCATCCACTACCCTCTTCCCTCTGTTATAATAGGTCTTTTATGCTCCTTTTTATGATATATTTTACCCTGTTCTGCTTCCCTCTTCTCTCAGTGCATTCCTTTTATTTTATCCCTTAATTTTTTATATCTTCACATCAAAGTCAACTTCTCCACACACCCTCTGTCTATATGTACTTCTACTAATTGCCCTAATAGAGATACAGTTCTCAAGAATTACAAGTATCATCTTCCTGTGTTGAGATATAAATAGTTTTGTCTTATTGAATTACATTTTTTCTTTCCTCTTTGCCTTTTTATGCTTCTCTTTAGTCTTGTATTTGGAGATCAAATTTTCTGTTCATGTGTTGTTGTTGTTTTTTTTAATTCAGAAATTTTGAAAGTCTCCTATTTCATTGAATATTCATCTTTTCCCCTGAAAGATTATGCTCAGTTTTGCTGGGTAATTAATTCTTGATTATAATCCAAACTCCTTTGCCTTCCAAAATATCATATTCTAAGCCCTCTGATTGTTTAATGTAGAAATGCTATGTCCTTTATAATCCTGACTGTGGGCCCTTGATATTTGAATTGTTACCTTCTGGTTGCTGTATTTTCTCCTTGACCTCATTATTATGGAATTTTGATATAATATACTTTCAATTTTTTTATTTTGAGATCTCTTTCACAAGGTGGTAGGTTGATTCTTTCAATGACTATTTATCCTCTGTTTTGAGGATACTGGGGCAGTTTTCCTTGATAATTTCTTGAAATATGCTATCCAGGCTCTTTTTAAAAAATATTCTGGCTTTCTATTTTTTAAACTCTGGCTTTCAGGTAGTCCAATAATTCTTAAATTATCTGTCCTGGACCTATTTTTAAGGTTAGTTTTTTTTTTCCACTGAAATATTTTATATTTTTCTTCTATTTTTGCATTCTTTTGAATTATTGGACTGATTCTTGATGTCTCACAGACCCACTTCCCCATGTCCAATTATAACTTTTAAGGAATTATTTTCTTCTGTTATCTTTTGCACTTCTTTTCCCATGTGGTCAATTCTACTTTTAAAGGAGCTGTTTTCTTCAGGGGATGTTTTTTTTATTTTTTTTCTGCCTGGCCATTTCTAATTTTTAAAGGTGCTTTCTTTAGTCAATTTTTGTGTCTACTTTTCAAAGTTGTTGACTTTTTTTCATATTGCATAGCTATCATTTCCTTTACCATTTTTCTTCTACCTCTCTTATTTGAATTTTAAAATCCTGTTTGAATTCTTCCAGGAGGAATTTCTGGGCTTGAGACCAATTCACATTCCCCTTTGAGTCTTCACATATAGATATATCAACATTGTTATCCTCTTCTAAGCTGTATTTTTATCTTCTCTGTCACTATTGTAGCTTTCTATGATCTGAGCTCTTTTTGGTTCTTTGCTTATTTTGAGAAGTTGAGCTCTACTTCTGGGGCACAGGGGGCACTTTCCCAAATTTCTAGTGCTAGGGGGGCACTGGCTGGTCTCTGGCTTCCCATGGTGGAGCCTCGGTTGCTTGTGGATTGTTCACTGCCTTCGGTTAACCCAACCGAGTTGTGCCTGGAATGCCAGCGGTTCCTGGACTGGTAGTTTGTCTGCCATATTGGGTGTAGAGACCTCACAACTGACCTGCTGTACTGAGAGGCCTCTGTTGGTCATCTGTGCTGTGGCTGAGAGTCTCTCACTGACTTTTCCAGACTCTATCTGCACTGAGCTATACTCCCATTTTACCCAACTGAGACAGGCTTTTCCTGAAGTCGTGATTTATCTTAAGCTACAAAATTGTTTGATTCCATTTTTTTTCATGTGTTCTGTCACTCCAGAATCCTGTTAGAGCCTTGATGTAACATTTCAGAGGAAAACTGGAGAGCTCAGGCCACTTTGTGGTTTCTCTCTGCCATCATGTCTCCATATCTGTAGATGTTTTTTTTCTGTCTTTTGTAATACATTTTAGCATCAGACTGAACAAAATGGTATTCCAACAAGTTAGAAGTATTTAGACATACAAAAAATCTAGATTAAGTCATTTAAATAAGTACTATGTCTTAATGTGTTTTCTTAGCTGATCTTAAGGTTTGGGAAAATTCCTTATTTTATGTCATTTAACAAACTTATCAGTCATTTATTCTATTGAGATGAAATGATATAGAAAATGAAAATTTCTCTAGGTGATGGAAAAAAGGGAAGCAAAATGTAAAAATAGTTTCACTTTTCATTCATTTCTTGTTAGTACTTGAAAGAAGAAAGGGAGAAAAAGAATAACTGCTTTGACCAAAATGCTACCTTACCTATCGCAGAAAGCAGATTAGCACATTGGCAATGGAGGAACGGTGGGTTTTTTAGACCTCTAATTTCTCTAATGTGTGAGTATTCTTTCTAACTTAAAACATATTGCAATCACTTATAATCATAATTGTAGAATATTATTGCATTTGACAAAGCATTCCTCTTCCCTGCTTTGGCACACCATGAATAAAATTTAGGTGATTTTTTTTTTTTATGTTGTCTGTGAACTGTAAGATCAGATAATTGTTTTTGCAATTTGACACTTTTATGAGTACCTAAAAAGCAGATAAGTTGCTGGACTACTATCCTAAGGGTGGGATGGAGGTGGGGATACTTAATTAGAATCTACAAAAAGCATAGACTAATTGTATAACCAATTGAATATTAAGTCAACTAACCACTCTGAGCCCTTTTACCCTCATCTGTAGGCAGGCTGAATCTTTGTGGGAAGTAGGTCTAATAATCATATAATTTCTGTCTCAGATGGGAAGAATCATGTGACATACTTTTATTAGAATTTAGCCTCAGTAAGTTGTTGACCTCCTTCCCCTACTGACTACATTGGTCTTCAGTTACCTGTGTCATACCTATGTGTTGTAAGACTTAGTTCCTTTGGCCTGTTTAGGACTGAGTTGTTTCTCAGTGTGACACAAAGGTTTTTGTCCTAAGTACGCACAATCTTGCTGAATCAGTCCTTACCAGTAAAAGCCAGATTGTGATAGATTTTATAGGAAATTAGAAAGGTAAATAATTTTAAATTTTTCAGATATATTTGTTCATCCATAAAGGTCTTGAAATTTTGGAAGTTAATGTGTCTTGTTTTCACTTACATTAACATATCAAGGATACATGTTTTCATTGATGTGAATATACCAACTGATATAGAATGGGGCCTTCTTACCCTTTAATAACTGATGACACTTTCAGAATTGTAGAGGACAAAAATTTCTTCATTCGGAAGTCAACATGAAGATGAACTTCTCTGAACAAAGCAAGACCTCCTGGCCTCCGATTACAAAAACACAATTTCTCACCAGGAAGACACTCAAAATGCTTTTGGATTGGTAGGCCATTATTTGAATTAGGTCCTACTGGATTATCACTTAAGTGTTATATTGCCAACTTCACCACAATGAAGCTTCTGAATAGGATATTACTAATGAATCAATGCATAATGTATAGACAACTGGGCTTAGAAGCAGGAAGACTTGGGTTTCAATTTTGCTTCTCCACTATTAATTCTGAGACTCTAGGCAAGTGAGTCCATCTATATCAGCCTCAGTTTCCTGATTAATAAGATTATAGGGGTGAACTACACGTGTTCTATAGGTTCTCCCAGTTTTAAATCTATTGTACTATGATTTTAAAAGCTATTTTCTCAAATAGTAGAAAAGCCATAGATAATTTGAGAGTGCTACTTTTGGAGGTAAATTAAAAATTAAAATATATCTTCTTCATGTAATACAACTCATTAGTGTCATTTATAGGATAGCCAAATATTCTCCATTTCTATGGTAGCAAGTACAAAACAAATTGCATAAGTCTGCCACTAAGAGCTAGTACAGGTTTATGAGAAGAAGGTAGTGGGAAAGGGAGCCTGGCCAGGTCGCAAAACACCTGCTTTCTTTGCAATGTATTCTTTTATTGACTTTCTTGTGGAACGGCTTCATTATTCCTTTTGAGAATACAGTTCAATTTAATTCAATTCAACAAGCATTGATTATGACCAACTATGTATAAAGAGCTGTGCTAAGTACTGGGAATATAAAGATAGATATGAAACATATCTTGCTCTCAGTGACCTCACAAGCTAATGGAAAGGGTGTGAAAAGAAATCTGCATTAACAAAAGACACACACACATCTGCAACAATGTCATGTTACGTTCGAGGTGAGAGAGTTTGTGCTTCCCCAAGGGATAAGGGGTCATGAAAGACTTTACTGAATTAGTGTTTGTTTAAAGGCCAAGACAACATAAAGAAATGAAAAAAATATGAGTAATTAGGTGTGATATTTTCAGCAGGGAGAAGAGGGTAAGCAAATTTTCAGACCAGGAGAAGGTAAGCTAAGAATCAGGGATAGAAAGTGATCAGTTTGCCTGGAAATGAAAATATATTTTGGGTTGTAGTCTGAAATAGGATGGTTAGAGTCAGATCATAAAGAGTCCACAAGACCATGTTCAAGAGCTCATGATTTATTTCAACATGAAGTGGAAAGCTACTTAAAGATTGTAAATAAAGAGTGAGTCATTATAAAGATTAAAGGCAGTGATGTGAAAAGCAGACAGGAAAGCAGGAAGATCAGGAAGTTTTTAGATTAGAGAATCAGACGGGTTCTAACAGAGGCTGTCTGGCTCAACCCATATATGAATAAGATTCCCAGCACAAGATCACCTAGTTTTTCCTTGAAGATTTCAGTGAAGTGGAACTCAATACTCCTAAGTCAGCCCACTCTACTTTGTGATAGCTAAAATTGCTTAACTTAAACATTTATTTTTGTAATTTTCTACCGTGATAGCAGATCTTTCTACTGGAAACAATTTTTTTAGATGCATTTTGACATCACAACACTTCAAATGCTTAAATGTAACTCTCATATATTCTCCAGGCACAATGCTTACCCCTTTGTCTCTTTTGAGACTGACAAAAACTCTATCAGGTAAGAAATATGGATAATATTGCCACTCTTTTACAGATGGAGAACCTGAGATTAAGAGTAATGAAGTGGGGCAGAGACAAGATGGCAGAGTAAAAGCAGGGATTTGCAGGAGCTCTTCCCCCAAACCCAGCCAAATATATGTAAAGAAATGACTCTAACAAAATTCTGGATCTGCAGAACCCACAGCATGACAAAATGAAGTAAATATCCAACCTAAGACAGTCTGGAAGTTTGGGATGCTTCTATCATGCCATGGTAGGAGCAGAGCACGGTAAAGCATGGGTTGCTCCTGCACAGACAGGACCAGAGCAGGCCTAGGGTAGGGGTAGGGGGATGAATCACTGGCACCTGTGGCAGTTTCCAGACTTGGCGACCCCAAAACACTGAGGACAAATTCAAAAGTTAGTGGAAAAAATCTGTCAGACCTGTGTGTGAGAGAGTGGTCTGGCCCCAGAGTGGCAGAGGGGATTAAGGAGCCTGTGGAATCAGCAGCAGGGGCAGTGGCAGTGGCTATTTCTGGAGTTCTCAGCCCACAGATTATGGGGGGGATTGAGGGACTGACAAGTATATCCCCCACCAGAACCGCAGAACTCCCTTGACAAAGAGCTCACAATTCAAGTAATTGGCCAGGGAAATGAGCAACAACTGGAAGAAAGGATCAGACTATGGAATCTTATTTTGGTGACAAGAAAGACCAAAATATACAAACAGAAGAACACAACAAAGTTAACACTCCTGCATCCAAAGTCTCCAAAAAAGTATGAATTGGTCTCAGGTCATGGAAGTGCTCAAAGAGGATTTTGAAAATCAAGTAAGAGAAAGAGAAGAGAAATGAGAGTGATGCAAGAAAATCATGACAAAATGAGTCAACTGCTTGCTAAAGGGACCCCCAGAAATGCTGAAGAAAATGACACATTTAAAAAAATAGATTAATTCAAATGGCAAAAGAGACAAAAAAAGTAAATGAGGAGAAGAATGCATTAAAAAGAAAATTGGCCAGATGGAGAAAGAGGTCCAAAAGCTCAGTGAAGAAAATAATTCCTTAAAGATGAGAGTGGAGCAGATGGAAGTAAATTAACTCATGAGAAATCAAGAAATTACAAAACCATACCAAAAGAATGAAAAAATAGCAGACAATGTGCCTGGGAAACAGATCCAGGAGACACAATTTCAAAATTATTGGACTACCAGAAATCTACGATCAAAAAAAAAAAAAAAAAGAACGTTAGACATCATCTTACAAGAAATTGTCAAAGAAAACTTCCCTGATGTTCTAGAATTAGAAGGTATAATAGATATTGAGAGAATCCACCAATTGCCTCATTAAAGAGATCCTAAAAGGAAAACTCCTAGGAATTTGTAGCAAATTCCAGAGTTCCCAGGTCAAGAAGAAAATATTGTAAACATCCAGAAAGAAACAATTTGAGTATTGTGGAAACACAATCAGGATAGCGCAAGAACTAATAGCTTCTACATTAAGGGATTGGAGGACTTGGAATATGGTATTCCAGAGGTCAAAAGGGCTAGGATTAAAACCAAAAATTACCTACCCAGCAAAACTGAATATAATCCTTCAGGGGAAAAATGATCAATCAATGAAATACAGGAATTTCAAGCATTCTTGATGAAAAGATCAGAGCTGAATAGAAAATGTGACTTTCAAATACAAGACTCAAGAGAAGCATGAAAAGGTAAACAGGAAAGTTAAATCATAAGGCACTTACTAAAGTTGAAGTGTTTGCAGTCCTACATGGAAAGATAATATTTGTAACTCTTGAGACTTTTCTTAGTGTTAGGGTAGTTGGAGGAATTATACACATTATAGACAGAGGAAACAAGGTGAATTGAATAGGAAGAGATGATTTCTAAAAGAATAAAATTAAAGGAGTCAGAGAGGAATATATTAGGAGAAGGAGAAAGGGAGAGATATAATGGGGTGAATTATCTCTCAAATAAGAGTCAAGAAACAGCTTCTTTTTTCCATGGAGGGGGTAGATAAGAGGGAAAGAGTAAACCTTATTTACATTGGATTTGACTTAAGGAGGGAATAACATGCACACTCAATTTGGTATGAAAATATATATTACATACCAGAAAGAGGGGGAAGGGGATAAGTGCAGGGGTGGAGAGGATGGTAGAAGGGAGGGCAAGCAGTAGTAGGGTGTAATTAGAATTTAATACTTCTCAGGAGGGCAGAGTCAAAAGAGAGATTAGAGTAAATGGGGCAGGGCTTTGTCGGATGGAGGGAGATATAGTTATTGTTTTACAACATGACTCTTATGCAAGTGCTTTGCATGACTATATATGTACAATCTATATGGAATTGTTTGCCTTCTCAGTGGGGGTGGGTGAAGAAGGAGGAAGAGGGAGAAAATGAAACTCAAAGCTTTAAAAATGAGTATTAAAAATTATTTTTACATGAAACTGGGAAATAAGACATACAAGCAATGGGGTATAGAAATCTATTTGACCCTGCAAGCAAATAGATGAGAAGGTATTAAGAAAAGGAAGGGTTGTAATAGAAAGGAGGGAAGATTGGGAGAAGGAGTAATCAGAATGCATGATATCTTGTGGTGGGCAGAGGGGAGAAATAAGGAGAAAATTTGGAATTCAAAATCTTGTGGAATGAATGTTGAAAAGTAAATTAATAAAAATTTAAAAAGACTAATGAAGAGACTTCTCCATGGTCACATAGCTAGTAAGTGTCAAATATGATACTGCAAACCAGATTTTTCTTACTCCAAATAGTAGACTGTACAGAGTATGAGGTTCTTTATCTAAAGAGAACCATTCCAGAAATATGAATTCACATAATCCTCATGTGAATTATATATTGCTAAATATTTGCTTATATAAATGTTTATAAACATATACATATATGTGGCAAACATGCATATATATATACATATATATGTGTGTGCATGCATATATCATTACCCTATTTTAAGATAATTCTTTATCCTTATAATTAATTTTTATGTAATATTTTACTTCTTAGCAATTACATGTAAGCACAATTTTAACATTCTTTTTCAAATATTGAGGTCCAAACTCTCCCTCTTTGAAAAGGCAAGCAAATTGACATAGGTTATACATGTGTAGTCATGCAAAACACATTTCCATGTAAATAATTCTGTGAAAGAAAACACAATTTAAAAAAAATAAAGAAATGAAAGAAAAATGTGTTTTTGATCTACACTGTCTCTACAAGTTCTTTCTCTGGAGATGGACAACACCTTTCATTATGTCCTATACAATTGTCTTGGATTATTGTATTGGTGAGAATAGCCAAGTTATTCATAGTAGACCATCATACAATATTGCTGTTACTGTGTAAAATGTTCTCCTGATTCTACTTATTTCACTTTATATCAATTCATTTAAGTCTTTTCATAATTTTCTGAGAGTATCCTGTTCATCATTTCTTAAAGCACAATAGTATTCTATCACAATTATGTACAACAATGTGTTCCCCCAATTGATTGACATAGCCTCAATTCCCAGTTCTTTTTCACAACAAAAAGAGTTGCTCTAAATATTTGAGTACATATAAGTCCTTTTACTTTCTGTTTTTCATCTCTTTGAGATACAGAGCTAGTAGTGGTATTGTGTGGTCAGGGCATCGGCATGCTTTTATAGCCCTTTTGACATAATTCCAAACTGCTCTCCAGAATAGTTGAATCAATATGTAACTTCACCAATTGTATGTTAGTGTTTTAATTTTCACATTGCTGCGACATTCATCATTTTCCTTTTCTGTAATATTAGCCAATCTGACAAGTGTGATGTGGTAGCTCAGAATTACTTAATTTACACTTCTTTCATCGACAGTGATCTAGAGCATTTTTTTCCCCAATCATTACGTATAGTTTTGATTACTTTGTCTGAAAACTGTCTGTTCATATCCCTTAATCATTTAGCGATTGAGGAATGGCTCTTATTTCTGTAAATTTGATCCTGTTTTCTGTATGCTTGAGAAATGCAGTCTTTTTCAGAGAAATACTGCATTTTTTTCACAATAATGATTACTATGTCCATTCATCCTATTTTCTCCCTATTTCTCCTTCTCTCTCTCTCTCTCTCTCTCTCTCTCTCTCTCTCTCTCTCTCTCTCTCTCTCTCTCTCTCTCTCTCTCTCTCTGTCCTTCTCTGTCCCTCTCTGTCTCTCTCTCTGTCTCTCTCTCTGTCTCTCTCCTGGCTCTCTCTCTCTCTCTCTCCCTCCCTCTCTCCTTTTACCCTGTCCATTCTCAAGTGTTTTACTTCAGACTTTTACTTCCTTCAAATTGCCCTCCTTCTTATTAGCTTCCCCCTTCTCTTGTACCTTTCCCTTCCCACTTTCCTGTATGGTAAGATAGATTTCTGCACCTTTCTACACATGTAAGTTGTGTATATTATTTCCTCTTTGACACAATTCCAATGAGAAGTACGGTCATATCCTCCCCTCCCCACTTCCTTCATTTCACCTTCCACTTTTAAATGTCTTTAAGGCCTGTTTTATATCAGCTAATTTATTCCATTTTTCCTCTACTTTTCCCATTTTCCTAGTCCATTCTTCTTTCTCATCCCTTATTTATTTGTGTGTTTTGTTTACTTATTTATTTATTTTTAGAAAAATGTACCATCACATTTAACTCACATCCCTGTTTTGTCTTTGTATATTCCTGACTGCCCTAATGGAAAGTTTTAAGAAGTTGTAAATATAAATACAATTTATAAATGTAATTTAATTGTAAATATAAATTTTATGTATTTTTTGTGCCTCCTTTACCAAGCTGTTGACTCCTTTTTCATGATTTTCATGTATCACACTCATTTCTTTTCCCAATTTTCCCTCTACCTCCTTTACTTGATTTTTAAAGTCCTTTTTGAGCTCTTCTTTGTCCTAAGGCCAATTAATAATTTTTTTTTTCTTGAAGGCTTTGGATGCATGAATTTTGAATTTGTTTTCTTCTGAGCATTTTTTTTTAAATCATCCTTGTCACCATAGTAACTTTCTGTGGTCAGATTTTTTTCTTATGTTTAATCATTTTCCAGGCTATTTCTTTTTTCAAATCTTACCTGGTATCTTGATTTTAATTTTTTTTAATTTTGATATCAATTTCTCACTTTGTTTTCCACACTCAAAGTGTTTATTTCAGAATATTCCATCTTTTAATTCTTTCCAGCTTTTAAAAACATAGGAAATTATCAAACAATAATTTCCCTTCTTCTGAACCTTTAAATTTTTTTTGTCTTCATCATTTAGACTCTTCTCTTTCAGTTTATTTCAAAATATTTTTTCTCTTATTTTTGACATGTAAATTTATATTTATTTCTTCTTTAGTGTTTCTGTGTTGCTTATGTGATTAAAGTTTCTCATGTACCAGCTTTGAACTTCTTCTGCTAACACCTTTCTATATCATTGTCTTAGGATTCTTGCTCCATAATATCTTTTTAGTTTTGTGCCTCACTTTTAGAAGTATTAATTTATAAGCAAAATAATATTTTATAGAAGATATGTCCCATGGCAGAAATTACCTTTTGTCTTAAGTTATGCCTTTTTCATTATATTTCTTCTTCCCATTGAACATATCTCATCTTTTGTTCCATGACAGTCAATAATCTTTCCAACTTCATGGAGTAGTCTTAAAAATCACTTTTCTTAGGCAAGGATGTAGTCCAGGGGGAAAATATACTCTTTTACTTAAGTAGTTTCCCTTGCCCTATATCCCACCAAATTGAACCCACTCTAAGCTCTCCATTTTCCATTGTAGATGTACTCCTCTTCCTCCCAACCAGAAGTGATCTTCGGTACACCTCCTCCCATTTTATTAGAGATTTTGCCTTTTATTATCTAAGATTCTATAACTCTTCTTTTTGCCAAGTGACTACAGCAGTCGTCATTATTTCACCATCACCAAGGGCCACAGTAAAGGTATAATACCTATTAGTTTCTGAGTTTAAGTTTCCCTTTCCCCATATGTGTACCTTCTTTTCATATGACAATTTGGTGCCACAAACACCACCGATTCTCTGATATTGACCTTATGAGATTTAGTCTATTGAGTTTTGGTTTTCTCTTTCATCTTCACTTCTGCTATTTAAGTTCTACTTATATTTTTATCCTCCTGTATGTGTTTCATCTCTTGATGTTTTCTTTCTTTCATTTTTGATTATTTTGTTTTAGTCAAAAAGATGCTAAAAAAGATCTCCATAAAGGTAAAATGAAGCAGGCATTTGGTTAGAGAGAATGAAATTTCATTGATAAAATTGTTTTCATCCCCTTTTATTCAATTTAGCCAAGAAGAGAGGTTCAAGTTACAAGATTCCAAGAAGTCAAATCATCCTTTTACACACTATGTAGGAAATAAGTGAAAGGGAAATATTAGGGAAGAGACATTAATAGTATGAAAATAACATTAATCAATGTTATGCAATAATGGTAAGAGCTTGGGTGATTATGTCAATGAACTCAAAGAAGTTCTATGGTAGCTATTAGGAAGCTATTATTTACTCTTAAGCTTATTAAATAGTGATTTTCACAAGAAATTTAAAATATCAATCAACCAACACTTATTGAGTCTTCTGTGTGTCAAGCACTATAATAAGCTCTAAGGATATAAAAATGAAATGAATGAACCATGCTCACTCACAAGAACCTTACACAGTGGTATAATTTGCAAGTTGAACAGAAAAAGGGGCAGGATAGGTATGTTCATAAAATTGGGAGAACCAAGACAGAGTATGATTATGAAACTACAGAGAAGAGAGAGTATTTAGTAGGAAGAATATGTCCATAGAGTAAAATGTAGAATAAACAGAAAGTGTCTGGAACATAATAGAAACTGTTACAAATGCTTAAATAATAATACTTTGAGGAACAAACTGCATCAGTTAGTAGAAGGAGGGAACATTTTTATTTCAGAGTAAAACTATAATATCTTCTTGTAATTATTTGGATTTAAAAAGCATTTTTACAAATATAAGAGAATATTATCAAATATTGCCATGTCAATTAATAAGCTTGGTCTTCCTTTACTATGCTTCTCTTTGCTTCTCTCCCTCCCCTCCCCTGCTCCCTCCCTCTCTTCTATATGATAAAAAAATATGCAATTATAATATAATGCATATATATGTAGTGTGTTTGTCTCTCTATCTCTCCCTAAAAAAATATACGTGTATAATTATAATATAATAATATGTACATATACACACATTAAAAGCATATACATATATATGTATATCCACAAGCAAAAAAAAAAATTGTGTATATATTTTTAAGAGGCTGAAAAATCAATTTACTATCTTGTCCTAAGAAGAAAAATCACTTTTTTTTCATGTCTGTCCTCATTTCTTATCTGGCCCCTTGTAAATTTTCTTCACTCCAAACCACTCTGGCTAACGTTAAATCATTTGTCTTTCATATCTTACCTTATCTTTATGGTATACACTGAAACTAGTGTCTGCATCCTTTTGGAGGACATTCAACAAATTATGTACCCTTTCAAAGTTACATATGACTCAGGAAAGAAGCTGCCTAAGGTGGCTCTGGAGGCTTCCAATCCCCTTTCTCCCAGGTCTGATTTTTTTCACTTCTAAAGCTTATACACTGGAGACATGAGATTGGTGGTTGCCCATTGGGGAATATGTGACTATTTCTGCCCTCAGAGTTCCTATAAGCATAACCCTTGGCAGTCTGTCATGGTTTGAAAGTCTCTGGCACAGACTGTGTCAGGGAGGGAGTAGAGACACCTTGACGATGACTACTGAAAACTTGTCACCATCAGCGTCTTTGAAGAACATTTGTCCTCCTGAGGTAAATGCAAACAGCAAATATGGTGGCATTTTTGTCATTTGGTATTAAAGAATAGGAGACTGGGGAGTATACAAAGGTCCTGAGATCAACTTATATGAACAGAAGAATATAATTTTAAAAAAAGCATGACTAAGAACCCAGGATAAGAACACTAATAATCTTATTCACTTATATAACCTTCTAGTAAGGAAACCATATAAATTCTTCTCCAACTCTCCCACCCTGACTCATTGATTGAGTCCTTGAGCATTAGATTTAATTGATTACTCCCCCTCACCCCATCCCTGGGATGGGGATAAAAGATGTTCCAAGAAGGCAAATATATGTAAAGTCAATAGAAGGATGTCTGTTGAGATGCCATATAATCCAAGACCAGTAGTTTCTCAAAAAATGGATAATTTTTTTTAAGTTAAAATCACAAGCATTTTCCTTTCCTCGTAAACATTAATATTCACTATTTTTAATATGTACCTTCTTTATGTCATCTTAAAACAGCTAAATCTTTAATTTAAAGATGACCTAGTGAGTGATACTTGAGAGAAGTGTTAGAGCAACAACACATATATATTGTAGATTCCTAAAGAAAATTAAGGCACTAATGCCTTGGTGTTTGTAATATGATTCAGTATATTTATTTTGACCATATGTTTCTCTATTGGCCAGTGGCTGACTCTGTGTGATATTTATTCTGTGAAGATTGTAGTATTTCAGGGTTCTCAGCCATATATACTAACTAGAAAAATGTTAGAATTTTTTTTCAGAGTGTGGCTGAAGGTAATTGTAGGAACTCAATATTTTCCGTAATTCTAGGATTATAGTTTATTACTGTAACAATCTCTTTAGTATAAAACAAGAAGATAAAGATAGTCTAGGTTATTCAGGCACACTGAAGCTCCCTTGAACTAGTCGAGAGAGAGAGAGAGAGAGAGAGAGAGAGAGAGAGAGAGAGAGAGAGAGAGAGAGAGAGAGAGAGATTGGTATATTTATATAGATGTTGATATAAATATTGCAATATCTTGGACTGCTATTGCAGAAAATCAACAGAGTCAAGACTTTATAAAGTCTCAAAGATCTAGAACACGGCTTAGCAAACTGTGATCCTGTAGATGCCAAATAGAGCTGGCTGACTCTTTTTGTGTGGCTCAAGAGCTCAGAGTAGTTTTGCATTCTTTTAATAATTTTTTTTATTTATTTAAAAATGTAAAAACCACACTTAGCTTACTGGTCAAGCAAAAACAATCAGCAGGATGTATTTGTCCCTTAGGTCTATACCCAGCCTGGAACTATGAACTAGATATAATGATGGCCTTTAATAGGGATAACTTATATAATGGTCTAAAGATGAATTCAATTCAAGCTGTTCAAAAATACTAGATGCCAACTCAGTGGATGGTGGTTTCCTCTTTGAATAGAAAGTGAATGATCATTTCTGAGGGAAGTTATAGAGGGGATTCCTGTTTATATATATGCTGAACTACTTGACTGCATGTATTTTCCAGTTTCGGTTTCATTATACCTCACTGATTTTGCATCTATGGCTCACAAAATGAACTGGCTCACAGGTAGTTGTGTTTGTCTTTTGTTCTCAGAAAGAACAACGACATCAGGAAGATAATGACATGATTTGCAGTTGACTTTGATTTGAGTGAGGGAAGGCTGTGTAAAGTCACCAACTTCACTTTCACCCAGAGCCATCTGGGTCCAGAGGCCAGATATTCATCAGGATAACTGGAGATGGCCCAGGATGCAATGGGAGACCATGGAACTTTTAGGTTAAGGTCTTTGCTCTTTCTCACTTTGAGTGGACTAAGGCCCATTCAGTGAATATATGTTGAGTGCCATGACTTTGCATTTATTTTCCAGCTCTGATTTCATTGCACCTGAGCAATCTTGCTTGGATAACCATTTTGGAGAATGAACTGGCAAAATTTTATAACAGATAGATGTTAGGAACATGATAGTTGGGTTCAAGTGCTGGAAGAACAGTCTTTGAAGAGTGTGTAGTTTTGTTTCTTATGGTTTCAGAAGGCACATCAAGAAGTAATGGATGCAAGTCTAGAAGAATAGGTAGGTTTACTGTCAGGAAAAAAAATTTAAAAAAAATAAACAGAAAAAAACAAAAAGCCTTCCTAACAATTAGAGCTGTAAAGAACATGAATAGAATACCTAGAGTGGCAAATTCCTGCTTTTTGGCTGTCGACAGAGGAGAATGTCATTTCTCAAATATATGTAGCTCGACTTTCTTTTCAGATTCGGTTGGGCTAGGAGACTGAAGAAGCCCTTGCAAATTCCAAAGGTCCATGATTTTTATCCTCAGGCATACTACTATGAACTTATTCCTCTTAAAATCTATTAACAAAATGATTTTATTCAACCCTTTGAATCATGTAGAGATCTAAATAAAGAATATAATTTCTAGACCAAGCTCAAATATTATCGTGGGGTTTGAGAGATTTTTCACAAACAGTAAATGTAAGTAGGTATGAGTGTACAGAAACAAAGAGAGTATTAATCAGAAAAAGTTAGGAAATAAAATTTAGAAAAAAATTCTTTTTGGTCAGGGAGTCTATATTAATAAATAATATTTACTACAATAAAGATAAATATCTAGACAGCAGGAGCTGAATGGCCAAATTAACATATCAACATATTCAGTATTCATTGGGTTGGGATAAATCTTCTCAGGGAAAGATGGATATAAAATGGCTTGTGACTGGGCAACTGTGACATTGAATAGAGGCTAAGTCAACTAAGGCTTTTTGCATAGCATGGGCATCTAAGACTGTTGGGATTGGAAGCTCAATTCCGTGTGGACAGTCTCGGGTGGGTAAAGGTGGGAGCTTCTAAATCTTAGAGCTCTCATGAGACCCTCCCAGGAAACGGCAGGGAATAGAGGAGAACCGAGCTATCTCGAGTAATTCCGCCTCTTCCCGTGAGAAACATGATGGGAGAGAGATCTCCCCGCCCTCGAGATGGTCCCGGATCTGGGCACACTATTGTTATCTAAAAGCACGGTATTGAGATGCAAACTGTGCGGCTGAAGGTTAAGTAGGATTGAGGAAGCCTGAAAGCTCTCTTAGCACGTGAGGAGCCAAGAGGACAGTAGGCTCCGCTTCTCTTCTTTCCTCTCTCCCCTTCCCCTCTCTCCCCGCTTGTACTTCTACTTCCAATCCCTTAAGATCTTAGCCTCCTTAGGAAATCTCCCCCTCTTCCTCCTAAGGAAGACCTCCCTGCACTTGTAACCGAGACCCTGAAATAAAGCTCAACCCTTGTTCGACTCTGGAACGTCCTTTCTCTCATATGAGCATCCAGTTTTGGCCAACCGAAGACCTCGGAGGTGAGGTAAGAAGACTCGGGTAGCCCACACAGGCCTCTAGGCCTGACATAAGACACCTAAGATCTTTTGTTGTTGTTGTTACAACAGTGGATGGGAGGAATACGTACTTTTATCTGTTATTCTGATAGCAACCCCTTGTTTTCATGACATCTAGTAACACCCAATTCATTCATCTTAGAGGGTGATTATTTAAAAAAAATATATAGTCATTCCATGTCTTTGAAAATAAAGCTGATAAATAAAAGTCTTGAAAGTTATCAGAATTTAATCTCAAAACCTGTGGGAACATATAATTCACTAAAATAGTGTTTCTATAGCTAGGTAATGAGAACATTGAAAAGCATGCATTAATTTTCAATTAATTCCTCCCCATAAGATTTATATGGGGAGAAGTATATTAGAAAATGCTTGACTTTGGATGGCAGAAAATATAATTAAGAAAATTTTGTGAGAATTAATGGAAGGCCTTTTAAGCAAGAGCTACAGATGTTAGTTGAAGAACTAAGAATAAGGCATAGGGGAAAAAAGTACTTGAAGTCAGAAAAGAATAATCTGAAGTCAGAAGTTCTAGCCTGTCACTTACTTGCTACGTGAGTGAAGGTAGTAAAATCATTTATTGTCATTTTCCATGTTTGTAAAAATATGAAATTGGTATAGATGACCTTTTAATATCCTTACTAGCTGCTAAAAGCAGCTATATTCGAATTTATTGCACTAAATAATATAAATCATAAATATGATTTATTCTCATATAGTAACTCACAGTAACTTAATCAGTAGTATTACCTCTGCAAAGAAAGGGCTATGACTCTTTTCTTGTCCTACTGCTTTTTGCCAACTTTTCTAGCAGTAGGATATTTTAATGACTTTCCAAAGAATCCTGAGTCAAAAGTCAATTCTGTTTCTAAGGGTCAACATTTTGGGTTAAAATTGCTTTACAAATATTAAATAATGATTAAATTAAAAAGAAAACAATAACTTGCATTACTGAGAGACAGTGATAAAGGGCTAAGTTTATTTAAATTAAGGTTGTTAGGTCATCATATCAAAACAATATAGTAGCATAAGAGATTTCCTTGACATAGAACATAAGCTGAATAAAATTAAAGTGGTGGCAATGAAGAAAGGGTTTCATAAGGACATTCTGCATTTGTCATTAGAAATTCTAATGCAGTACAATTATCTTTTACAGCATTATAAGATCATCATCTTGAGAAAATTTTGCTTATTTCATAATGAAAAGTGGAAGGAAATCTTAAAGTAGATATAAAAATCAGTTTTTCTATACTTAAAGCTTATTCTCATTCATACACACATATACATATATATGAATTCATATACATAAATTCCTGTACAATACATATTCATATGCAATATTCATATGCAATAAATATACATATGTGTGCATGTATATATGTATATGTATGTTAGCAATGTATGCACATGTCTATCTATCTATCTATCTATCTATCTATCTATCTATCTATCTATCAACTATATCTTACTGTTCTTTGGTTTTTCTTTTGAAAATAAAGTTTTGATTGAAGAGGTTTCTGTACTTCAGTCAAGACATGTCCAGACAAAATTCATTTTGTTTTGCTTAATGAGAAGCAACTTTAACAATTTCTAAGTTAAACTTGCTAAACATGCTATTGAATTATTGAAACATTTAGATGTACCATGTTAACTTGTATCTGCATCAGCGATGTCAGACTCAAAAACAAAAGGATTGCTGAAAGTTGGATTTTGGACTAGAAAAGCACAAATTAAAGTTATCTATGCTGTATTGTATTTTTTGTCTGATTTTGTTAAACATTTCCAAGTTACAACTTAATCTGATTGAACTTAATTCTGATTCACTGGGAATTTTACCAGAAACTTTTGACTGTGGTCCAAGAGTTTGATACCTCTATCCTATATAATATTTGCTGCTTTCTATAATTATTTTCCAGTGCATTGTTTTTGACCTTGAATACCTAAATATCTCACAAACTTTACTATTCTTTGCTCTTTCTCTGATTCATTTTTTATTGTTCATTAGGAATGGAGGCAGAATCATATCTTTGTCATAAATATACTTTTTTTCAATGTAATTATTACCTATACTTTGCTTTCTCTGTCTTGGTAACTTCTCTCATTTACTATTCAGTTATCAACTCAAAGTTTATACATATATAACATATATATAATATACATTTACATACTATACATGTATATATGTATGTGTGTATATCACATCATATACATTACAATTACATATATATCAAGTGATAACCTCTCACTATAACCATTGTTCTGCATTATTTACTACATAATGGAAATCTCCACAAGGAATATCCCACTAACTCTTCAAAGTCAACATTTATAAGCTTGAACTTGTCATTTTATCAATTCATCTGTTTTTATTTCAAATATCCTTATTTATGTTGATTGCCCCACTATCTTCTCAGTCAGTCAAGCTCCGAAACAGAGTAGACCCTTTGACTATTCTTTCACCTTTACAACATCTATCCATCTTTTCTTTTTTATTTTATTTCATCCACAGTCACCACCCTAGTTCAAGGTTCATTAAATCTCAACTACATGATTATAGTTGCCTTCAAAATGGTTTCCTTATCCCTGGTCTCTCTTTTCTATCATTTGCCTTTCATATAGCTGTCCAAGGTAGGCAATCTTCCAAATGAACCTGTATGAACAAGAAATCCCCTTGCTGACAATCTTTCAAGGGTTCCCTATTTCTTTTAGGATAAAATAGTGAAACCTTAGCCTAAAATTTAATAATAAAAGAACAACCTGTCTCTACCCTTTACGAGACTGTCATGTACAATAAAATTAATTTTAAAAATTTCATGCCTAGGTTCTCCTATCCTTTAGCTCCAAACTATAAGCACAGCTATATTACACATTATTTTTAGTCATTCCTTACTTCAGTCATATTGGACAGTAGGTATTTCCCATATTTATTTGTCATCTCTCACTTTTGCAGAATCAAAATCTAGCTGAAAGTGACCATAGATGGCATCTATTCCAATATCCTTATTTGATAGATGAGGAACTGACACCACCATGAGATGCAAAGCCCCATTTCATGCAGGTAGTAAGGAACAAAGTCAAATTTGGAACTCAAGTCCTCTGACTCCAAACCTGCCCATCTTTCCCCTATACCACATTCCCTTATATCACCAGTTAATATATAGAGAAGTATAAAGTAGCATCCTAAATTCCTGTGTGAATGCTTTGAAGGGAGAAAATATCTAAGCTGTTGTTAATACAAACTCTAACATTTACAGAAGGCTTTTTACCTACAATTTAATTAAAGTCAAACCTTTAGATATTATCCTCATGAATTGAAAAGGGTCACCATACCCTCTCCCATTATTAGGTTACATTGTATTATATTTCCATGGGTTTATTATATCCCTCTCCCAAATCAACCAAGAATGATCACCTTTTTCAAGTCAGTAACTGAGTTTTGCATCCCTGTACCTAGCCCAGAATAAGCACACAATTGATTCCAATGATGTCTGTATTAATCCATGTCTATCACCTTGTTCAGCACTCTGCTCTTAATTCCCTGTAGTGATAAAATTCACCTAACTTGGAAAACTTATTTAATTAAAAATTCCTCTGCATTTATACATTCAGCCAGTTTTGTGACTATTCGTACTTGATGGTATATGGTCATTTAAGTACTAAGTTTGCTCATGTTCTACTTCTCTCATTAAATTAGATACTTCTTGAGCTCAGAGATGCTGCCTTCTTTCTTTTATTATGTCCTAGAAGGCATTCTGCTTATAGTGGACACACAATAGATGCTGTTAAACTGGAAGAGCTGTTGAGGGTTTATGTTTAATGAAAGTACATGCATCTAGTTCTTTCTCGTGATCTCTTCTTGTAAAAGTCAGAAAACAGCACTTTGAAACAGAGGTGATCATTGAAGAAGGAAAACACACGTTACCACACACATATTATAACATACGCATAATCATACATACACATATTAAAACAAAAGATTGAAGATGCATGCCCTTTGCTGATTCTGCAAAACCCTCAGCATTGTCAAAGACTGCAAAGCAATGACAGAAAGAAAAAAAAATTCAGGGACTTAAAAGGTCAACAAAAAGCCAACACTGAGACACAGCAGCAGCTCATTTTCCAGGCTGGTAAAAACTGAGCTCATTAGCAAAGCGATGGCTTAGAGCTTACTCTAAGGGAGGATGCAGTTAAACTTCATACAACCTGGGCCTAACAGAACTGACTGTGAGACATCATTGGTCCCACTTTGTTGGAAGCTCCTCAGCATGCTTCCTGGCTTAAGGTAAGATGTGAGTTATTACAAAGGCTAGAAGAAGAGGGAAGCTGTTTGAAATAATCAGAATAGAAAGGAACAAGAAAAGATGGCAGAGTACAAAGTAGGATCCTAAATTCCTGTGTGAATGCTTTGAAGGGAGAAAGTATCTAAGGCATTGTTAAAACAATACTAAAAAAAGAAGAGATTTTCAAATTCCAACAATTAAGGCATTTGTAACATAGATATAGTGATATTATGTTGTTTATTTGGGGGTTAAAAAACCACCAGATTGAATTTATTCTTGAGGAATTTAAAGTTTTGCTTTCATATAAACTCCATGAAATATCAAGAAAATCATCAAACTGATAAAATCTTAAATTAGAAATAGACAGAAGGCCTAGCCCCAATGCCCAAAGGCTGTTCACTGGTGATTAGGGTGATCTAAAACTAGAAAAATGCCATTGCAATTATTAGTCATTGCTTTATATCTTCATGGTCATAAAAGACAGCTGCCTAATTAGGCCAAATGAAATAAATAAAAACAATAAATGTCTTTCTGAGCAAATGATGGAAGAAAGTGACTATAAATATCTGTATCATCTGTGAACTTTCCTTTGTAATTACAAAGTATTTTTTATCATTCACTTTGGCATCAGTTTTATAATAAGCCATATGATCATCTTGAAAGGATGTTGCAACTGGAGTCAAGAGTCCTGGAGTTGAATACCACCTCCGAAACTAGAAAACTGAGTTATCGTAACAAGTCGGTTAATTTCTCTCAGGTTCAGGTTCTTTTTCTAATAATTGAGGACATAAAAGTCTTGAAGCAACCATTTTCTGTGGTTCTTGTAAGTCTTAAGTAATGTTTCTAAGTAAGGTTTTGAATACTTTAAAATAAAATATAAATATGAGTATTTAAAATTATTATGCGGATAGGAAAATGGAAGTACAAAGAAGCTCCAGTAATTGGAATGTGGTGAAGTCTCTAGTAACAGTAGTGGTTCAGAAGCTCATGTCTCCAATCTGCAATCAGGACAGCATATACTGATGAGGTATGAATGTCTACACCAATTGGATCTTGGAGGATGATGATATTTTCCAATGACTGAATTCTTGGGGGTCATAGTAGAGAAGTCAAAGAGTCCAAAAAGAGTGCAAGTAGACAAAAATGAGGGTTGAAGTTTAGTATATGAAAAAGGTATAATCAACTTACTTCACCAGCTAGTATCTTGATAACTGGATTACTGGAAGTTGCACGGATTTTGATATCTAACAACATTGAAGATAAGTCCATATGGATCATAGAACCATTGCTGAATCTTGTCCCTGGAACAGAATTATTCTTTCCAACCCTCTTCCCTGTTCCTCCTTCTACTTCCCCCTCTGCTTCAGGAAGATATAATGAAATAACTTTTACCTTCTGGTGGATGGGAGTCAGGGACAAGGGTGTATTAATTGATTGACATATTGTGCTACTCTCTATTTCTGGGATTTCATAAACCAATACATAATTTTATTTAGTCTTTAATATAATTTATTTATTTTAAATTTTCAACATTCACTTCATTAGGATTTTGAATTCCAAATTTTTTCCACGTCTTCCCTTCCTCTAGCCCTGTACCATGTGAGACCTAACCACCACTTTCCCCATCTGACCTCCCTTTTATTACCCCCTTTCTCCCATCATTCTCTCCTCTATTTTCCTGGAGGGCAAGATAAATTTCTATACGCCATTGTCTATATAACTTTCTTTCCAGTTGCGCAAAAAAAAAAAAAAACATTTTAACACCCATTTTTAAAGCTTTGAATTCCACATTTGCTCCCTTCCTCCCTCCCTCCCTACCTTTACTGAGACAGCAAGCAATTCAATATATGTCATGCAAGTGTAGCCATGCAAAACACTTTCATAGCACTCATGTTGCAAAAGACTAACCACGTTTCCCTCTATCTTGTCCTGACCTCCATTTAATCCATTCTCTCCCTTGACTTGTCCCCCCAAACTAGTTTTGTTTCTGATTATGCCTTTCCCTAATCCCTTGTTCCTTCTATTATCCTCCCTTCCCTATCCTCTTCCCTACCTTCCTACAGGGTAAGTTAAATTTCCATACCCAAATGAGTGTATGTTATTCCCTCGTTAAGCCAAATCCATTGAGAGTAAGACTCATTTATTTACTCTCACTTCCCCTCTTCCCCTCCATTATAAAAGCTCTTTCTTACTTTTTTTATGTGAGATAATTTACTACCTTCTACCTCTCCCTTTCTCCTTTTTAACACTTAATTTTATTTCTTAGATATCCTCTCTTCATATTCAGCTTACCTATGCTCTCTTTGTAAATAGTTCAACTTTAATGAATCCCTTTTGGCTCCTCTTTCCTATTTACCTTTTCAGGTTTCTCTTTATTCTTATATTTGAAAGTCAAATTTTCTATTCAGCTCTGGTTTTTTCATAAAGATTGCTTGGACATACTCTATTTCACTGAAATTCCTTTTTTTATCCCTGAAGCATTACACTCAGTTTTGCTGGGTAGATGATTCTTGGTTTTAAACATAACTCCATTGACATGTGGTATATTATATACCCAGCCCTCCAATTCCTTAGTGTAGAAGCTGCTAAGTCCCGTGTTTTCCTGATTGTTTTTCCATGGTACTTGAATTGTTTCTTTTTGGCTGCTTGTAATAATGTTTACTTGACCTGAGAACCCTAGAATTTGGCTACTCCCTTTCAGGAGGTTATTGGGGGATTCATTCCATTTCATTTTCCCCACTTTTCTAGAATATTAAAGCTATTTTCCTTGATAATTCCATGAAAGATGATTTCTAGGCTCCCGTGGTTTTCAGGTATATCAATGATTTTTAAATTATCTCTTTTGGATCTGTTTGCCAGGTCGGTTGTTTTTCCAATGAGATATTTCACCTTGTCTTCTACTTTTTTCATTCTTTTGGTTTTGTTTTATGATTTCTTGATTTCTCATAAAGTCATTAGTTTCTATTTGCTTTATTCTAATTATTTCCCATTTGGTTAATAATTCTCATAAAGGTATTCTCCTCATTGGAGTTTTTGAACTGTTTTTCCATTTGGCTTGGTTCATTTTTAAAGGTGTTATTTTCTTCACCACTTTTGGGATCTCCTTTAGCAAGCTGTTGACTCGTTTTTTCATGATTTTCTAGTATTGCTCTCATTTTTCTTCCCAATTTTTGGTCTATTTCTCTTACTTGATTTTCAAAATCCTGTTTAAGCTCCTTTTCCAAGGCATGAGATCATATCATATTTCTCTTGGAGCTTTTGAATTTAGGAACATTGACTTTTCTGTCTTCCTCCAGGTGTATGCTTGAATCTTCTTCATCTTACAGAAATATCTTTTCACTAAGGAAGTAACCTTCTGTAATCTTATTTTTTCCCCTTTATGGTCATTTTCTCAGAAATTACTTGACTTTTGAGTTCTTTGTTAAGTGGAGGATTTATTTTCCCAAGTTTTAGGTGTGTTGTGCTGCTGTTGTCAGACAAATCTCTAGGAAACTATAAATTCCCAGTTCCTCCAAAGGGATGTGATCAAAGTTTACTCCACTCCTGGCCTACACTCCGATCTGTGAGCAACCACAAGCACTCTTTTCTGCCCTGGAGCTACAAGTAGAATTCCCTTGTTTTAAATTTTAATTTATTTATCTTCAGTTTTCAGCATTCACTTCCAAAGATTTTGAATTCCAAAATTTATCCCCATTTCTCCCCTCCCCTCTAGCACAGTGTGCACCCTAACCACCCTTTTTCCAATCTGCCCTCCCTTCTGCCTCTCTCCCCTTCCTTCATCCCCCTCCCATCTATTTTCTTATAGGGCCAGATAGATTTCTATACCACATTGCTGTTACAACTTATTTTCCAGTTGCATGCAAAAATGATTTTTAACATTCATATTTAAAGCATTGAGTTCCACATCTTCTCCCTTCCTTTCTCCCCACCCAACCTCATTGAGAAAGCAAGAAATTCAATGTAGGTCATGCATGTGTAGCCATGCAAAACAATTCCATAAGAGTCATGTTGTAAAACTCTAACCACATTCCCCTCTATCCTGTCCTGCCTTCCATTTCTTCCATCCTCTCCTTGACTTGTCCCCTCACAATAGTGTTTACTTTTGATTATGATTTCCCTCAATCTACCACCCCTATTATTCTCGATCACCTATCCCTTTCCCTGCTGCCTTTCTGTAGGGCAAAATAGATTTCCATACCCAATTGAACGTGTGTTATTTCTCCCTTAAGCTAAATCCAATGGGTTAAGGCTCACTTATTCCTTCTCACTTCCCCCCTGTTCCCCTCCATTGTAAAAGTTCTTTCTCCCCTCTTTTATGTGAAATGCTTTACTACATTCCGTCTTTTCCTTTCTCTTTCTCCCAGTACATTTCTTTCAACATTTAATTTAATTTAATTTTTAGTTGTACTCCCTTCATATTCAGCTCATGCTGTGCCCTCTGTCTGTATCTATATTTATCTAATCTATATTTATATCTATATCATCCATCTATACGTATATACATATGTACATTTGCATTTATATATGTATCCATATGTTGGTATATGTGTATATGTGTGATGTATGCATACATGCATATGTATACATGTGTATATATGCATTATACACACACATATATGTGTATATATGTGTGTATATATATCTGGATATATGTATATGTGTGCCTGTAGGTATATATGTGTATATGTGTATGTTTACATTTTTATATATTTTGTGTATTTATGTATACACACATGTATATATGTGTACATACATATTCATACATATATATTTATTTACATATATACCTGCACATACATAATATGCACATACATATAGATTCATATATATGTGTAAATATACATATACACACATATATTCCTTCTGATTACCCTAATACTGATAAAATTCTCATAGATTACAAATATTATCATTCCATGTAGGAATGCAAACAGTTCAACTTTAATGAATTCCTTATGGCTTCTCTTTCCTGTTTACCTTTTTGTGTTTCTCTTGATTTTTGTATTTGAAAGTCAAATTTCCTATTCAGCTCTGGTCTTTTCAACAAGAATACTTGGAAGTCCTCTATGTCATTGAAATTCTGTTTTTCTTTTGCAGTATTATACTCAGTTTTGCTGCATAGGTGTTTCTGAGTTTTAATCCTAGCTCCTTTGACCTCTGGAATATCATATTCCAAATCTAATTTTCCCTTAGTGAAGAAGATAGTAAATCCTGTGTTATTCTTATTGTGTTTCCATAGCACTTGAATTGTTTCTTTCTGACTACTTATAATATTTTCTTCTTGACCTGAGAACTCTGGAATTCGGCTACAATATACCTAGGAGTTTTCTTTTGGGGTTCTCTTTTAGGAAGTGATTGGTGAATTCCTTCAATTTCTATTTTCCCCTCTGGTTCTGGAATATCAGGGGAGTTTTCCTTAATAATTCCTTAAAAGATGATGTATAAGCTTTTTTTGAGCATGGTTTTCAGGTACAACAATGATTTTTAAATTATATCCCCTGGATCTGTTTTCCAGGTCAGTTGTTTTTTCCAGTGAGATATTTTACATTGTGTTCTATTTTTGCCATTCTTTTGGTTTTCTTTTATAATTTCTTGATTTTTTTTATAAAGACAGCTTCCATTTACTTTATTCTAATTTGTAAGGAATTATTTTCTTCAGTGAGCTTCTGGACCTCCTTTTCCATTTTGCTAATTTTGCTTTTGAAGGTATTCTTCTCCTCATTGGCTTTTTGGACCTCTTTTGCCATTTGGGTTTTGTCTATTTTTCTTCAGCATTTTTAGAGTCTCTTTTAGCAGCTCTTCACTTATTTTTCATGATTTTCTTGCATCACTCTCATTTCTCTTCCCATTTTTTGCTTTAGTTCTCTTACTTGATGTTCAAAATCCTTTTGGAGCCCTTCTGCAGCCTGAGACCATTTCATATTTTTCTTGGAGGCTTTGGATGTAGAAGCCTTGGCCTTGTTGTTTTCCTCTAGTTGTATGCTTTGATCCTCCTCATTATAAGAAACCTTTTCAGCAAGTAAGTAACCTTCTACAGTCTTTTCCCCCTTTTGGCCATTTCCCCAAACAGTTACTTGACCTCTGAGTTCCTTGTTTAGTGGAGGCTAAACTGCCCCAAGTTTTGGGGGCTTTATGCAACTGTTATCAGAGATATCTCCAGGAACTTATAACTTCTCAGCTCCTCCAAAATGATACAATAAAAGGTGAGGCGTTTACTTCTCTCTTGCCTTGCACTCTCTTCTGTGAGCAACCACAAGCACTGTTTACTGCCATGGAGCTGCAAGTAGGGATCCCTCTCCACAGCTGCCACCAGCTCTGCCACACTAGTGCTCCTCTTTTCCCAGGGAAGCTGACCCAGATCATCCACTTGATTCCTCCACAGTCTGTAGGCTGAGAGCTCAAGAAGCAGCCACCACTAATGTGGTGGCTGCCACCACTCTGGGAACTGGAATGGAGTCAGACCATGCTCCTCTCTCACCCCGGTGAGAGAGCTTTCCCACTGACTTTTGAAGTTGTCTTTGGTATTTATGGATTGAAAAGGCTGGAAAGTGCTACAGCTGCCAATGATTCAGTGCCTCGAGGCCTGTTTCAGTTCTGTCTGTGCAGGCTTCATCCAAGGTGAACTATGCTCCTTTCCAAGTTGGGTTCAATAGACCCCTCCTGTCATCCTTCCCAATTGTCTTGGGCTGGAAATCAGTTTCACTGTCACTTTGTGGCTTCTGCTTTAGAATTTGTTCAGGGTCATTTTTACAGGTATTTTGAAGGGGTCGCGTGGAGAGCTCATGTAGGTCCCTGCTTCTACTCTGCCATCTTGACTCCACCCCTTCTCTAAGTGTTATAATTTCTATTTCTGTTATTGTTGCTGTGGTTATTGTTTTGGCTGCTCCAATGCAAGACTTGTCTTTTTAAAGTGGGAACCAGGTAACAGTTATCAAAGTAATTGGACATATAAAAGACATCCAGCTCTGTTCTACCTATAAGATATTTTCTTTGTCCATTGTCATTTGAAATGTTAAATAAGTCCTTGTGAGAAATAATTCATTTGGACCCCTACTCTATTCCAATCAATATCTATCAATTTGATATATTTCCATAGGTGTAATGATCATAAGTTCCATATATTAGGCCCCAGAACTATCAACTACTGATTATAAGATCCTCTGATTGCTCAAATAGGCTGAATAGAGGCTTCCCCATGTTTTTTTCCTTGTCATAGTGATCAAGCTGTGGTAGAGGTGACTCGACTACATGGAAAGTCCTCCAATCTACTTTTGTACCTCTGGGCCCTTCTCTCTTGTCCAACACAAACAGGTGAACATCATATGACCATCTTATGACCACTTAGTCAGTGGAAATGCCCCATACTTCACCCAATCTATGAACTCAATTCCTTTCTATTACTGTATTTCATTGCATAATCTTTGCCACCACATAATTGTCACTGTGTTTTTCATTCCACAAATTGGTTTATAACATTCCATCACATAATTTTTGCATTGTATAATTCTGTTTATCACTCAGCTTAAAAGGTAAACAGAACAGCAATGTGTTAAACCAGTGGAATATGGATATGCATTTATCTCTCGTGCATTGCAAGCTAGGTGTCTAGAATTCTCAGCATATGCACATTGTCAGTATTTAATTTTAACATGTATTCATGAGTATTCTGTGTATTCAAATCTTGCATCAAAGACAGTTTAGTAATAAATTATTTTTGAGTAATACTGGCCATTTTTAAAAGATTCACATAATCCTCCCATCATGGTTTTAAGCAAAAAATTGGTATAAAATCATGACAACTATGTAGTGAAATGTGTTATGTCATTTTTGACCTTCAAGAGCAAGATATATCAACCAATGAGATCCTGTATTTTACCATGTGTCTTTTGCAATTTGGGTATCAAATCCTATAAAAACAAAGTCCCAGAATAAGAGGACATCTTAGATCATGAGGAAGACATGAGGTCCGCTTCATTAGAGGGGACCATGGCCCCTTCAACAAAGCATAATAGGATCAGAGGTCTGCCTTAGCCTCTTTTCATGTAGGCTGGAAAATTTTGATCCCTACATTCTCTGTGTCTTGAAATGAAATGCCTATAAATTTGTAACTTCTCTAAGAAATAGTCCATGACATTGCTTCTGTTTGTCCTTTGTTCTCAAAGAGGACCATGACATCATAAACATGATGCCATGACATGCAAGCAAATTGGATTTAAATGATGGAGGGCTGTGCAAAATCACCAGCCTCACTTTACCCTCCAGAGTCACTCCATCCCGTTTCCAGTAGAGAAAAGAACTTTGTGACCCTGGACAACTCACTTAACCATGAAGTGTCCTGAGTACTTTGGAAAATATTTAAATTCCAGATCTGGGATTGATAAACATTGCCCGGTGAAAGATTCCTCATCAGGAGATCCCCAAATCAGTGAAATCATGGGATTGATTCACACAAACCAAATTAAACCAAAATAACACACTCCCAAGATTCAATTTCTGTCTTTGGCTATGGAAATAATGAAATTCATAGTAACTTTTCAATGCAGGAGCTGATGCCTGAAAGTCTGCGGGTGAGTCACAGACCAAGGAAAGTTCATGTTGATTTTCTCTACCTCTTCAAATTGAGGGCTACTTGTAAAACTTGGGGATTTTCTTTCCTTGTTTCAAGTCCTTTTTCATTGTCAATCCTGTGGGAAGAAATTCTGGGCATTTATTAGATATTCAATAATTTGTGAGTCAAAATTGGTGACCCCTGAACTTATGAATTCCATCCGTGACTTTGATACTGAAATATAAAATATTCCTTCAATATCACCAATAGCATAAAAGATGATGACTACCTTAAACAATATGCTAAGAATGCAAAATAATTTCAAGACATAGAAGCAACAAATAAAAATAAAGAAATAAAGAAGTTCTATTACGCATATATTCATGGTTTGAAAAAAATATATTCTATTGTAAAATTTCTTTTTTAATGTTAATGCTATAAAAATTGGATTTTATTCAATGTTACTTGCTTCTACCAGACACACACACACACACACACACACACACACACACACACACACACACACTCTCTCTCTCACCCCATTTTCTTCAATATGGATGCCATAATAAGTTCATAAGTTTTCTTCATTATGGATACCTTTGGCCATGAGCAACTGCATCATAAATTAAAAACATTCCCTTCTAAGTTTAATCATGTTGAGAAAGATATCTTCCACTGTGATCTTTTAGATTTTTCTTAAAAGACCCTTAGCTCTACTTTAAAAAAATGAAAGTTATTATATAAATATTTTTAGATAAATGGTAAATAAAAAAAATGGAGCACATCATATACCATAAGTCTACAACACTTCATGGTCATTTTACAAAAAGAAATACTACACTGCCACTTCCATTGAAAATAATGGAAAGATTTAAAACATCTGTCAGACATCTGAACCAAGTCCAACTAGGAATGATTCCAGCCTCTCTGGAACATGACTGTGATGATTAATACTCAATAGTTTTTTTTTTTAATCTCTTACACAGACCATCTGAGGGGGCTCAAGTCCATTGTATATCAATTCAATTTTTTTTTAATTTATCATTTTTGTGTTCTCTACTTATCATTTTAAAATATTAGATCTTTATAAGAAAAAGCCCATTACTGGGTATCTTATCCTTTCCTTGTTGGTGACATAAAATTTTTATACATTTTGGTAACAGATAATCTAATAAAATGAGCTTGCATTGAATTTTATTTCTTTCTGCAATTTAAACGCATTTGACAGATCACAATTGTTTTGTGTTGAATAGAAAACAGCAATATTCAAATATCTTTTAAACCACAACATGTTTCACTTGAAAATCTAATTTAATAGCTTTTCTGAAATTCTGGATTTGTGAAAGGGATATTTACATGTGATTTAATACTTCCAAGTTTTCACTAACTGCTTAATAGGGAATCCAAAGGAGCTGCAATTTCAGATAAATTAACCAATTGGATAGCCTGTTTCTAAATTTAACTTCAGTCCATATGCAACAAGTATGCAATCAAATATGTAATAACAGAAATGCTGATTGAATTGTTGACTGATTCTTTTAAAAGGTATTAAAATGTGGTCTTTTCATTTAAATGATTTATTTATGAGTTGAATAATTGACAGATTTCTTGAACTGGTAAGTCATAATTCAAAAATAATTATAATTTATTCCTTGACATTCTTATCTAGTTCACTCAGAAAGTTTAAGAAAAATGTGCATGCATGATGGCAAACATAACAAATCCCAGCAACTGGCTGTCAGAAACCTTTCCATACTACAGTAAAACAGTGTTGAGTAGCTTCGATTCTCTTTTGGAACAGCTCACTAACAGATGGCCACTTGTCATTGTCAATGGAGTGTTATCCTGGAAAACCTCAAGGATACATGCCGAGTGTGACACTTTCCCCCTTCTCTACTCATGCCATCTCACAGAAATCGCCAGTAATGACCTCTTTCTTTCCACAGCTGACTCTACCTTATGTCGGGTGATTCCTTCCAAGCCACACTGTGTGCCTACTCTATTCTAAGAATGCCAAAGGGTCTTAAACACATTGACAGCTTAGCTCAGTACTAATGAGTATAGGCAATGGAATAGAGTATAAAGAACATAGGCCTGTGAATTACAACTCCTTGTTTCTGGTCATGGTGTTGCTGAATCCAGCCATGTGATTCTGGCCAACGTTCCTATCCTGGTGGGCCTCTGTGACCTCCTCTTGAAAATTGTGAGGGGTTAGGGTTAGGCTTAGATAACTACCACACTGTCTCACGGGGCTGAAGATCTATGATCCTATTTTGATTGTTATGGTAGAAGAGAAAATAAATAGTACTATGCTCATTCCAATGAAAAGATCATTGATTTTATGCTATGTTAAACTTTAATATTTTTGGCAAAAGAAATGAACTAGTTTGAGATTAATATCTATTCCCATAGGCCTTTGCATTTTTCAAAATTTTTCTTCAATTTTCCTTCAAGTCCATTCTGTAGATGTTTATTAAATGACGACTAGAAGCAAAGCACTGTTCTACTTGGAGATTCAGAGAACAAATCAAATATGCTACTGGGAGAAGGCAATATTTAAACAAATAAGCATAAAAAAAATCTGCAAAGGGAAAAAGAACTAAGGCTGAAAAAATCAGATCAGGCATCATGAAGGTGGTAGACCTGAGGTAAGCTGCTGATCCAAGGTAAAACCTTTATGACTAAATACATGGTACAGCATCAGCTCCATTGTTTAGCTTTGGACATGGAAATTAAGAGATGTTACATGACTTGCCCCAAATCAGTCAGCTAAGTGATTGAACTTATGTCCACCCATGTTTTCTGATGTTTAATCAAATACATTTGTATTTTCTGCATACTGATGGACTGCTATCATATAACTTAATATCTGAAATTTCAGGCTAATTTTTATTAAGTAAGATGTTTGCATATGTTTTCCTTCACTCTTCACAACAATCAAATAAGACAAATAAAGTACATAAACTTCCATATCTTTGTTACAAGTAAAGAAAATGGAGTTACCTTACTAGAATATGACTTTGTTTCTAGCTTATTTTCTTCTTAAATGGGAAATGAATTTCATTTTTAAGATAAAAAACATGAAGAAAATAATTGATCAAAAATATATTTTATATCACCAGTTCATCTTTTAAAACGAAGCCCCAGGGGCACACACATGATTTCCAAGAGGCAGACAGTGGGCTAGCAAGAGAGTTAAGGGCAGAGAACATTTTCTAACATCTGCTTCTTTATTTTTTTGCATTTAAATACAACATCATCTCCAATACAATGTAATTAAACATTTATTAAACTTTTCCCACACAAAAAGTGTTTTGCTAGGGTCACAGATATAGCATATGTTCTATCATGGAGTATAAGAGGCAAGATTTGAACTCAGGTGTCCTTGATTCTATGTCCATCACAATACTTGGCAGTTAATAAGCACTTAAGAAAGATTTTGAGTCGTTCATTAACATCTTTGTTATTTCTCAAATTTCATCCCATGGTGTAGTTTACATTTTTCATCTATTTCATGTTTGAAGATAAAATTCATAGTCTAAACTCTGTATAGATGCACAATTAACAAATCTAACAAACACCCATGGTATTCAATAAATTTATATACATGTATGTAGAAATGGACCTTTAAAGATATGGTCAATAGATTCAATAGGGAATAGATAGTCCTGCAACAATCACAGTGGGGTGTCTCTCTCTTAGTCATTGCTGGCAAAATTCTTGCTAGAGTCTTCCTTAATAGGCTGATCCTCCACCTGGAAGATGGTCATATAACTGAGAGCCAGTGTGGCTTCAGAAAGGACTGAGAAACAGTCAATATGGTGTTTGCTGCCTGACAACTGCAGGAGAAATGCCAGGAGAAGAACAGAGATCTGTGCACAATATTTGTAGATATGACCAAGGCCTTTGACACTGTTAGTCATGAGGGCTTATGGAAAATTATGTAAAAATTTGGTTGCCCAGAAAAGTTTATCCCTATTGTACTTCAGTTTCATAATGGCATGTTTGCCTGGCTTCTGAAGAGTGAACAAAGCTCTCGTGGCTTCCCAGCCACCAATGGAATGAAACAAGGCTGTGTACTTGCCCCCATGCTTTTTAGCATGATGTTTTCAGCCATGTCGTCAAATGTTTTCCCTGAGGATGAACACAGCTTCAAGGTCAACTATCATACTGATGGTAAGTTTTTTTCAATTTGAAAAGGCTACAAGCCAAGATCAACATGGAGGGAATGTTGGTGCATGATTTTCTGTTTGCAGATGATTGTGCACTCAATTCAGCCTCTGAAGCTGAGATACAACAAAGTATGGATCAATTCTCTGCTCTCTCTGCTAATTTTGGCCTAATAATTAACACAAAGAAAACATGGTGCTTCATCAGCCACCACCACACCATCCATATGTGGAACCATGGGTTACAACAAATGGATAAGTTTTGAATGCTGTGGATAAGTTCACTTACTTTGGTAGCGTACTTTCCAAGGATGTATACATTGACAATGAGGTTGATGCACGTGTTGCTAGAGCTAGCCCAGTGTTTGGGAGACTCCAAAGAAAAGTTTGGGAGAGAAGAAGAATTAGACTGATTACCAAACTAAAGGTCTACAGAGACTTTGTGCTGACCTCATTGTTGTATGCCTCTGAAATTTGGACAGTCTATCAGCACCCTGCCAGGAAACTGAATTGCATCTATTTGAACCATCTTAGGAAAATTCTGAGGATCACCTGGCAGGAAAAGGTACCAGACACTGAAGTCCTTGTTTGAGCTGAACTGCCAAGCATTAAAACTATGCTTCAGAGAGTGTAGATCTGATGGGCTGGCCATGTTGTTCTAATGCAAAAGGTACACTTGCCAAAAACACTATTTTATGAAGAACTCATGTGGGGCAAGTGATCACATGGTGGTCAGAAGAAGTGATACAAAGACACTTTCAAGGTCCTCTCAAGAACTTTGGATTTGACTGTGCAACATGGGAGACACTGGCACAGCATCGCTCAGCATGACGTGCCCACATCAGAAAAGGTGCTGTGTTCTATGAAGAAAGCAGAATTGAGAGAGCACAAAAGAAACGTGGGATTTGCAAATTTGAAATAACCACTCCAAAGGTTTACAAAGGTCCAATCTGTAGTAGAGCATTCTAAGTTTGTATTGATCTGATCAGCCACAGTCTGACACATTGATACTTCAATTTATCACGGTTTTATCATTTTTGTCCTCTTCAAGAACCTAGGACAACAACCAACCAACCATCCAGCCAACACATGTAAGTGAAATTTTTCTAGAAGTGTTTTGTTTTTACTTTTTAAAATTAAATTTACTTATTTATTTTTAGTTTTCAGTGTTCACTTTTATAAGATTTTGAGTTCTAAATTTTCTCTTTCCCCAAGATGGCTTGCAATTTGATATAGATTATACATGTACAATCATATTAAACATATATCCACATTAGCCATGTTGTGAAAGAAGAATCGGAAGAAAAGGGAAAAACCATGAGAAAGATAAAAAAGATAAGATGGTACACTTCAATCTGCATAGTTCTTTCTCTGGATGTGGACAGTATTTTCCATCACAAGTCTTGGAATTGCCGTAGGTCATTGCATTGATGAGAAGATCTAAGACTATTAAAGGAGGTCATTACACAATGTTGCTGTTAGTGTGTTCAGTGTTCTGCTGCTCATGCTCACTTCACTCAGTATCGGTTCATACAAGTCTTTTCAGGTTTTTTCTGAAACCCACCCAGCAATGTTTTAAAAAGCAAAAACTAACCACCTCTCATGGTATTCCTTCCCTCCCTCCCCTGCAATTCCAATGTTAGTATATGAATTATTCTCAAACTTTATAGTGTAAATTTCAATTTTATCCTGGTTGATTATGTGAGTAGATGTGTCAGTGAGTAGAGATTGTAGTGTAGGTAAAATTGGGCTTGCATTTTAATAGGGTTGAGTAACTGAAGGTATCAAGATAGAAGGCAAGTTATTTAATGAGTTCCATCTCCCTCACCTTCCCTCAACATGCCAGAGAGCCTGCAATAGTAATTTTTCCATGTGTCATAATTATAATAGCTATTAAAATCCTTGCTAAACTAAAAGAGATTTTAAGAATGTCTTACAGCAAAAAATTGTTCATCTTTTTTTTGGTCATGGGCCATTTTGGCAATCTAGTGAAAACCATACACTCCTTTTAAGATAATTGGAGGAATCACTAAGTTTTAGTTAAAAGTTAGTGAAAGTAAAGGTATATTTTTCCCTCAGCCAGGTTCACCTGGCCCCTAAAATTAATTCATGGACTACTTGGGGGCATTTCAACTCTAAGTAACCCCGATCTACAGGAAAGTGTCCTATATCTGGAATTACAAGGACATCATCTTTGTGACCTTTGAAACTTACTTAATATATCTCAGAACCAGTGTACTCATCTATAAAATGACAGGATTTGTCAGATGATCTCTAAGCTCCAACATAGGTTGTGAACATGCTGTGCAGCACAGAAATGGTGGCCAAATGCAAAACAGAACTGGGTAAGGATGATGAGGTCCACTGGCCATGCAGAAGAGCATAGGTGGGACACTTTGCCTGACTTTCTCCAAGGGATTGTTTGTGTTCGTCCTTTGTTGCCGAAGAAGACCATGCCATCAGAGAAATAACAACATGACTTGCACTAGACCTTGTTTAGGGTGATGGAGGGCTGTGCAGGTCACCAGCCTCACTTCTCCTCCAGAGTCATTTGAATCCAGTTATCAGATATTCATGAGGATGACTGGAGATGATCCAGGATGAAGCAATTGGGATTAACTAAATTGCCCAAGGTCACACAGCTAGGGTCAAGTGTCTTGAGCTATGTCTTTTGAGTCTAGAACTTGGTGCCAGTTTTTGACCTGGGCCTCAGTGAATTTTAACTCCCAAGACACGTAAGTTCTCTTGCCTGAGCCCAAGTACATTTTTCCCCTCAGAAAGCGTTTTCCAAGCTCTACTGGGCTGTGGTGCCAGATGCTGCCTTGAAGCTAACCAAAGCTCTGCCTCTGGCTCCTGTATAACATCTTTTCCAACTCCCCACAGGCCCAATACTGAGACCTTACTGACTGGTTTAGTATAGCTAATACTGGTACCCTGCCCAGCCACTGTATTGGCCATTCTGGCAATCTGGCCATATGTTCCAGAATTGTAACCTCTTGCCTAAGTGAAAAGAAGAGGCCGAGAACAAGGGAGAGAAAAGAGAAAGCTTACTGGTTAAAAAGTGATGTTATTACTGAAACGTGGGGCAGGGTAGGTATGGGGTTCAAGTATTCATCAGTGAAGAAGGGAAGGGATCAACCACCTTAATCACCAGCTCTCAAGATTTTCCTTCATCCCAGTCTGAAACATGTGTATGTGTGTGTGTGTGTGTGTGTGTAGGTATTTGCATGTGTGTATATGGATAGACCCATATACATTTATGAATGTGTCCATATGTCTATATATACATGTATTATATACATTTATGATATATGTGTTACGTATAAGGTATACTCACATACATATATGGATATGTATTTATATAAGGATTCATAAAAAGAATGTTTTAAAAAAGTAGAATTTTGATTCTGACATATTATTGATGACGAGAGTCCTCAAAAAAGTCTGACACTGAAAAATTATTTACCGCAATATTAGATACAATTTAACACATATCATTCAGGAGATGACCCATAATGTAAATAGGCAAAAATTCACTGTCAAGTCAAGGTTAAACTTTATTGAGATCATTACTGAATCATTTTTAATATAGAGGAAAGGTTTATTTTTTTTATTTTTTAATGGAATGTGAGACATTTGAAATTGCATCCTTTTTTTACTTCCCATGGTATATTAATACAGTATTGTTCTATTTAGCTTGTTTCATCCTCTATCCACACATCATCCTTTCAAACAGAAATATTGGGAAAAAATATTCAGTCTTGAGGTTAAACATTGCTTTCCTAGCCAAATATGTTTCATGACCGAGAAATTCTTTGGAAATAAGTTTTGTCTTTATATTCTTGAGTTACTAATACATGTACATAAACAAACAAAAATAAATCTGATTGGACCCACCTTGAGAGTTATCTAACCATAGCAGGTGACAATTACAGTACTCATAAGCAGCTCCCCTCTTAGACCTTTATTGTGGGAGAATGAGCTTTAGCCTCAAATGAATACATAAACAGCGTCACAGTGTTATACCGCAGAGCGACACACTGATTAGAGCTTAAGTGAATAGACTGAATTAGATTTAGGTCATGGTGAGGCACAGTTAAACCAAGTCAGAGTCTTGAAAGATTTTTTGGTTAAAATATTTTTAAAAAGAAGTACACACACACACACACACACACACACACACACACACACACACACACACTGTCCATTGACTTCCCCAATGACCTTTTTGAGATCCAGTTATTTTTCTTTTTACCAAAAATACCTGAGTGTTTTATAAAATCAAAAGCACTCAAATTCTCCTCACATAGTTTCATATACCTATTCTATATACGCAATAATTTAATCTAGACTGACAGCAATGATTTTCTAAAACATTTTATATATCCAAGTTTAAGTAAATCATTTCCTGTGATCTCTGCTGGAGATGTGCCTGCTCAGATCCTATGCAGCTGAATATTGTTGGGGTGATGCTTTAAAAAGTTCCTCTTTGTGCTAATTGTTTTATGCATCCATTAAAGACTTCAGGGGGATCTGCTGAAAATAAAGATATTAAAACCACAGTCATTTAACTTAGTCTACCAACAGTCTAAGAAATCTAAGAGGGAATGGATTTTAAAAATTGTTCTGTCAGCGTGAACCTTAAAGAAAATAATATTATCCAAGAAAAAAATTCAGATTTAGAATGTAATGTAATTTGGTCTCACTGGTCAATATACATATGTTATTCTAAATTGCATTAATCTAGCTTTTTTTACTTCCAGAGTCAACCTTTTGTTCATATTGCCATGTCATTTTTATGGACAGGCCATGTATACATACACAGAGGTGATATATAATACAATGTTTCTGCTTACATAAAACAAATGTTTATCCAGTTTTTAGGTGTATCAAAATTGGTACTAGCAAGGCTCTTAAAGTACCAAACATCAATCTAATTGATGTATGTTGGGTTTGAATAAGCCAGGTTTTGAGAAAAATCATTCAATGTCATATTTTCTTACATATTTCTAGTCTGTGATAATCACATTTGGAGACAATGTAAGTTTTTATCCTCTAGCAAAGGCATGAGGTGATGCTGAGAACTAGATATTTATGCCAGCAGAGTAAAAGTTATTGCAGATCCTACCAAACCAGAAAGACAGTTAATATTGTCTGGTAACAGTGTGGTTGCCTGTCTTCTGGGAACCAACGTTGTCAAGTTTAAAGAGGACCATTACCAGGTTGGCTATGAAATAGTTCACTTTTCTGTCCTACCAACTTTAGAAGACTTGACTAAGTTTTCAAGTGCCTTTTATATGTGTCTTTCTCCCCATTCTCACAGCCACCACTCTGGTGCAAACCCTCATTACCTCAAGTTAACACTACTGCAGTAGTCTTCTGGTTGGTCACCCCATCTCAAATAACCCCCTCAGAATTTATCTCCCTCTCTGTTGCCAAAGTGATCCTCCTAAAGCACAGATCTGAAAATAGCACTTTTCTATTCAATACACCTCAGAAGTTCCTTATTTCCTCCAGTGGTAAGTAGTCTAGCTTCCCCTCCAAAAAATTATTAAGTACTTACTATACATCAGGCACAGTGATAAACATCAAGAATATCAGGAAAGCAAAAATAAAACACAATAATAAAAAATTGGTCCCTGTTGGCAGCAGCTATGAACAGGTAAGAGCTACATAGGACAAAATGGAAATACTCAACAGAGAGAAAGTACTAAAATTAAGTTGATGGGGGGGGGGGGGGAGTAGCAGAGGCTTCGGGCCACAAGTGAGATTTGGGCTAGAATTTGAAGAAAGCTAGGGAAGATAAGAAACAGAGATGAGGAAGCCAAGGAATACAATCAATAGAGGAGAGGAAAGAGAAAACAAGGAAGACAGTGTCACTGGGCAAGAGAGTATAGTAAGTCTAAGCATACTGGCAAGGTAAGAACAACTAAAAAAAAAATCTAACAGAATTTTATATTTGATCTTGTAGGTGATAGGGAGCCACTAGAGTTTATTGAATAAAGCAGTGCTGTTGTTAGAACTGCATTTTAGGAAGATAATTCTGATGATGGAGATGCACCAAATGGCTGTGATAATAGTTCAGGTGTAAGGTAATGAGGCTTTAGTCCAGGGTGGTGATGGTATCTAAGGAGGAAAGGGGCATTTATGAAAGATATTTTTTTCTCTTTTTCTTAGTTATTTAGTTTTAGTTTTCATCATTAACTTACATAAGTTTTAAATTCTCTCCCCCTCCCTACCTTACCTCCCCAAGACGGCATGTAATCTGATACAGGCTCTACACATACATTCTTGTTAAACACATTTTCATATTAGTCATGTTAAACAGAAGAATTATAATGAATGGGAGAAACCATGAGAAAGAAAACAAAACACAACAAAATAATCTGCTTCCCTCTTCATTCAAACTCCATAGTTCTTTCTCCAGATATGGATAGGATTTTCCATCATGAGACCTTTGGAATTGTTTTAGGTCCTTGTGTTGCTGAGAAGAGCTAAGTCTATCAAAATCAGTCATAACACACTGTGGGTGTACAATGTTCTTCTGGTCATGCTCACTTCACTCAGCAGTGGTTATGAAAGATATTTTAAAGGGAAAATTCATAGGACTAAAAAAAGTTGGATATAATGGGGTGAGAAAATGTGGGTAGTAGAATATGACACTTAGGCTTTGAGTCTGAGTGATTGGGAGAATGGTGATATAATTAACAGGAAAAAAGTATTTAGGAAGAGAGGAGGGCTTGGGGGGAAAGATAATGAATTAAATTTTGAACATTTGAGTTTTAAATGTGTATAGGTTGTTGTATATGTGATATTGGTGATCAGGATGGAGGTTAAGGTTGTATAAATAGATCTATGAATCATTGGCGTAGTAATGATAATTGAATCCATATTGCTAATGATTTCACAAATACACACATACATATACGTATATACGCATGTATATATGTACATATGTGTATATGTATACATATACGCGTATATGCACATACATATACGTGTATATGTATACCTATAAGTATATGTACGTATGTATCTCTATCTATCTATTCTGTTTTGCTTACAGAGCAAAGCACCTTCTTTGATGTGAGCATACCATTCTGGGCCATCCTGTGTCATCATCTCCTATGTCTCACAGTCAATATTTGAGTTCTTCAGAGAGATCTTGAGAGTGTTCTTTTATTGTTTCTTCTGACTACTATGTGAGGGTTTGCCTTATATAAGTTCTCTACTCAGATAGGCTGGCCACATAGTCTGAATGTCAAAAAAGATTATTTTGTGGAGAACTCCTGGAACTTGATAATTAATAGATACCAGAATGTTAGTTAGGTGAGAAATATGGATTTAATGAAATTCAAAATTGGGAGGTCATTGAATGATTGTGGTAAAATTAGAACCTAGATGTGATGATGGGAAGAAGGAATATTCCAACTCAAGAGGACCAATCAATTAGGAGCATAAGTCAAAGTGCAAGCAGTTTTGGAAAGAGTGGCAAGGGAAGCTGTCATAATGAGGAAACTAGGTCTCAGTGAATTCAAGTAAATGGAAAGAGAGAATAGGAAAATAAGTTTGTTACCTATGGAGTAGAAATTTCACAGAATGCAATGAATGGTTAGGTAGCTTTCTGAGGTGGTGTGGGAGATGAGGAGTTGAAGACAAAGGGAATAAGGAAGCAGGTGAGAGGGAGATGAAAAATGAATTTTGAATAAACATACCTAGGTGTTCCTTATTGTTGTAATGATTAGGGTATTATAAGGTAAGAATATCTTAATCATTGAGAAATGAGTTCAGGCATGTTATTATCATTCTAGGTGTTCAGCCTCAGAACTCTATTAGAGTGTCAAGTGTATAGCTGGAAATAGGTGTGGGTCACCAGCATAGAAAGAGTAGAAGAGACAACCATTATGGAAGTGTAGTTGTAGGATGATGGAGAGGACACAGGAAGGTAGTACAAGAGAATGTTTCATCTAGGGATCCTAGGATGCTCTTTTACTTCCCTGGATTCTTACTCCCTTCTACTTACTTTATTATCCAGTGATACTGGGCTTTTTTTTTTACTCCTCAGTCATGATACTCTCTCTCTATATTACAGGCCTTTTTATTTATCATCCCTTTTGCCAAAAAATGCTCTTGTTCTTTATTTCTGATTCCTGGCTTTGTTGGTTTTCTTCAAATTTTAGCTCAAACCCCATCTTCTTCAAAAGGACTCTCCAGTCCTTTCCATTACAAATGCCTTCCTTCTAAGATTATGTTTTATTTACATGATTTATATATTAAATATATATCATTTTTTCAGGTCTATTTGAACTTCTATAGGACAGGTTTTTGCCTTTTTTACTATCCCCTTAGGTTAGTATAGTGACTGTCAAATTAATAAATTATATTATTGACTGTTTGACTGATTAACTAAAAGGAAGAAATAAAAAAAAACAGTGATAGATGAAAGTAAAAGTTATCTTTTGTTCTCTGCATAGAAACATATGTATGGAATTGTTTAGTTATAAGTTGTAACTTTTTAAAATGTACTTAATACGTAGGGATAGAGATAGGGAGCTCTGGAGATCAGTGGTTCCATTGAAATAAGGGATTCCCAGATATAGGACCTACTTTACCAATGAATATTAACTCATTCTTTGTGACATAATCTTAGATCTACAGACAACTAAGGAGTTAAGTGACATGCTTAGAGTCACAGACAGTATGAGATGGAACTTAAATCCTGATCCTCCTCACTTGCACCCCAGCTTACTATCTGGCTGTATCTTACTTAATATATATACTCTTGAAAATTGCGAAGTATATATTTTGCCAGCAGGAAGATCTCAAATTGAAAATGGATGAAGATGTGCACGTAAAATTGTAAATCTATATTCAGTGGCGGATAGTAATTACTATAAGGCAAAAGAAAAGAATAAGAATTGAAAAGGTGTTCAGGAAATCACAGGGAGAAATGACGTAAAATTTTTGAAGACAACACTTAAAGATTATTAATAATAAGTACATAGCACTTTTTATATATGACAACCATCCTGCTATTAGAAGAAAGCTTGCATATACCCCTAAGACTCCTGTTCATCAGAGTAATCCTCTCCAAATCTTTCAATCAGGACATGGATGTTATTGGTCTTTTCACCATCCTGGTGACCTTCCTTTACATATAGCACAACCTTAGACTAAATTTATTTTCTATGACTTGCAAGGATTACTATACTGATTTGCTTGACCTATGTAAAAAAAAAAAAAAAAAAAACTTGACCTGTGTAAATAATCAATCAATGTAGAAAAATGAAAGGCAATAAAAGAACATATGTCAACAATGTCCTATTACCATCATCCTTAATTTTAATTGGAGTAAATCAGTCAGCACAAAGCAGGAGACTCAAGGAGCACAGAAACTACCGCAGGCAATGTGCCCTCCACCTCCTTGCCAAGCAATGACATATGCCAGCTAAAGGTAACACTGCACTAATTTATTATATACATTTGTTTGTAAAATAAGACAGAGAAGAATGGTAGGGTATTATGAGAACTGTCATGTCATGAAACATCATGAAATGATAAAATATGATTCACATTTATAGAAATCTTGGCAAGAGACCAAACTAAGTAAGTATATTTAAGAAAAAAACAAAACAAAATATTAGAAACATAAAAAGATGAAAATGAAAATTATACATGAAAGTATTTTCTCCCTGAATAGTAGCGTAGTGACAACATTTAGGCTCTGACATCACAACTTCCAGTGAATAAGTTGAAAAAAGGTCTAAAATAATTGAAAAACAGCTAGACAAAACCTATAATGCACAGCAGAAGTGCTTACCTGTTGGGACTGGAAGCTCAATTCCGTGTGGACAGTCTCGGGCAGGTAAAAGTGGGACTTCTAAATCTTAGAGTCTTACGAGGCCCTCCATGAACAGCGGGGGTTCGAGAAGGTCAGACCGAGCTAGCTCGGCTAGCTCGGGTATTTCCGCCTCTCCCCCGGAGATACCTGATGGGTGGAGTCTCCCTGCCCTCGAGGTCGTCCCGGATTGGAGCACACCTAGTTACCTAACAGCATGGTATTGAGATGCAAACTGTGTGGCTGAAGATTAAGTAGGATTGAGGAAGCCAGAAAGCTCTTAGCACGTGTGGAGCCAAAGAGAAAAGTAGGGCTCCGCTTCTTTTCTTTCCTCTCTCCCCTCCCCCTCTCTCCCCGCTTGTACTTCTACTTCCATTCCCTTAAGCTTAGCCTTCTTAGGAAATCTCCCCCTCTTCGTCCTAAGAAAGAAGAGCCCCTGCACTTGTAACCGAAACCCTGTAATAAAGCTCAACCCCTGTTTGACTCTGGAACGTCCTTTCTCTCATATGTGCATCCGGCGTGGCCAGCCGAAGACCTGGACAGGTAAGAAAGACTCGGGTAGCCCAATACAGGCCTCTAGGCTTGCCACTTACCAAACAGAAGCAATTTGGAAGGCACTTATGGATCAAATTTCAATATATCTGAAAAAATGGAGATTTCATTCACTTGGAAAAACTGAGGAAGTTGTTGGTACAAAAATGCATCTCAATAGATCAATAATCACTGAGTTCTCAAACTTTTTTGCATGTGTCATGGTCCTCTCTGGCAAAGTCTATAAACTCTTTCTCAGAATGTAGAACTTCAATCATTAAGCGATACATAAAAGAGGAAAATGTTCACAAAAGGGATTCATCACTGTTATGACCACAAAGTCAAATAAAGGAGGGACTCCCTATAAATAATGAGGTTGACCTGTTATTTCTGTTAGCAGCTGGTATTTTATTGATAACATCAAATTCAAAATACTTCAGACTCCTAAAAATAACTCTATAATCATTCAAAAGAGATTGGCCAAGCTTTCATTACAGAGGAAAAAAAAGTGGATGAAGAAGGCATATTTTTAAGGCTTATGACAATTGGATATACAACTCATAGAGGTGGCCTATCAGTATAGCACTGTTGCCGTCCTGAATTCTTAAAGAAGAAGAAAATGACCTTAATATATTGGAGTCAAAGTAATGAATCTAACAGTGGTTAAACAGACTAAACAGTAAGCTTAGAAGGCTCAACCACAAGGCAGGCACAGCCATTCCATATGAACATTTGGAGTAAAATAGTAAAATAGTATGGTTGATGTTGTTTAACTAGCATAAATTGGATTTAAGTGAGGCAGAGTTGTGTGAAGTCATCAGCCTCACTCTCTCTTCCAGAGTCGTCAAAGTCCAGGGGCAAGGCAAAAGTAAAGACAACTAGCAATGACCCAGTATGTAGAGGATGATCTTAATGATTTCAATGTCTAACCAAGTTGAAGTATTCCAATGCTCCTGCTTCGCCTACCTTTAGGTTGTTCAACAAACATTCTTATCTTCCCATTCTGGCAGGATAAGTTTTCACGTATTTGGGGTAGTCAGCCCCTGAACTCACTGATGCATTTGAGACCCCTTAGTTGTCCTCAACCTGATTTAGTCCATCTGCCGAAATGGTTTACCAGAGTGAGGCCACTACACATGCTACAGCTTCTTGTAATTACAGGTGACCATTGGGTGAATCAAATAGACACCAAATGTGGAAATCATCCCAGAAAAGAGTTTGGCAGCCCTTACACCGGAGGCATTAGCTTTCTCTTAATATCCTGCACCCCAGCCTAGACACAGTACCTATGCACTGAAGGCTCATTGCCAACTCCAAAATGTAATGAGAAAAGCTTAGTGGGCTGGATTGTCCTTCAAAAGTCAGACAGTGACTCATCTCAAGGCTGTGCTGAATCAAAGTCCCATTTGTTTAATGTGAATATTCTTCTTGAAAAGCAGCATAGCACGGATAAAGAGTTGAATTTAGAGTTAGGAAGACCTAGGTTCAAGGCATCTTTCTGACATATATTGGCTACATGACCTTAGATATTTCATTAAGATGATAATTTGCAGACATGACTTCAACCTGCATTGGTTGAAGGAATTTTCTTACAAGAGTTCCCTGTATTTGTAAAATTATAGATTGTCTCTTTCTTCTGTCTATTCTGACGATGTCATTTCATTTGAACTCTAAATATTAGACTCAAAAATTAAAGTTGATAGTAACTCAAAAGAGAAACGTAAAGGCACATAGTGGATGTGAGTAGGATGCAACATATTGCTAACAAATATTTTTTACAGGAGATGTGACAAAATGTACATCATCAGAGTGATATATTACTCAGAAATTAGTTTAGCCAGTAGTATAATATGTTTAGAGGCCACATTAACCTTACTAAATCTCTTGTTAGCCATACATGTTCCTAATACCTTGGATAGATTACTTATGTGAGATGTATTGCAGAACATGGACAAAACTTATACAGGATAAGGAGTATATAGATTATTATCTGTACCTATAGAGATCAGAAACCAATTGATGCACTGAAGTATAAAATGATCTTTTTCATTTTATCAATAGGTTGTTTGTTAAATCCATATTTTGTTCTGTGTTCATAGTTGGATATTGGAATAATAGAGTTTAAAAATGGTCAGAAAATTAAATTAGTTTGTCAAGAAAATTGATGCATGAAAATATAAAGTATAATAAGATCACATCCAATTCCCCCTATGACATTTATTATCAGATCACATCTTCATACACAACTGATTGAAAAGTATTTAGAATTAAAATGTTATTATGTTTAAGGCCATTTTCTAAACATATCACTGATCTGGTCACTTCTAGCCTGAATTCATGAACTCTAGAGAAAAAAAAATATCAACCAGCTCCAAGTATATCAGATAAGAAATAAGACATTTTCTAACAATGAGTTCTTACCTCTGACCATTGCCAAAGAAACATGGACCAAAGTAAGGGAAGCAGTCTTGGCTACATGGAGAAGCACCTATGCCAACTGTATTCAGAGACCCTCAGGCTCCCTTTATTCATGAAAAACCAACCAAGAAGTATTAGGACAGCCTTGGGGATTTAAAATAGTAACCTCTTTGTCCACAGAATCATGGTCTTCTCTGTTTTCCTGTTACCCTCTCTTGTCTCCCTATAAATAACTGAAAATAGTTCCATTGACATCACAATAGCTTAGGTACTATACAGGACTAATTTGTTGCAGACAATTCTGATATCAGTTTTTTATGAATGTACAATTATCCCAGGTAAGAGAAAATAGAGGGAGAAATATATTGGGAATAGACATTTAACTTTGAGGTGTAGGGATGTCCCTAAAGAGGAAATTCCCTCTTTGCTGCAAGTCACCAACTTTTCTACAACTAATAACCCTAAAGAGTTGCTTGGAAAATGGGCAGATTGAATGATTTGAATACCATCAGTCTAGATCAAGGTCAAATTTGAACTCAGATATGTCTGACTTTAACGTAAAAAATCCAGATATTAAATCATAATGAATTCAGATTTTAAAACTCATAGTACATTGTTTTATATAGTGCTGTGGAGTTCATCTGTCTTTTAAATATATTAATTTTTCTTTTTTTTTTTGCATTTTATATTTCCCTCTGTAACCCTAGCCTTCTCCCCCAATAATATATTAAAATATTTTTAAATCAATTGAGATAAGTGAGAACATATCCCCTAGCAAAACCTCTCATTACATTGGAAAAAATATATATATATTCAATGATCTTAGCCCCCTACACTTGCAAAGGAGTAGAAGGAAGTATGTTCTTATTTCTCTTTATTAGAGTCATTTTAAAAGGATGGCAACATTAAATCGTCATGGTTTTATAGTTATTTTTAAATGTGTATTGTAATTATTGCCTTTATCATTTTCTTGACCTTGTTTATTTATTTCTCATCAGTTCAACTAAGTCTTTCCATACTTCTATGTATTCATTAAATTTTTCTTCTAATATGGGACAGAAATATTCCATTGCATACATGCATCACAATGTGTTTAGCTATTCCCCATATTTTGGACTTTGTCTCTAGTTCTTTGCTACCAGAAAAGAAAATAATGTTATAAATATTATGGGAAATTATTTACTCAATATTTCTTTGCGGTTTCTGCCTAACAATAGAGTCTCTGTGGATAGGACATGGACATTTTAACCACATTATTTGCATAATTTCATATCATTTTCTAAAATGGGTGGATCAATGCATAGTTTCAATAAGAATTTGTTAGGTTGTCTATCTTTAACTCTACAAAATTACCTCTATCCAGTTTTTGCTGTATGTGCCTATTTCTTGTATGAGAATTGAATTCACAGAGAGAATTCTGGGAAGATGGTGGAGTAGGTCAGAAAATTCTAAGTTCTCAAGATTTTCTCACACAAAAGAGATAAAATAGTGCCTCAGGGATAATATAAAATGGTAAAAAGTAATTAAATAGGGGCAAAACAGTGGTCCTTCTGAGACAATCAGAGAAGATCTGAAGAAAATCCTAGAATGAAGTTTTGTCCCTGTGAAGAGTAAATACCTCCAGGCTATGGAGTGCTTTAATAACAAGCCACAAGTTTGGGGGTTAGCTGTGTTGGGAGGTCTCATTGGCCCCAGACACTGGGAATTTTATCCCTGGGACAGTGAGGCAAGTTGGGTGTCTGAGTCAAGGAAGACTGAGGGAACCTCTGCTGACAAGGAACACCAGACCCAGCTGTGCTGCAGAAATGTAGTAGTGGCAAAAAGGAATGAGCACACACCTATTGAGTGTAGAAGCAGTGGGGCAGGAATACAGCTAACTGTAGGCACTTACAGGAGACTGGAGATTTTGATTTTGGTCCATGCCAGAGGGGAGAAATGAAGATCTGAAACCAGAGGCACTACCTCACATGTACCAGCACTAGAGATGATTACAAAAATTAAGCTGCTATATTTTTTTTTAAATGAACACAAATTCAAATACAGAGAGTTAATATGGAAACAAAGAATACCAGGGTTTGTCCTTAGAGAAGAATACTGAAGCAAAGAAACTCTCTTCTATCCCAAACAGAGTAACATGAAGTGGTCACCTGCTCAAAAAAGGAATCATATGAGAATTAAAAATAAAAAGATTTTAATAATCAAATGAGAGAGATTGAAGAAAAACTGGAAAAAAAAAACAACTCAGGAAAAACAAGATTACAAAAAGAAAGTCAATTAGAAAAGGAGATCCAGGATCTTAAGGAAGAAAACAACTCTTTGAAAATCACAATTGGGCAAGAGGAATCCAGTAAAGTTATGAGATCAAGAAATAGCAAAATAAAATATAAAAAATAAGAAAAATGAAGAGATATGAAACATTTCATAGGAAAAATAATTAATCTGGAAAAGAAATCAGACTATCTAAATGAAAGCTATGATTAAAATAAAGAATCTTAATACAACAATACAAGAAATGATTAAATAAAATTGCCCTGAACCATTAGAATAAGCTGAGAAAATAGAATTAGGAAAAACAATCCACTCTTGGTCATTTGAAGAGGTCCTATGAGGAAAACCTCATAAAATCTCTAAATAAACCTCTGAAACCTCAAAAAACCCCCAACAATCAGAACTTAATAGAAGATTTGACATACAAGAATCAAGAGAAATATGTTACCACTCAAGCCCCACCTCTCTAGGTGTGTGCTCATTCCTTCTTGCCCTTGTTGTGTCTCCACAGCACAACCGGTGCTGGTGTTCCTAATCAGCAGAGGTTTCTTCAGTATGAAGAATGTTAGACGTAAATTCTGAAACCCCCAGCTCAAGGATAAAATATTATGAGCGACAACATAAAAACAATTTCAATATAGTGGAGCCACAATTAGAACCACTCAAGATCCAGCAGTAGTGAAACTAAAAGACCACAAGTCTCAGAACGCTACATATCAAAGAAGAAAAGAACTGGAGTTCCAGTCAAAAATATCATACCGAGCAAAGCTCAGCAGAATCCTGAATGGGGAAAACAGTAGACAATTAATGAATTTTCAGACGTTCAAGACTTTGCTTAAAAACAATAACAACCACAAGAATCCTTTAACTTAATAGATTTAATACAGAAGAGTCAAGAGAAATAATAAGGACTGACTGTTTACCTTTTTAGTAAATCATATGTCTGAGATTGTTATTAGTAATTGAGTGATTCATAAGAAAGACTGGAGTAGACCTCAGTACAATATGACTTTAAAGATAGATAGCTCTCAACACTAGAGTATTTATTATATAGGCTTTCCTAAAATGGAAACTTTTTGCTTCATATTTTGAATTCTTTCACATTCTGCTGTACACAGGAGATTTTTTTTATTTGGTATTTTGTACTTAAGTTTTCTTGTTTGTTTATATTATGTTTCTTTTTCCTTTTGTTGTGTATTTATGTGCTTTGGAAAAATGAAATTTAAAAAGTGAATTCTCAGAATTCTTTTAATATTCATGTGATATTATTGATTTTGAGATTTTTTCATGTGGTGGATAATAGTTTACGATACTTTTGAGTAATCCTTGTTCATGTGTTTTGCTCTTACATATTTGGAAATGCTTTTGATCTTTGGCCATATGTTTCTGTTAGTTATCTATATATTGGATGCTAAATCCTGAAAGGAGACATTTGATATAATTTTTCACTGTTTCATTACTTCCATTCTTATCATAGATTAATTTTATTTCAAGCATTCAAAATTTTGTTTTATCTTTAGTAATCATATGATTTTAGTTAAATATGTGTCTCCTAGAAATAATTGTGAAAATGTTTGTAACTGCTTCTTCTATATATCACTTATAGTACTATCTTTAATATCTAGGCTTCATAATCATACATTTGAATTTTTTATGGAATGTGGTGTAATATGTTTTTCTAAGTCTAATTTCTGCCAGGCTGTTTTCCACCTTTCCCAGTAGGTTTTTAGGAAATAGAAAACTTTTTTCTTAAGTAACTTTAGAGTCTATGGTTTATAAAAAGAACTTGATTACTTAGCTCCATTATTTTTTATTTATTTTACCTTGTGTTCTCTGTATCCCTGATCTACTTCTTTAGAGAATAAGTGGTCTTTTCTTTTCTTTTCTTTTTAAATCTATTTATTCAGAGCCAAGGTGGTGGAGAGAAGCCAGGAAGTTGCTTTGGCTCTCCCTACTTTACATCAGAAACAACATTAAATCAAATGAATGAATTTAATCTAAATGAATTCTTCATTGACAGAATCCCAAAAAAAAAAAAAAAGATGGAATAAAACAACTTTCCAACTCAAGTTTGCTTAGAAGGACTGCAGAAAAGGTCTGTTTCACCGAGGTAAAAGGGGAACAGAGCCTACTGCAGTTGATGTCTGAGCAAGCCAGGGGGAGGATCTTATCCACAGCACAAATCAGCCACAAAAGCCCAATGGTCCTGCCTTAGGAGATTAGTGGCAGAGCATGTCATCCGTGAGGCTCCAATCCCAGGACAGCAAGCAAACTGACAGACCCAGAACCCAGTGCACAGCAGGCATGCCTAGGTGCAGATCACCCTAGTACAGTGAGCAAACTGACCTCCCCAGAGGCCATGGTGCCTCTGCCCCTCACCCCCCTGCAAGAAGCTTAGAGTAATTGTATCCCAACAGTGGATCTCAACTTATTTAAAAAGAAGGAACTAAAAACAGCAAAGGAGCCCTAATTATAGAAAGCTACTATGGCAACAGGGAAGATCAAAATATAAACTCAAAGGAGGATAACAATGTCAAAGGGCCTACATGGGAAGCCTCTTAGGGGAGTATAAAATGATTTAAAGCCCTAAAGGTCATCTTGGAAGAGCTTAAAGAGGATTTTAAAAATAAAGAGAGATAAAAAGAACTTAGGACAAGGAATGAGTTATGCTGAGAATTATGAAAAGAGGCTATTTATGTAATTAACTTTATTCTATTCATCTCACAGATTTAAAACAAACCATGATTTAGCAAAAAGTAATCATTATTTTGATAGGTGACAAGTATTAGCCTAAGAAATGAAGGAAGTAAATATTCTTTTAATCTATATTTATTTTTCAAAATTATGTGGTCATGACAACATTAAAAAAATAGTATAGGAATATTACATCCATTATAGCAATACCTAAGGAAGAGATTGACAACGACACAACTTATGATCAAAATGCATTTTTAACCTTATTTATGAGTGTAAAATGTGCTTTTTTTATATTTTGATGAGTGAAATCTTTTTATATTCTGCTCTCAATAAACTCAATGAGAACAAAACTCTTCTTGGTTATGTTTCATTATTCAAGTTTTTTAAAAGTATTATTTTTTTCTCTTTAACATTAAAAGGTTGTTCATGTAGCAATAATGTAGTCATCTATTCTAAGAATCCATCCAAGGTATAAATGATTTAAATGATACGTATAAAAAAGAGATGCCTAAGAAATGGAAGAATTAACATGTTATCATGAACCAGAAACTTGAACAACTCATTAGTAAACACAATCAAAGAGAAATAGAATGGGACACCACAGGAATGCTGGAAATCATAAATGAATTAATCCCGGAGAAGAGAATAGATGGTTGAAAGCCATTTTGGTTCAAAACCAAGCAGCAAAGAAGAGTTCAGTCTGAGTCTAAAGGTCAAAAGAAGAAGTGAGATTGAATAGAGCTACAGAAAATTATAGGAAACCCCTATATATTTACACACAGCCTCAACTCTCCCAGAATTTTCTTCTAAACAACTTGGAATAATATTTTCAATAGAAATTTGGAATGGCAGAAGCAATAAAAAGCCAGAGGGACATATTCTTCCACCCTAAGATAATATTGGACAGCAAAAAGAGAGATTTGAGACATAGGAAGAAAATGGTCTGGAAGCTAAGTGGATGAAACACTAGTGGAAGGAATAGGAGATATAGAGAGAAGCAGCACTAGTTTGGGGAGCTCTCAAGTCAGAGATAATAAAGGGATTAGGTAACAAGGCAGAGATTATAGGGTAATCTAGTGCTCCTGCTGGATAAGGACCAGACATTGTAAAATCCATTCACTATACCCACTTCTGAGTCATAGTAAAAAGGTGCGGAGGAACACTTTCTGCTAAGAGGGATGGGGGACTTATAAGAGCAACTGTTTGACATCTCCATTACCAATATCTACTCTTGAATCAGGGTAAAGGGTGGAGAGAATGCCTTTCATTTAGGAGAAAATGGAAGACCTGAGAGGCAGTCCAATTTCATCCCCAAGAGATCAGAGACCCTGAGAAACAGTAACATTTCTGGCATCAAGAAAAAAAGGAGCCCTACACAGTAGTATCAATTGAAATCCAAAGGAACCAGAAGCCCTTTCAGATTAAGAACTAGAGTAAAGATGAAGTGAGAAGTGACCACACCTATCTTTAGGTCATATCATCTTGGAAGCACAAAAAAAAAGTCCAATCCCTCCCACCCCCCCAGAACTGGTACTGAATACAAAATAGGTCATACCAGGGAAAGAGCAAACCATTCCTATAAAGTTCTAAAAGAAAAAATAGGGAAGATAGCAGAGTAGAAAGATATATTTACTCTAGCTCTTCCCCCACAGTCCACAAAATACCTGTAAAAAATGACTCTCAACAAATTCTAGAGCAGCAGAAGTCACAGAACAACAGAGCAAGTTTCCAGTCAAAGGTAACTTGGAAGGTCAACAAGAAACGTCCATCACACAGGATGCTGAGCAGAGCAGAGCCCAGCCCTGGCCATGCAACACTGGGAGGAACAGGACCTGAACAGACCTCTAGGACAGAGTTCCCAGCAGGGAGGGTCCCAGATCCCTCAACCCACAAGCAACAAAGAAAGTTCCAAAGGTTGGTGTGGGAGGGCTTCCTCAGTTGAGATAGAGGGGAACAGGGGTTCCTCCAGCAATAGCCCCAGGTGACTGCAGCAGCAGCAGCAGCAGCAGCAGACAGCTACACTGACCAGGAAGCAACCTGGGTCCACTGCCCTGACAGCTCAGCTTAAAGCCTCTGGCAGTAAGGAGCAGCTGATCTAAACCTCAGCCATGAGTGACAGCCCCCCCCCCCCATTCAAAGCCCTGGGAATCGTGCAGCTGAGTCGAATCTCAGCCTTGAACACTGTACTGGAGAGAGAAGGGGCAAATGACCATCTTCTTGACAAAGGATTCAGAAGTCAAGTAACTGGCTGGGAAAATGCCCAAAAAAGGGAAAAAAATAAGATCATAGAAGGTTACTTTCTTGGTGAACAAGTGTCTCCTGCCATCCTTTCAGATAAGGAAGAAAAAGGCATACTGTCACAGGAAGTTAAGGCCCCTGCCTCCAGGGCCTTCAAAGGGAATTTAAACTATAATCAGGCAATAGAAGAGCTTGAAAAGTGAGTTGGTGGCTTGCTAAAGGAGAACCAAAAAAATGCTGAGGAAAATAACACTGTTAAAAAGAGGCTTGCTCAATTGGAAAAAGAGGTCCAAAAAGCCAGTGATGAGAAGGAGGCTTTAAAAAGCAGAATTAGCCAAATGGAGGAGAAGGTTCAAAAGCTCACTGAACAAAATAGTTCTTTGAAAGAGAGAATTGAGCTCAGGGAAATGAATGACTATGAGATAAACCAAGCAATTAAAAAACAAAACTAAAAATTTGAAAAAATAGAAGATAATGTGAAACATCTCATGAAATAAAACAACTGACCTGGAAAATAGATCCAGGAAAGGCAATTTAACAATTATGGGACTACCTGGAAGTCATGATCAAAAAAAGAGCCTAGACATCATCTTTCATGAAATTATCAAGGAAAACTGTCCTGATAGTCTAGAGACAGAGGGCAAAATAAATATTGAAAGAATCCACTGATTACCTCCTGAAAGAGATCCAAATGGAGAAACTCCTAAGAATATTGTGGCCAAATTTCAGAGTTCCCAGGTCAAGGAGAAAATACTGCAAGCAGCTAGAGAGAAATAATTTGAGTATTGTGGAAATACAATCAGGATAACACAGGATCTGGCAGCTTTAACATTAAGGGATGAAAGGGCTTGGAATAGGATATTCTAGAAGTCAAAGGAACTGGGATTAAAACCAAGAATCACCTACCAAGCAAAACTGAGTATAATACTTCAAGGGAATAAATGGTCATTCAGTGATATAGAGGACTTTCAAGGATTCGTGATGACAAGACAAGAACTGAAGAGAAAATTTGACTTTCAAACACAAGAATGAAGAGAAGCATGAAAAGGTAAACAGGAAAGAAAAATCATTTCTAAAACTGAACTGTTTATGTTCCTACATGGAAAGAAAATATTTGTAATTCTTGAGACTTTTCTCAGTATTTGGGTAGGTGGAGGGATTGTACATACATACATACATACATACATATACACACACACAAATAGAGTATAAGTTGTGTTGACTCAGAAGAGATGATATTCACAAAAAATAAAATAAAATTAAGAGATAAGGGAGGAAAATACTGGGAGGAGTAAGGAAGAAATGGAATAGGTCAGGCTATAACTCATAAAAGAGATAAGAAAATTCTTGTTCAATAGAGGAGAAAAGGGAGAAGGAGAGAGGGGAAAAGTGAAGCTTACTCTCTTCACATATGACTTAAGGAGGGAATAACATTGTCACTAAATTTGGTATGAAAATCTATCTTACACTACAGGAAAGTAGGGGAGGAGGCAACAAGTGGGGTGAGGAGAATGATAGCAGGGAGGGCAAATGGGAGAATGGAGTAACTAGAAATAAACACTGTTGGGAAGGGACTGTTGCTGTAGTCATCTGGGGCTATTGCTGGAAGAACCCCTGTTCCCCTCTCTCTCAGCTGGGAAAGCCCTCCCACACTGACCTTTGGAACTTCCTTTGTTGCTTGTGGGTTGAGGGATCTGGGCCCTGCTAGGAACTCTGTCCTGGAGGTCTGTTCAGGTCCTGTCACTCCCAGTGCTGCATGGCTAGGGCTGGGCTCTGCTTTGCTCAGCATCCTGTGAGATAGACTTTCCCTGCTGGCTTTCCAGGTTACCTTTGGCTGGAAACCTCTTTCGCTCCATTGTTCTGTGACTTCTGCTGCTGTAGAATTTGTTAAGAGTCATTTTTTACAGGTATTTTGTAGGTTGTGGGGAAAGACTTAAAGTATATGCATCTTTCTACTCTGCCATCTTGGCTCTACCCCACACTATGACTGTTATTTAATCAGGAACTCGAACATATATTGAAAGGCATGTAAGTCACTTAAGATTTGCCTCAAAAGATGTTCCTTAGCCAATGTGAAATTATAGTCATATATGAAACCTGGTTATTGGAACTTGCTATTTTAAGATTCTATGGGACTGTTAACTGACTGTTCTTCTGAGTTTTACTCCAGGTATGGATAGCAAGAAAGTTGGTCTGAGCCTCCAATCCATGATTCCAGTAAGCCTGTGAGATGCTGGTATGAACTGCAAAAGGTGATTTCATGGGAAGGGGGGAGAGTTGCTGTTCAAACTGAGCTGAGGTACAATTCTCCTGACTCAGTTTTCCCATTGACACCTGGCAGACTTTAAGCCTGACTTAATGCAAGTTGACAATGTACTCCTGCCTGAAACTGACATGAAGGTGGGGAGATATTGTTTCCCTGCAATGTCCCTACTCTTAGTGGCAATTTCCTATAGTCAAAAGGTTTGTAAGCTTAATACCAGATCTATTAAATTATACATTGTTGGTAGGGGAACATCCAAGATTAAGTCTAAAATTAAGCTATTAGGCTTAAGACTTTAGACCAACCACAATAAGTTAGGATCCTTTAATTCTCAGTAATACTGCAGAGATAATTAGGTCAAGGGCTTGTGAAATTAGCAAACATAGTTATTATTTTTATCTCAGTTGGTTAATGTTAAAAAAATTCATCTGTGGTCTATATTGTAAATGCTTTAAAAGAAGTACCACCTGACCAAAAGTTGGAATTGTTTTATGTGATATGGACTGTGTTAAAAATGAAGAATAAAAAAAAATAAAAGTAAAACAAGAAATAGGGTGTAAAAATGAACAAGAACAAAAGAACCTGACCATGAAAAGTTCCCATGGTGACAGGAAAAGATCAGGACACCAATTAATAAGCAGACAAAGAAGTCAAAACAGTCACAAGCAATAAATCAAAGGGAAAAAAAATGGAAGTGGGCAAAAACAGAATTCTTGGAAGGGCTATTTTTTTCAACATCAAATAAGAATGGTGGATGAAAAATTATGTAAGAAAATGCGAACGAGGGATAAAATTATGAAAAGACTAACTGCTTTGTAATAGAAGCACAATAATATTTAAGAAGTTAACACTTTAAAATAAAATTGGTCAAATGGAAAAGGAGATAAAATCATTTTCAAAAATAACTTCTTAAAAAGCATACTGGTCAGACTTTGGGGTGAAAGGGTACAAAATGTCACTGGAGAATATTTTCCTTAAAAAACAGGAATTGGAAAAATTGAAGGTGATGAATCCATGAGATATCAATAATAAATTAAACAAGGTAAAATAGAATAAAGTTTATAATATCTATTTTTAATAACCACTGACCTGGAACATAGATTTAGAAGAGATAGTTTAAGAATTTCTGGACACCTTGAGAGTCATGATTTTTAAAATAACTTTTCATCATATTTCAAGAAATTATCAAGGAAAACTGCCCAGATATCCTAGACCAGAGGGTAAAATAGAAATTGAAAGAACCTACTGATCACCAACTGAAGGAAATTGTAAAATGAAAAAACACTTTGTCATTCTATAACCTAATTCCAGAGCTAACAGGTCAAAGAGAAAATATTTCAAGAAGCAAGGGAAAAACTGTGGCACCACTGTAAAGTTTACAGCTCCTACAGAGACCATGAATATCATGGTGCAATTCTCAATCGCAAAATCCCACACTCTTTACACAGAAGGCAGATCCAAAACAATTATTCAGATACCAGAAAGCCAAATGCATCACTGTAACAAAAATCTACACACAATAACTATGCAGAGAATAACACCATCCCCAAGCCTTCCCTTTGCTAGGCTTCCCACAAACCAGCTCCATTAAACAAATCCCAAAGAAGCTCTCTTACTCACGCTACTCAGCTGCCTGCATCCTACCCATCCTTCCTGACTGTTCTCATAAGTGACTTCCTCTCAGTTCTGCTCTAGCTCCATCTCTTCCTATTCTACCCATTCTGCAAACTCTTTCCACTAGAGGCTCCATGTGACCCAGGAAAATTATATAGGTCAATTAATGAACATCAAAGATTTTCCATTAAAATTACCATTGTAGAAGAAAACCAGAATATTCAGATACTATGGAACCACAGTCAGGATCACACAAGATTTAAGAACCACGTCATTGAAAGAATGGAGGACTGTAGTGCCAATGCAATATTTGGGTGACCAAGAACATGGCGGCACAATTGTGAGTCACTAAATATAACAGACTCTCCACAAGGAAGATGGAACCAAAACTTTTATTGAGGCACCAGAAAGCCAAATCCAAACACCAGAATGACAAATTTATCATAATAACAAAGAAATCTATATACAATTACAATGCTGAAGGCAACACCAGCCTCAAGTCTTCCCTCTGTAAAACTTTCCACAAACCAGCTTCCCTAAGCAAATCACAAACAAGCTCTCCCATTCATGATAGTTGCTACCTTTTCCAGCTTTGACTGCTCTCTGACCAACTTCCTCTCAGCTCCTTTCCATCTCTGCTTCTTCCTATTCCACCCTTCCAGCTCCATCCTTTCTTATTCAACAAAATTACATTAATAATAAGCAAAAATGCATTGCCAATACAAGGGCTTAGAATATGATATTCTTGAATACAAACAACCTAGTATTTCCACCAAGAAAAAAGTTTTCACTAGAACTAAGTATAATTCTTTGAGGAGAAAAGTGGATCCTTAATAAAATGTGGGACTTTCAAATATTCCTAATTAAAAGATGTGAGTGGAATAGAAAATTTGATTTTCAAATGCAAGACTCAAGAAGACCTTAAAAATCTACAGTGAAAGAGTAATCATAAGGGACTCAGGTTAAACTGTTTATGTTTCTATATAGGAAGGTGACACGTATCACTTAAGAATTGTGTCATTATTAGGACAGTTAAAAAGGATTCTACATAGAAGAGTGTAAGGAGTGAGTCAATTATATTTGAATGATGTAAAATAGTGGGTGGGTGAGAAACGGTGTTTTTGGGAGAATGGGGAAGGGAAAAGAATGAGGAAAATTGCTTCCCATAAAAGAGGCACAAAAGGAAGAACTTTTTCCAAGGGAGGGGGAAATGGTAGTGGGTGAGGTAGGAAACTCTTGAAGCTCACTCACATCTAAATTGCTTCAAGGAGGGGAAAATATATCTCCATATTCAGTTGGTAATAGAAATTTGCCCCAGCCAACAGGAAAGTAGAAAAGGAAAGGGATAAAATAAAAGCAGGGGTGGGGCATGGAAGGTGGGTGATAAAAGTGAGGACAGATAAAAGAAGGCAGTGGTCAGAAGCAAAACAGAGAAGGGACAGGACAAAAAGGGAAAGAGAAGGATAAACAAAAGAAAATAAGGTGGAAGGACATGCACAGCTAGTTATCATAGTTGTGAATTGAATGAGATTATTTCACACATGAAATGGAAGTGTATAGAAGAATGAATTAGAAAGCAGAATCCAACCATATATCTATACACAAAAGACACTTGAGTGAGAGACAGACACAAAGAATTAAATTAAGAGTCTGGAGAACATTCTAATATGTTCATAGCTGAGGTAAAAAGAAAGTCAGGGACCTCAGAGAAAGCAAATGAAAAAAAAGAGACCTAATCAAAACAGATATCTAGAGAAACGACATCTTGTTAAAAGAAGTCATAGTCAATGAAATAATAGGAATAACAATAACAAGATATGTATCAAATGGCAAGGCATCCAGATTTTTAAAAGAAAAGTTAAATGAATTACATGAGAAAAAAAAACTATACTAGTTACTAGTTTACTAATATAGTAAAACTATATTAGAAGGGGAACTCAATTTTTTTCTCTCATAGCCAGATTAATCTAACTATAAAATAAATAAAAAGAAATCAAGGAGATTAATAGAATCTTGGAAATGTGAAAAAAAATAAAGATAAATGCCTCGAAGAAACTGAATGGGAATAAAAAAAGAGTACAATTTTTCCCTTAAGCTATGCATGGCACTTTCAAAAAAACTGACCATGTATTAGGGCATAGAAACCTCACAATCAAATGTAGAAAAGTAGAAATATTAAATGCACCCTTTTCATACCATAATATGATAAAAATATATTTAATGAAGGGCTATGGAAGCATAGATTAATATTGGAAACTAAATAATCTAATCCTAAAGAATGAGTGCATTAGAAACTAATTATAGAAACAATCAATGATTGCATTGTGAAGTCACAGTAAGAGAAAGGAGCCAACATTTCCAAATTTCTGGCATGCGTGCAAAGCAGTTTTTAGGGAGAAATTATATCTCTAAATCTGTACATCAATGAAAGAGAAAAGATCCATGGCTTGGGTATGCAATTAAAAAACAACTAGAAAATGGACAAACTATAAAGTTTCAAAATAAGTATGAAAATGAAAATCCCCAAAATCAAAAAAGATATTAAATTTAAAGACAGACATATTAAACTAACAAAATTTGGAGTTAGTTTTATGAAAAAGCAATTGATAAAGAATTAGTTAACTTGATTTTAAAAAGAAAACCAAATTACTAGTATCAAAAATCAAAAGGGTGAATATATCATCAAAGAAAATTAATTAAATCAATTATGAGGAATTATTTTGCCCAATTTTATGCCATTGAAACTGACCATCTAAGTGAAATGAATGGATATTTACAAAATATAAACTACCCAGATAAATGAAAGAGGAAATAGAATGCTTATATAAATGTATTTTACAAAAGGAAATTGAACAAGCCATCAATGAGATCCCCAAGAAAAAAATCCCCAAGGGAATTCACAAATGAACTTGATCAAATATTTAGAGAATATTTAATTTTAATACTGCATAAACTATTTGGAAAAACAGGCAAAGAAGAAGTCTTACCAATTCCATTTATGATAAAAATAAGGTGCTCAAACCTAACCAGGAAAGCAAAAACAGAGGAAAAGAAAAGTAAGCTAAAAAGAATAGACCAATTTCCATAATGGAGTGCTTGTTCAATCTTAGATAAGCTATTAGCACGATTGACTATTATCAATAACAATAACCACAAAACTTATGATATATAATAAATTTAATATGCATAATATGATAAATTCAAAAAAGGACAACACATTTCTATTAAAAACACAAAAAATCATGGCAATGAATGGAGTATTTCTTAAAATAAATGGTATTTATCTAAAGCCAAGAGCAAGCATTATCTGTAATGGGAATAACCTTGAAGCTTTCCCAGTAAGATCAGGAGTGAAGCAAGTATTTCCAATGTCACCACTGCCATTCAATACTGTATTAGAAATGTTAGCTATAGCAATACAATAATAAAAAAAAAATTGGAAGAATAAAAATAGCCCATAAGGAAATGAAACTATTACCTCTTGTAGATGGTATGATGGTATAGTTAGAGAATCCTAGAAAATCAGCTAAAAGATCAATTGAAACAATTACCAACTTCAACAAAGTTGTAGCATATAAAATAAGCCCAAATCATCAGTATTTCTATATAACATGAACAAAACAAAGCAGAAAGAAATAGAAAATTAAAATCCATCTAAAATAGCTACTAACAGTTTAAAATAATTAAGAATCTACCTGACAAGGTAAAAGGAGGAATTATATGAACATGAGTACAAAACATTTTTCAAACGAATAAAGACAGATTTAAACAATTGGAGTTTTATCAATTACTCATAGGTAGGCTATGACAGTGTAATAAAATTAGATTTTTGCCTTAGTTAATTTATTTATTCAGTATCATATCAATCAAACTACCAAAGGATTACTTAATAGAGCTGTGAAAAAAAAATGATTTCCAGATTTCAATCTATATTACAAAGTGGTAATCATCAAAACACAGCAATTGTCACCAAGATGGTTTCAACAAGAAATAGAATGTTGAATCAATAATACACATAAAGTGCATTATATGCAGTAGTAAGTGACCATGATAATCTAGTGTTTGATAAACCCAAAGACCCAAGCTTTTGAAGTAAACTCAACATTTGACAAAAATTGCTGAGAAAACTGAAAAGCATTTTGACACAAAGTAGGCATAGATCCACCTTTCCCACTGTTTACCAAGGTTAAAATGGACAAAGAATTCATACATGAGGTAATATCATAAGTAAATGGAAGAAGCAAGCAAAAATGTACCTGTCATATCTATGGGAAAAAGAACAACTTATGCCCAAACAAGAGGTATAGGGGATTATGGGAAGTAAAATAGATAATTGTGATTACATGAAATTAATAAGCATTTGTACAAATGGAACTAATGTAGTGAAATGTAGAAGAAAACAGAAAACTGAAAAAAGGTGCAGGAAATTTCTCTAATAAAAGCGTTATTTATCACATATATAAGTAACAGAGTCATACATGCATACATACATATATGCATACATACGTACATACATACATGCATGCATGCATATATATACCACTCTTCGATTGATTAATGATCGAAGGATATGAACAATCAGTTTTCAGACTCTCAGTGGTCACAAGGAAAACACACTTCATTTGCATCACTACTGATTCGAGAAATTCAAATTAAAAAACTCTGAGGTACCACCCCACATATATCAGATTGACTAACATGACAGAAAAAGAAAATGACAAATACTGGAAGAAATATGAGAAAATGGGGATACTAATGCATTATTTGTGGGGCTGTTGAACTAGTCCAACCATTCTGGAAAGCAATTTGGAACTATGATCAAAGGGCTATAAAAATGGGCATACCCTTTGACCCAGAAATAGTACTAGTATATCTTTATCCCAAAGAAAAGGGGGAAAATACATATTTCTTCAAAAATATGTGTAGCAGTTCTTTCTGTGGTGACAAGAATTACAAAACAAGGGGATACTTATCAATTGGTGAATTGCTGAGGAAATTATGGTATATATGATTGTGATGGAATATTGTGCTATTGTGCTATAGAAATGATGAGGTGGATAGTTTCAGCAAAAAGAAACAGGAGCATGCTGCACACAGCAACAGCGAGATTGTGATAATGATAAACTGTGAAAGACTTAGCTTCTTTGACCAAGATGACAATCCAAGACAATTTCAAAGGATCCATGATGAAAACTGCTATCTACTACAAAAGAGAAAAATGATGAATTGTGAATGCAGCTTGAAGAATGCTCTAAAAAACCTTTCTTTTTATTGTTTAATATTTGTGTGTTTTCCTTTGTAATGTAGCTTATATGGAAATATATTTCACATGACCTCAAATGTATAATCAAAATCAAATTGCTTGCCTTCTTGAGGGGTGGGGGAGGATTGGGAGAAAAAGAGATAATTTGGAACTCAAAACAGAAAAAAAGATGACAATATTTTAGCTGTGATTGTGAATTATTTAATAAAAATAAATTTTAACAATAATTTAAATTTTATTTTGTGAAAACTCCACAAGTGTTTAAGAAAATGTGGGAGAGAGATGTTCTTAATGTGGTATATTGAATATTTCTCTATCCTATAATTTTACATCTTCATCTATTGAAACTACAATAATAATAAAGATTAATGTAATTTTTAGTGGATTACATGATAAGAAGTTCACAGGTCAGCTGAATGCATTTTTTGCTCAGCTGCTTTGATTCTGTTGGCAATTTTTTTTTTCCTTTCAGCATTATTTATTCCATCTATTTAGTTTGCTTTACAGGCTCGTGGCAGCATTCACAGGGTAGACCTATTGAACCAAGGCATAATAGATGTAATACATCAATACATTTGAGCTGAGCAGCTTTAATTAGACTTTCCTGGTCATTTCATCAATTCACTTGAGTACCACTGGGATTTGGATAACACCAGGCCTCCTATAGAGCATGAGAATGACAGCACTCCAGTAGGGCTTTGCCTGTCACAACACAAGGTTAGACAATCAGAATTAATTCACATAGCTAAGTGTTTTGAGTCCACCCCATAAATTTATCCTTATAGTAATGTGTCTGAGATCTTCAAACCATATAAACCCAAGTGCAATTTGAAATGTAAACCACATTAAAACTTCATACACACATATATACATATGTGTGTGTATGTATGTATAATATTCTTCTAGGTTCAATAGGAGAGTAAAGGCGCACTTTGTTATCTCTGAAAAATACAGATCACCAGACTATCATAATTACAACAGCTAGGTTTATATAAGGAAATCAAATTAAAATGATAAAAATATGTTAGGGTGGAAAATTCTAGTCAAATTATTTCATTTCTGCGACAATATAATTGGATCATAACCTGAACCTCAGATCTACTTTTCACTCATCTAAAGAAAAAACAAAACAAAACAAACATGCTGGAAACTAACTTTTTGGGGACATGCTCAGCAAATGAGTATGATAGCAAGGCAAAACCAGGTAGGCTTAAAATATTAGTCATTAAATTATAAGTCTCCATTTTCTGTAAGACACTCCCTTGATATATCTGCAAAACTAGGGAAGAGGGGAGGTAGTTTAACCAAGAAATTTGCTCTACCAACAAATCATTAAATGCTAGATTAAATTCCTACTTTTGTGATTATTTTCATGCTAAAGGGATAAAGAATAGATATCATGGGTAATAATGATTTATGAGTTATTAGGCAAAAAAGGGAATGATATTGAATTTTAAAACTAAGAAAATGAGTTCAAATCCTGCCTTTACTGCTCATGAACTGTTTGACTATGGTCATAATTTAAAGTTTCTGAGCTCAGTCTCTACATCTATAAAATGAGGATGCTAATATCTCTAATTGTTAATGGAGTTGTAAACTGATTCGCCCATTCTGAAGAACGATTCAGAACTATGACCAAAAAAATATAAAGTCATACATTCCCTTTGACCAAGCACTACCATGTATATATCCCAAAGAGATAAAAAACAAAAGGAAAAGGACCTGTATTTACAAAATATTTATAGCAGCTCTTTTTTGGTGGCAAAGAATTCGAAATTGAGGAAATATTCATTAATTAGGTAGTTGCTAAAAAAGTTGTGGTATATGATTTTGATGAAATACTATTATGCTATAGGAAATGAAGGGCAGGATGCTTTCGGAAAAGTCTGGGAAGACTTATATAAACCGATGAAAAGTGAAGTGAACAGAACCGGAACGTTGTGCATAGTAATAGCAATGTTGTCCCATGATCAACTGGGAATGACTTATCTATTCTCAGAAATAAAATAATGTAAGATGATTCTAAAACACTCATGATAAAAAATGCCATTCACTTCCAGAGAAAGAAGGGATGCAGTCTGAATGTAGATCAAACATACATTTTATTAACTTTTTTTCTAGAGATTTTATTTTTGGTCTGTTTTGTTCCGTAACAAACTAATATGGAAATATATCTTGCATGACTGAATATGTAAAACTCATATCAAATTGCTTGCCTTTAAATGAAGGTGGAAAGGAGGCATGGAGGGATAGAATTCGGAATTCAAATTTTTTAGAAAATGTTAATATTAATATAATTAGAAACAGATAAAATTTAACACAGAAATGATATACAAGAGAAACTTTTTCTTTGAACATATTTGTTCTCAAAATATATGTGGGTTTATGTATATATATATCAATGTTATGTCTGGTTGATTGTGATTAAACATGTTATCTCTGACTGTCAACTAGTTCCAATAAAAATGATGTGTTCAATTTTGAGGCTTTTTTGGGTTTAGTATTTGTGATATATGATTTGTTGCCTGTTAATTTACAAAGCAGAAAGATCTTTTGGTTAATAATTACCTCTGGATAGCTGATCTTGATTTTTATAGATGTTCAGTAGGTAACAGATTCTTGCATCTTTAAGTGATAAGTTACTACATACTCTTGTCACTTTAAAAACATAATCAACATTAATGCTTTAGAGCATGATCCTTAAAGAAAAATGGCATTTAATTTATGGTGACATAATCTGGACCTACATTCATTGAGGAAAATCAAATTTTCGTCTGTTTCTGTAAAAATACACGACTCAGCTAATTATTTCTTACTTCTTTGTTGACATATTGTTATTTGAGTTCATGTGAATGTTGCCTGGAGTAGGCCTTTTGATTCTCGTCTTGTGTCTTTGTTATTCCATAGGCTCTATCAAAAAGTTCCAATTCTTTAAACAAATTCATAGTTGACCTAGGGTAGTGCACATGCCTGTAATGCCAGCTACTAGCACAGCTGATGTTGGCATATGTTGGCATAGTACTCAGGAGATCAGAACAACCGGGAGATGTGCCAATGGGTCTCTACGTTTAGTTGATTATCCATATGGTAAGCCTCTGGTAGAAGGGGTGCAAGTGTCATGCTGCTTAAGAAGGAGAGAAGAACCCTAGATCAGAAAAGGGGCAGAACAAAATCTCAGGCTGATCATTAGCAGGATGAATGTTGAGTAGGTCCTGTACTTCCAGCCTGGGTGAGATAGAAAGACTCAGCCTTAATACAAAAGCAAACCACAACCACAGAATCCAGCGCAGTGAGTCTATTATTAACCATTGCTGTTGCTTTGCAAAACGATGATAATGATTGTGGAATTCTAACTGCGGTGACAGTCCACCAGTGAGGAAACAATTGAGTTTAGAATTGACTCAATAAGATTAAACTAAGAACCTTCCAAAAAAACCTTCTATTTCTTTCCTTCTTATTCCTTTCAAATATATCTGTCTCCTAGCATAAGCTTCTCACTCATGTCAGGAGGTCTTCTCCACACAATTCCTTACCCACAGGAAGGTGGTGAACCCAACATCCACTCGAGTTAATTTTCATGACATTTCCAGGCATTATTTCTTTTACTAGCCCAAAGGACAAAGATTCCTAGTTAAACCATTCCATGGTCATGCTATTTAAATAGAAAATGAAAATAGAACTAAAGTGATATAGGAGGCTATTGCCTTCTGCTGTTGTCTCCAACAGACATTGCAGTGAGCTTTCATTTCTGTAGTAGATGCCGCCGTGAAGCCTAGTCATGAGTGCAAGGCTGCTGAAATCTGGGCCTATATGAGAAGGCCTATACCACAGTCTTGTTTTTTGAACAGTGCTTTTAAGTACTTCATAAATTCTTGTTGGCCCACTGACTGACTGACTGCATGATATTCTTGTCTCTTGTTTAGCTTGGTCTTTTAAATTGTGATTCTTTTTTAATGTAAATGCTTTTGCAGTTATATCTTTACACAGATAACTATTCTTTTTTTTCTTATTTGACTTCTTTGACACACAGAATATTTTCTGTGTGAGTACTTTTATCTTTTGAAAAAAGAAGAGTGAAACTATAATTATATTTATAGGGAAACATTAACATTTGAATGCCCATATTTTCAAAACTTTGAAACAATCTTTAAAAAAAATACACTCATGACATCCATTCATGATGTCATTGAAGATTGGGGAACATAATTTTAAGTTCTCATTAGAATCCTAAATCATTAACCAAGAGCAAAAAAATAGTAAATTTAAATTTATTTGTTTAAGTTCACAAGATTTGAAAAACATACAAGTTAAGTATTTCATCAGATAGTATCATGCTTGGTTAGACTTCTTAAGAGACAGAGAGGAATTTGTTAATCAAGACAAGCAATATAAATATTAATTTAAATGTATTAGTATTAACTTAAAATCTTCATTAATTTCAAAAACACTTATTCTGTTCTGTAAGACAAGTAATCCAATTTATATTGGATGTATATGTACTACAAAATAGGTAACATAGCATATTTATTTCTTTGCTTCTGCATTAAAGGCATTCCTTAATGATATTACATGTATATATATACATATATATGTGCACATATATACATGTGTGTGTGCATATATACACACATACATACATATATACACACATATATATATTTATAGCATATACCCTCATATATGAATGACTTCTACATATTGAAGGTATATGAATATATATAATATATATGTGTGTGTGTATATGCACATGTATACACACATGCCATAAATATCTGGGAGTTATTAGAGAATTATTTAGAGCTCACCAATTTCCTGGAAGTGACAAAAAATAACAGGGATTAACTGGAACAACAGAATGTCCTTACTGTGCATGTTTATCCCAGCAAATCCTTGGGTAGCACCAAAAAGAAGCTATGGACCAATGGTTTCAATTGCCACATGAGAACAAGCCTCACTCACCCATTGCAAGATTGCATATGCCCAATGAATTGCTCTTTCAAGGCCCACCAGAATTCAAGTCCAAATCAACTGGCAGGAAAAAAAAAAAGAAAGAAAGATAAAAGGGTCATTCTCCTTAAGACACAAATTCAATGCCATTTCTCTAAACTGTGTGGATGTGAAGTCAAATAGAGATTTTTATTACAAAAACACATTTCTAAAGAAAGGATGCATGTTCCTCTGAAGAATAAAGCAGAAAAATGTACTGTATTGATTACATTCTTACAGGAAATATATTTGGATGAATGTAGGGGGAGAAAAGGGGACTTAGGTGTTTCCATCTTCACCTATAGACCAGGTTTCATTTTTTTTTTCCTACCGAGAAGACTGTTGGTTGAGTTTGTATTAAAGTATCTTCAAATAAAAACTTGTTTCTACCTCCTGTTTGGTAGAACTGATGTAATTTACAAATAGTGTGACTAGAGAGGGGCAAGCAACACTTTATTAGCTTTCAAATTAAGGTTGCAATAACTGGTTTGAATATAAAAAGTGTAAGGAGTAAATATTGTTTTAATTTATCTAATTTATTCTATCCTATAGCATTGAATGTAGTATGAAAATATAAAATTACCATTTCAAGAAAACTTTATCCTTTTTGATTATGTTGTGAAGAACCTTGTCAATATAGCCATCTCACAGTTCTCTCTCCAACAATAAAGGGCAGGAAAATCAAAAAGCATATCTGGGCTTTCCTAAGGAAATTTTCACAGCTTGTTTTTGCTACTTTGAAATAACCAGCAGACAATTGACATATTCAGGGAATTTGTACTGAATTTTTATACCTTAGAAACCATTATTAGTCACACAGATACATAACAATGGCATGAGAAATAATGTACATTTAGGGCTAAGGTATAGTAACCTATCATGATTTTGCCTCAGAAACATATTAGTGAATGTTAAATATAAAAGCCAAATTTTATTATAATACTTTATTTACATTATTTGGCATTTTATTTTTTCTTGATTCTGCCTTATTAATGTGGATAATTGAGTTATCTACATAAAACAACTAATGGCATATGATATAATGTTAAATAGCATAAAATCCTCCTAAGTCATTTTGTACTTATTTTATATGAATACACATTTACATATTATATCTAGAAATTTATTTTACATGTGTATATATCTAAAAATATCTTATATTTATAAATATCTTATATTTAGAAAATATAAACTCCTCCATGGGAGGGACTATTACGTACTTGACTTTGCATACTAAATAATGAATACTTTAGTCTCACAGAGTATGTGGTTAAGAAATGTTTAGTCAGTATTTAGTAGTTGACTGTCAAAGTCAGATTATCATGAATATACAAATGGACAAATGTTGAAAAGTTTGAGGGATATTTACATGTCATGCAAGAAAACAGGTAAGCTAAGAGGTGGGTAAACTAAGGAGCATGGGGGCATTTTAATGAGATCCATGTCAGAACAATAGAATAGCAAGTAAGATTATTACTGTTGATGAAGAAAATACATTTTGAAAGCTTTTAGGACTTAGGAAATGAAAGGCAGGTATCCCAGGCTTGGAACTTAAATTCTAGAAATATCAGGAAAGTATGTGAATGATATTGGAAGGAACAAATGGGATGTGTTGGTCTTAAAAGGTCTCATAGACCTGTGTTCAAATCCTAGATTAGTTATTTTCTACCTGTGGGAGATAGTGAATGTCATTTAACACCTACAATGAAAAGAGCTGTGAAGTCCTTTTCTAGATTTAGGTACCAAAGAGAAAAAATAATAAACAGATAAGATACTTTTAGGAGGACTTATCATTCATACTGAATACAATGATCTAGAACTTAAAGCATAGTATATTGGGAAGAATAATGAAAAATTAGAAAAAATGATAGTAAGATGAAGAAGGGAATAAAAGCACTTTATTTTTGTAAATATTATTGATTTGTCCCTCACACAATAAAGCCATGCAGTGCAGAATAATTTTAAAATATAATAAGAAATAAGAAAAACCAATTAAAAGAAAAATGAATTTTCATTTATATAATGATCCACACCTATGAACCACCCCCCTCCCTTTGGCAACAAACCAAGCAGTGAGAGTCTTATCATTTTTCTTCTTTGAAGTTAATCTTGTTGTTTATGATTTAACAACATACATTATCCATTTTTATGTTTTCCCCATTTACATTGATGTAACCATTCATATTATTTTTTTTGTCTTTTTCTGTCAAAACACATTAAAATGAGATTCTCTATTGATGGAGATTACTATGACTTTGAAATTCATATGATGTCTTTTATATTTCATCCTCATACAACCTTCATCATTTCCTCCCGCAATTCTATTTCTCTGCTTTTTACCCTTGTTGTCCATTTGCCTAAGCCTCTCTGTAGCCATTATATCTGTCTTTCATTCATTGCCTCTATCACTGTGATTCTTTGTTAATTTCTCTGTCTGTCTTCTCTGTCCAAACATTTATCTCTGCCTGTTCCGTTGTCTATCTCTGTCTGTCTGTCTCTGTTTCTCTCTATCTCTGTCTCTTTGTCTCTGTTTCTCTGTCTCTATCTCTGTCTGTCTGTGTCTGGCTCTCTCTCATCAAGATGTACTAAAGCAACTAAAGAACAGAAACACTAGAGACTGCCTTTTTTTTTTTTTTTTTGGATAGCACTGGAAACACACACATGACTTGCTGTTATTGAGTAGCTTTTATACCCTGATGTCACCTGATACTTGCAAAGACTGCCTAACTAGCCTCAAATATCTGGTGGAATTTTGATAGATTCGAGGACTTAGAACTGAAGTTGTCAACTTCTTTTCCTTTAAATAATATTTTATTTTTCCCCAGTTACATCAAGAAATAATTGCTTGATACTACTTTATTAATTTTAATGACATGGAATTAGTCAGTCAGAACCAAGTTTGTTTTCTTCCCCTTAAGTCATGTTGTTAAAGAAAGCATAGACAAAAAAACCCTCAAGAACAATAAAGCAAAAAAGAAGTATGCTTCAATCTGTATTGAGACACCATCAGTTCTTTCTGTGGAGATGGGTAGCATTTTTCATCATAAGACTTTTATAGAGTTGTCTTGGATCACTGTATTGCTGAGAATAGCTAAGTCATTCACAGCTGATCACCACATGATATTGCTGTTAATTTATACACAATACATTTCACTTTGTATCAGCTCAGGTAAGACATTCCAGGTTTTTATGAGAGCATCCTGTTCACCATTTCTTATAATACAAAAATATTTTGTCAAAATCACATACTACAATTTTTCAGCCATTCCCCAATTGTTGGGAATTCCCTCAATTTCCAATTCTTTGCCACCAGAAAAATTGCTATAAGCATTTTTGAACACATAGGTTCCTTTCCCTTTTTTAAATCTCTTTTGGGATGCATACATAGCAGTACATTGCTAGGCCAAAGGGTATGCATGGGTTTATAGCTCTTTGGGCATAGTTCTAAATTGCTCTACGAAATGCTTTAATCAGTTCAGAACTGCACCAACAGTGCATTAATGTCTCATTTTTCACATCCCCTCCAACATTTCTAATTGTCCTTGTCTGTCCCATTAGCCCATCTAATACATATGAGTTAGTACCTCAGAATTGTTTTACTTTACATTTCTCCAATTAATAGTGAGAGCATTTTTTTTTCATATAGCTATAGATTGGTTTGATTACCTCAATTGGAAACTGTTCATATCTTTGGATGATTTATCAATTAGGGAATGACACTTTTATAAATGTGATTTTATAAATTTATAATTTTTTAATAATTTTTTTACTGTATATTTGTGAAATGAGGTCTTTATCAGAGAAACTTGCTTCAGAAATTTTTCCCAGTTACTATTGCTAACTAAATTTCCTTCCATTCTACCTTCTCCCCCATTTACTCTATTATCTCTCTCCTTTCAAGAAAAAAATTAGCATTCGTTTTTGTGAGATTCTTCTCCCCTCTTCTGAAAAGAGTAGGCATTTTGATATCATTAATACATGTGCTATCATGTAAAAATATTTCTTTTTTAGTCACAGTTGTGAAAGAAGAAATAGATCAAAATAAAAATGAGAAAGAATAAAGTAAGTGAAAAAATATGCTTCAGTCTGCATTCAGAGTCCATCGTTTCTTTTTTTTGGATAAGGATAACGTTCCTTAATGAGTCCTTTGTACTTGTTTTGGATCATTGTGTTGCTGAGAAGAGCAGAGTCATTCATAGTTGGTCATCATACAGTGTGACTAATACTGTGTACAGTGTTTTCCTGGTTCTACTCATTTCACACTGCATCAGTTGTTGCAAGTCTTTCCAGGTTCTTCTGAAATCTTCCTGTTCATTTCTTGCACGGTAACATTCCAATACATTCAAATACCACAGCTAATGGGAATTCACTCAATTTCCAACATAGTGTCAGCACAAAAAAAGGCTGCCATACATATTTTTGAACATGAAGGTTCTATTCCCTTTTTTACAATCTCTTGAGATATAGACCTAATAGTGGTACTGCTGGAACAAAGGGTATGCCTGCTGGGTATAGCTCCAAATTGCTCCCCAGAATATTTGGACTACAACCCCACCAACAGTACATTAGTGTTCCAATTTTTTCTCACATCTCCTCCAGCACTGATCATTTTTCTTTTCTGTCATATTAGCCAGTCTGATAGATTGAGGTGTTACCTCTGAGGTGTTTAAATCATAAGTGATTTAGAGCACTTCTTCATAGGTTCATAGATAGCTTTTATTTCTTCATCAGAAAGTTGCTTATTCATATCCTTTGACTATTTATTAATTGGTTAATGGCTTGTATTATGGAGAAATTTGTCCTTTATCAGAAATACTTGGATTGAAGATTGTTTGGCAGTTTTCTGCTTTCCTTCTAATCTTGTTGCATTGATTTTGTTTGTTACAATTTTTAACTTAATATAATACAAATTTTCTATTTAATATTTTATTAACATTTTCTATCTCTTCTTTGGTCATGAGTTTTCCCCTAGCCATAATCTGATTACGTCTTTATGTCCTTTATGTGTTACCTTGTATATCTAAATTATGCCAGAGGGTTGTCATATCTAACTGTTCTTATATTCTATTTACCTCCTTAGTTTCTTTAATGTTTATTTGGACTTACTGAGTTTTGAGAGCAGATAGTTGAGGTCCTCACCTAGTATAGTTTTGCTCTGTATTTCTTTCTGTAATTCATTTAACTTCTCCTTTAAGAATTTAGATGTGCTATCCCACTGGCTGCATATATGTTTGCTTTTACTTTGTATGAAATCAGGTTTGATACCCCTCCTTTTTTTTTTTTTTTTACTTCAGTTGAAGTATAATAGATTCTGCTCCAGTCCCTTACCATTTCTCTGCATGTGTTTCTGTTTCAAGTGTGTTTCTTGTAAACACCACTTTGTTCTAATTTTTGATCACACTGCTATCCATTTTTGTTTTATGGAAGAATACTTCCCATTCACATTAAAAATCATGATTACTTGCTGTGTATTTCCCTTCATTTTATTCTCCCTCCTGTCTCTCCTATCTCCTTTACCCTTTCCCTCCTTGACAGCGTTTTGTTTTGGTCTACCATCTCCCCTGTTCTGCACTCCCTTCTGTCAGTACCCCCCTTCCCATTTACTTGATCTCTTCCCCTCCTACTTCTCTGTCAGGTAAGATACATTTCTGTATTCAATTAATTGTGTATATAATTCCTGTTTTGAGCAAATATTGATGAGAGTGAGGTTAAAGTGATACTCATCCCCCACCCTCCCTGTACTGTAACAGATCCTTCATGCCTCTTCATGTGAAAGAATTTACTCCACTCTACCTCTCCCTTCCCTCTGCATCCATTGTACTCTTCTTTTGCATGCCTTAATTTTTTATGCCATTCTCTCAAAATCACTTTTTACCCATTCCCTTTCTAGGAATATTCCTTGTAGTTGTACTATTAGTGATACAGTTCCTAAGAATGACAAATATCATCTTCCTGTGTAGGGCTGCAAATAGTTGAGCTCTATTGAATGCCTAATGTTTTCTTTTCCTTTTTTACCTGTTTATGCTTCTCTTGTTTCTGGATATTGGAGGTCAAATTTTTGGTTTAGTTCTGGTCTTCGCCTTATGAAAACTTGAAATCCTTTGATTTTATTGAATGACCGTTTCTGTCTCTTCATTGTATCATGCTTAATTTTGCCAGGTAAGAGATTCTTCATTGTAGTCCTAGCTCCTTTGCCTTCCAAAATATCACTTTTTCATGACCTCTGATCCTTTAATGTTGCAGTTGCCAATTCCTGTGTAATTCTGATTGTGACACCCAGATATTTGAATTGTGTATTTCTGGACATTTACAGTATTTTTTCCTCTACCTGAGAGTTCTCAAATTAGACGAAAATATCTGTTGGCATTTTGTTGTTTTTTCCTCTTGAGCTCTTCCATGGCCCGAGCCCATTGGGTGGGCTGGGACACAGAATCCTCGATTTCTGTGTCTTTGCCTGATGGCAAGCATTGTTCCTCCCCATCAGAAAGGAAGGGAGGAAGTGTCTTTTCTCTGCTAAAATACCCTTCAATAGTTTTATTTCTTTTCCCTTTTCTTGGCATTTTTTCCAACCAGTGGCCTGACCTCTGAATGTTCTCCTCACACCCACCTCGCCTCCTGGTCCTCCCAGCCAGCGTTTGGGGACTGAGATTCAAATGCTGCTTCCCGCCTTAGAGTTTTTGGCGGGGGCAGGGCTGCTATTCAGTGTTAAATTAAGTTCAGGTGCTGAGGTCATGGGCAGGGCCGCCTCTCTGGCTCAGTTCCCTCAGGGGGTTTATGCATAGACCTTCCACAATGGATCCAAGCTCCCGCCTGTTTGGGGAGCCCCCGTCCGCAGCCACCTCTCAGCCCCCACCTCCCGGGGGGGCCCAAGCCTTGGCGGCAACCCAATCCCCTCTCAACCCGCCAAAGAGACTCTCTCACCTACCCCCGTCAGTCACCTGTTGGTGGGGGGGATTGTGCCGCCGCTGGAGATCCCGTCTCTGGAGACCTCCCAGATCCGTGTCTCTCGTAGCCGCGGCCACAGCCGCCGCCGCCGCCGCAGGTCCGGGCTGGGCACCGAGTCTGCAGCGCGACGGACCTTTTGCGAGAGGTTTGCAGGCCCCTCTGTGGGTGGGGGGACCCGCGTGGCCGCTGGAGATCCCGTCCCCGTAGCCCTCTCGGATCTCTTCCCCTTGGTGTCATGGCCGCGGCCGGACTGCACTCTGCTCCCCGTCCCGGCGCCCAGTCCACGGCGCGAAGGACACCCCGCGAGAGGTTTGCAGGTCTCTCCGGAGCAGAAATCTCCCTCGCTCCAATACTCCGTGGTCTCTGGGTGCAGAATTCGCCCTGGCTTGGTCCCCTCTAGCCGCTCTGTGGTTTGTGGGCTCGGAGCTGTGTGTATGTGCGTCTTTCTACTTCGCCATCTTGGCTCCGCCTCCCGTCATTTTTTTTCCCAAATAAAATCTCATGACATAAAACAGGTAATCTAATCCCCAAAGTACATACTATATTGCTGAAGTAATGCTTCCATATAGCAAATGCCAGAAAACATTAAGCAAGTATTGATATTATTTTAAATGTAATAATAATGCATTACATTTATCTAAATTTATGTCTAATATTCCCACTCTACCTAAAATTCCCAAGAGAAATAGGAGATGAAATATTCTGGATATAATACAAAGTAAAGAAAAATTTATTAAATACTTTTTATATTATTATTATTAAGTATTTTGAGATTTCTAATGAAATTTAATTTTGACAATCCTAAGAGATTGATAGTGTAAAATTATCTTCACTTTACAGATGAGGAAACTAAGGCTTAGAGATTAGGTATGACTTGTGCATAATCATACAGCTAGGAATTATCAGAACCAGGCCTAAAACTCAGGTCTTCTGATACTTAGAGCAACACTCTTTCCATTCCATCATGCCATGATCCTTCCATTTTTCTATCACTTCTATTTATTGTCATCTGTCTCTGTCTCTGTCTCTCTCTCTGTCTCTGTCTCTCTGTCTGTCTCTGTCTGTCTCTCTCTCCTCCCTATATACCTTTCTATCTACCTGTCTAATAGCAAATCAGACTATAGACATTGGAAAGATTTTCCAAAAGTTTAAGCAAAGTTCACCTTTTCTTGAATTGAATTTTGCCAACTATCATGCTGAGTATCTCTTTCTGGACCTGCAATATCATTGCAATTTAAATATAAAGTACTATGCAATTTAGACTGGTCACATGATAGATATTTATGGTATAAGATTGGTATCCTGTGGTGCTTATGACTTTTTCAAAAGCTGTTTACTTTCCATTGCACAAAGAAGCTATTTTGTCTTCTTAAATAGAAATTTATCTTTTGAAAATGGCTCACAGCTCTTTGAGGGAGGAGGGAAGATAAAATTCATAAACTTCAAATAATGACAGTTATTCATGAAATGATAAGGCAAAGAAAAAACTTACAACCTATCCTTATTAGTAGTAGAACATGTGGGCCCCTTCTCTTTCTTCCACCCCCTCCCCTTTCTTCTCCTTGTCTCATCCTCACCTGTCCCATCTCGCCTGTTCCCTCCCCTTGTCTTTCCTGTATCCAAGGGCCTCCTCTCTTCCAAACGCCCAAGCCCTCTATCCCCACATTCCCACAATTTCCCCTTTCTTCCCTCCTCGAATGGCCTCCCTCTTCCCATTCCAGTAACTCTTTCCTTGTATAGCTCCCAATCCTGGGAATGGCTCTCAGCAATGTTTCACTCCATCTTTCCCGGCCAGCTACCTTCAATGACCTCATATTATATCTCATATCTTTCATAGTTCTCTTCTCAATGACCCCTGTCCCACTCAAAGTCTCTTCCCAAAACTCAGACCCAGGCCCTCAACACTTTTTCTTATTTAGAATTTCACCCCTTTCCTCCTTCCTCACCCAGGTTTCTACTAAGAAATTTGCCCCATCCTCACTCTAGGCATTCCCTTCATAATCTAATACCTCACAATCATCCCTTGAATGGCTTCCTCTTCAAAGAAATTCTCTTATATATCTAGACAGCATTTTATAGTTTAAAAATGAATTTGGAGTCAAATAGACCAAGATTTTTAACCCCAGCTCTTCTAGCTGTGTAACAGTAGTTGCTAACCAACAGTTGGATGCCTGTACTATCTTCACTAGCATTACCATGTGACCTTGATTTGACTAGACCTTGGTGCTTTTCTGCCATCTTCCCATCTCTGCCTATCTAGGAAGGGAATTCCAGCTTTCAAGATGACTCAGATGAGGATTTCCATCTTTTTCCATCTCCATGCTTCCCCCTGTCTACCTAAATTTAAAATAGTGAATAGGAGTTAGGGCTCTTGAAATTTCTGCTCTTTCTGAACTTCCTGATTGCTCCTGTGCTTGGAGGTCTTCTGGACCTCCCTGGAAACACTTCATTGGGAAGTGGAAATGACAATGGTGTTATCTATGGATTTTCAAATCTATATGTTCCAGGCATATAGAACTGTGGAGGAGCTTGTCAGTTTTCCTATGCCATCATTGACAAAAAGGAGAAGGGTGCTGACCAGATTGTACCTGAACAGTTCTTCATTGATTTGGAATAGGAATACTATTTTTGAACAAGATGCCCTGAATGAACTTTTTGAGATGTTCCCTTACAGTGAGTTCCATATCAGCACATTAGATTACCAGCCTATTCATGAACAAGTTACTCAGATCCAAAGTGAAATCTCATGGTGACTATCAAGACAGTAAAGTTTAATGAAAACAAGCAGCTATTTCAGTCAGAACTTCCTGGTGACAGTACAAGCCACATCCAAAAACACAGTATGGAAGACTGCAAGGGATTGCTTCTGCTTCAGGACTGAACTATTTAGTCTTGGCAAAAAATCAACCTAAAATATCTTAAATGTCTCTATATTTCTCATGCCCTGTTCACTAGAGAATTTCAAAAAGCTCACCAAAGTTAGTGTACCTATAAAAATGAGGATCACTAACAACTTTTGCAGTTGCCACCCTTAAGATAATAAAGATTTTATTTGAGTTTAACAAGTTTTTTAAATACTTAGATACCAAAGTTCTGAGCTTGCTTCTTTGTTCAAAGACAGCTACATAAAAAGAACTGTTGTAAACCTATTTGATCAAAATCTGGAATTCTTTGTCCCTGTAGTGAACCATAGGTACTCTCATGAGCTCAGCACAAGGCCCTGGGAGATATTCTCTGTCGCATATATGATTAATTTACAATTACTTTCAACCTTTCAGTAAACACTTAGAGTAGTCTTAATTTATGGACTACCTAAATCAGAACAATAAAAACCATTGCTATTTTTTATAAAGTGGAGCATGTGTTTAATTATTGAATAGTTAAAAGGAAGCATGCAGATTTGTGTACATCGTGATAAATTTTACAATGTGCTTGTTAGTGGTTGTCTGAGTCTACTGCTTTGTAGCTCTGGCTTGGTCAAAATTAAGATGTCTGCAAAATTCCTGTATATGTACATTTTGTAATATAATTAGATCAATACACAATACTTGATAATCATTGTGAAGTAGGCTATTCATGCTTTGTGAAAAATGTATTTGTATGATCTATCTTAAGTATTGTTTACAGAATAATAGTTTTTTCCCCCTAGTTTTAGTTTGGATGGATATCAGTGAAACTTGAGGTTAATCACATTTTAAGATATCATAAAACAACAGCATATAAGACCTCAAGCGACACTCTTCATTTAACAGAGGAAATTCTATTTGCTATCAACTGATAGTGGGTTTGGCAGCTGAGTGATGTATTTCCGGAAATGAGAAGATGTCCTAGAAGTAACTTGTGGCTGTTGCTGAAGATTTATTAAAACTAAGTTGACACTTGCATCATTGATAGAGGTAATTTTAGAGCTCTTCAAATTCTCCTGACCCTAAGATAATGAAACCAACACCTTCCATCCATTTGTATTCTGTGGTATATCATGTGGCTTGTGGCATAGAATGTGAAAAGCTCTCATTATCTGCCAGAAGAATTCACTGTAGCAACGAGGGCATATTCATGGACTTATATGCAGCACAGAAAAAGTAAAAACAGTAGCCAGCCCCTGATGAGGAGCTGTATAAACAAACAACAGTGATCGCAGATTTTTAGGCTGTTAATAAATCCTGAAATATTGTGATGCATAGAGCTTCTAACTAACTCAGATTTTTTAAAGTGTTTCTTTTATCCCTCATCACAGCAGAGAATTTATATCATGCCCTAAAACAAATCAAATCCAGTGCATATGAAAAGTACCATGAAATGTACTTAGAAAACTCTTGCTGTGGCAGAGATATGTGCATATTCATGACACAGACTGCCATAGGCTGCCTCCACAAGTGAAAGCTCTGCTTATAATCCAAATAACATTTCTAATGGTATTCTTAGATAAGAAGTACGTGTGTTAAACTCTGATCAGAAGTTTCAAATCTGTAGGCTTATTCAAAATATGGATCATCCATGTGAAAGGGGATGATTGCTCTATATTGAAACTCAGAAGAAATATTAATAAAATCTGGCGGGAGGACTTAACTCTGCGCTGTGCTCATAGACTTTGCAATTCACTGTGATTTATTAATCATATAATCACAGATGTGTTTTACTGGATTGCTTGAGGTCTCCACCTCCTTTCTTCAGTCCTCATAGTCCTAAAATTATAGAATCTAATAATGTGGGGAAAAATAGAATATCAGTAAAGAATTTTAAATAGAGTTATAGGTTGAAAGTATTAGAAACAAACTCTCACTACAGGTATAAAATTATGGAATATTTGAGCAAAATCTTCTTAAAAGCTGCCCAGTCTAAGCCTTTCCAACCCCCATGCATCTTCAGGGGATTTTATCTATATCTGTTTCTGTATCTATATCCCTATAGCTGTATGTATATACATAGATATAGATGTTTGGAAAGTGGGGACTAGTTTGTTTTAGAGCAAGGTCACTTGGCAATAAATACTACTCTTATCTTAGAATGGAGGCCTTTCAATATCTAAGTCTTTTCACAGGAACACTCTGCTATCTAAATCGCTGCCCCCATGAAGAGCAGAAGACATTTCTCTTCTGTATAACGTCAGATTTTAATCAAATCAGAAAACAAAATTTTTCAAGGTTAGATATTGTAAGGAAATTTGTGACTTTCTTTCTAACATTTTCTGATGAAATTAGTTCTTATTTTTATTAGTTCTGCACTTGCATTTTGGGCTCTGATCTTTCTAGGATATCTCCCAATACCTGTAGCTCAAACTCACCAACTTCTTTTACTTCTTCAATTGAATAATTATTTATCACAACACAGAATCAGTAACATATCTAAATTATAGATTCTACTATTAACCCCTGCAAGACATTACCACCTATACCATCAGTACAGGCCTGCTCTCATAAAACACTCTGGGCAATAACTTTCATAGATTTCTTAGGTTATAGATATGTATTTTTTTAATGAAATAATAATATGTAGCATAGAGAAAGTTCATTGGGTCTCATTAGGTGCTTGGGAACTTTAATGACATTACTTTAAGGTTGAAATGGACGTGTGGTCAAGTGTGCCCCCATGCCCTCTCAACATTTTGGGGCTTTGGGGCAAAGAGTTGTATGGAAAAAAACAGGAACATGTAAGGATGCTTACTATTATTGTAGATCATTGGTTAAAGAAGAATTATAAGATGTAGAAACTTGTACAAGAACAACACAAATGTATGACTATACTTGAATTGGGGGAATGATAATGATGATCTCCTTGCAACAATTTTCCTTGAATTGTTCTGCAGTATTTCAAATATCCATGAAATCATCAGTGTAGCTATCTTCATCAGTTTACAGGAGATTTTACCTCCCAAGAAAATTAGTAGATAATCATCAGGATATTTTATGGCCAAAAAAGTGCATCATCCATTTTGGCCAACTTGCTGAAGAGCCAATCACTTTAACTCTGTGAGATATTTAACCACAAACCTATGATATTTCACCAAGCTTCTATTCAATGACTTTTCTGCTTGGAATAAGTAAGTTCATTTTCCTTTCAACAAGCCTATGAGAGTCTAGGGTTACTTTTAAAGAATGGTGAGGCTTAAATCCCATCTTAAAACCAGCCTAAGGCTGTAACAGAGAGCTTCTCAATATGGTTGTAGGGGGAAAAATTTCTCCAAAAATTATAATTATATCTTTCTCTAAGCATAGATTATTTCAGTTGTAATCCTATGGTGTAGTAGTACAAATTTTCTTACCACTTGGCTTCAAAAATAGGTAATTTCATACATGGAGTTTAACATAGTGTAGAAATGGTATGATGCTATATCAAGTGCACATGGTTTCATTAATGTGAGAGTACTCTTCACTAATGTAGATGATAAGAGTCTCATAGGGAATTGCTTGAGACTCAGATAGGTTATGTGATTTGTCCAATGTTGCCAAGCTAGTTCAAAGTGTCAGAGAGAGATCTTGAAAAGAAGTCTCCTAACTCTAATTCCAATAATCCATCTAATATGACACATAGCATTAGATATGGATCTCACAAATAGTATATATTTCCATCTGGATATTAACATAATTGAATAAAATTAATATACAAATTAACATAGTTATAACAGCAACATCAATGAAGATCTTAAGAATAGTATGCCATCTAAATAAACCCTTCTAAGAAGACTGGTAAAATTAGCAATGGGAAAAAAATTCAGAAATTTCAGTGTTAGATTCCCAGGGGAAAAAATAATGTCCATTACCACCTAGAAATAAGATGACACGGGTAGCTCTTTTCTCATTCTTCTTTCTCCAAAACAAAAGCTCTAGGATCTACATGAAAATTTTAAATTGGTTTCTCATTGCCATCCCAGGAACTAAGAATGAATCTGATGAACTTCTAATAACTATTTCAGAACTTAAACAAGCACATGATTTCACTGGCAGCTCCCAAATGAGGGAATTCCCTATACCAATGTAGATTGACAACTTTTCTGAAATTAGATTAGAAAGCTGCTTAAACCAACCACAAAGAGGGTAAGTAATTTGCTCAGCCTATACACCATTTGGAAGTTTTCAATGAAATAATGCATAATTCTTTCTTTTCTCTGAAGGAAAGGGAATGAACATTTATATGGTACCTACTATGTGTCAGATTTTATGCTAAATATTTTTTACAAATAGTGTCTCATTTGATTTTCACAACAATGCTGAGAGTTAGGTGCTAATTTTTCCTCCTATTTTACATTTGAGCAAACAGTCAAACAGAGATTAAATAACTTTTCCAGGGTAATGTAGCTAGACTTGAGGTTGGGTTTTAATTTAGGTCTTCTTGACTCCAGGCCCAAAACTCTGTCCTTTATGCCACCAGCTGCCTGGTGTTTCATGGCTATGTTTGAGAATGAGAAATGATCCAGATCTTTGATCTTTAAAAGTTTGCAAAGTTTGATTTTTCTGTCTTTGGTACTCCAAGAACTCAGTTTATCATATATTCACTTTCCCTTTGCTACCTACAGAGTCCTATCCTTTCTTCAGTACCCTTGATGGAAGTAGGCAAGGGGAGGGGAAGGTCTGACTTCAAGGAGCTTATATTCTAATGGAGGAAGGCAATATATAAATAAGAGTTGGAATGGGAGAGGAAAGCAGTCATGGAGGGGTGAGGTGAAGTAATGTAAAGAATCATGGGCTGAGCTTGGTTTTAAATGAACAAAGCTAGAACTGGTACTTCTACAAATGAAGGTTCCAGGGAGGAACTCTCATATCAAGGTTGTTACAGCAGGGGTAAAGGTATTGTCAATGTAAGAAAGTTCCTGATACAGAGATGGAGAAATAATTCAAAGAACAACAGGTTGACTTGACTTTGAAGTGATATGTTTGATCATGATTGATTTTCAAAGTAATCAGAATAGGATTAAATCTCTGTTTTTTCCATGTTCAGAGGACTCTATATTTTAAATGAATATCTGCCTAACCAGGTCTAGATTATGTGGGAAAAAAGAAAGGACACAACCTATATTTGGGTAAATTATTTGGTCAAGGACAGTGAATTGAATATGAATCAGGTCACAACTATATATTTTTAATATACCTGAGAATAATGTTTATCTGTAATATATTTAAAAGAAAGTGAAGACCAAGATCTAAAACTAATTTATCACTCTGTTACTAATTAAGTGATGTTCCATACAGGATGGTAAGTTTATCTGCTTTCACATAACCTCAACATGTTTACCAAAATTCATTTTAAATTTGTGTTAGAGCTGTGAAATCTTTGAAATTACAGCCAGACAAATTATTCACAGAGGTATTGAAAATGGCTCACTCTGGTGTTTTCTTTATTTGTTTTTATTTGTGTTTTTTGTTTGTTTATTTTTAGCCTTTCAAAACTGTTTCAGGAAGACTTGGCATAAGTGGTTAGAACAATACTTTCACATAAATCAAGGCATATTTAAGCTTTATGGAGTACTTCATTCAGTCTTAGAGGATTTGAAAGGATAGCCTATAGACCAGTACTAGAAACTGTCAGCATCTGGTTGAAAATTAATGCTAATTTTTAAGAGAATCAGGATAGTTTTGTTAAGACTATATTAAGGAAAAATAAAAATACAATAAACCATGCTGATGTTGGCCAACATGAAATTAGTTACTTTAATGGCAATTTAAAGGAAAAAACTTTCGTACTCATTAATAGACCCATGTGACCTGCTTAAATCAACTGGAAGCTTAAGTCACATGTGATGAGAGGAGCTTGCTGAAATGGTGGGACAGGAAGGGTCAAGCAAAACTGAGAAGAAGTTAGTGAGAGCAGCTGGAGAGGAAGAGAGATAACCCAGTCTGGCAATTTGCTTATGGGAGGGCCCAAGCAGGAGTGGGTTGAAGCTTGACAGCCCTTGTCCCCAGCAGTGCTAATGTGTATTGATTTCTTGGCTTCTATGACAGATTTGGCTTTCTGGTTCTGGGATTTGGTTATATGGCGTCTGAATAAATGTTTTTCTTCTGCCTTCTATGTGGAGAGTCTTTCATACTTTATATTTGAGAACTAAGCCAGCATATTAATAGCCATGCTTAGTGGTGTAAATACATTTGGCATTATGAACAGGGTATTAACATCTCTGTTTGGAGGCAGAAAGAATTTAGAGGAAGAAAAAGATATCCCAGGATGAAATGCTTTTCAATATTCCTCCCTAGCTACTGGACCCTGTGAAAACTGGGAACCAACATCACAGGAGGGGGAAACTGGAGATTTGGAAAGGTGTTTGCAAGGAATAACAATAAAACCAGGGTAAAGAGCTAACAGGAGTATTAGGAGAGGCTGGATTTTATTAACAGGTTATCATATTATGTGTAAAAGCAGAGAAAAGCTGCTGAAGGAAAAACTTCAGATGGAAAAAAGAGTTAGCTAGTTTGTCTGGGAATTCTCATCACTTGGGATCTCCTTTAAAAGAGTAGAGAAGAGGGTCTCAGGAGGAAGGATAGGCTGTTTGTTTAGCTTTAAAAAAGGAGAAGATAGACCAAAGAAGTGTGCATATGACGCTTGTATAGACCCAGCTTAGTTGCCACGGCGATGACTGCCAGGAGAGGGTGTGGAAAGGAAATGTAATGTAGTCAGAACACGAAAATGGAATAATGTTAGAGGGGCAAGGTTCTCAGGAAGAAACATGCTGAATAATACAGTGGAAATAGGAGAACCAAGGAGGTAACACAGAATTTAAGGAAATAATTGAGGATTTTATTCAGCAAAATGTCACAGATATTTTGAGTCAGGTTCATCCAAAGGACAGGAAAATCATTAATATCTTGGATGGTGAGAATCAGTAATGAAGGGACTGGAGGAGTATCTTTAGTTGGCATAGATTGCTTGAAATTTATAGGTATCAGTCAGAATCCTTTTATACAGCAGGCTTTTAGAGATTGCAATCTGCAAAGAGGTAAAAATATGACTAATCTGTTAGCTTTGGCTGTAGAAGGATGCTGTAGGCAGTATCATACTGACTCTCTGTGGCCTAGTGGAGATAGACCCTGACATTCATGTAGGGACTGTATAAGATCAGAAGTACAGATCCATACTATGATACTGCCTTAGGAGTTTGTCATAGGAATGTAAGAGTAAAGACAAGCACCTAATTTTGACTCTAATTATTGGGAAAATAGGGCACCCTCTTTCAGGGGTGCTGGACAAGATTTCACAGTTAAGTGACTTAGGGGACTGGGGAAAAGATAAATTTCCTCAAGAGGGAAGAGTAAATAGCCAGGAGATTCAAAATTAGAATAGATTGACAAGGAAAGAATTGTTTACTGCTCTACTGTGAGCAGGGGTTTTGGAAGCATAGGTGGTATTCCAACTTATGAACCACACAAAATGTACTGAGAAAAAGGACTTGATACTAGACAAATGGAGAAGAAACAACTGCCCCTGCAGATCTTCCTGAATTCTTTATCCAATTTGTCACACCTTCAGAGAGAAAAGGAAATTTGCTGAGGCCCAGTGCAGGTGAAAGAAATACACAGACAGGTTTACAGACCCCATATAATTTGACCATATATTGGAAAAAATGGTTCAAATACTGTAATTAGGACATTAATAGATACTGGGGCAGAGGCTTGCCTTATATATGGAAACTCTGATAAGTTTAAACACGGAACTCCTATCACCATCACAGGACTGGAAGAGGCTGACATATCAGTCACACAAGTCAAACTAATGATGAAAAGTGGATAGTTACATATTGTGGTAATTGTACCCATTTTTATGCATTCATCATTAGAATAGAAATATTCTGAGGTATGACTTTAACTTTACCTGAGGGATATACCAATTTGCTGTAAGGAAGATAGAAATTAATATAGTTTTAATGGGTAAAATAAAAATGGACCCAATCACTTTACCTGAACCTTCTGAAGTAATTACTTTAAAGCAGTATCACGTGTCAAAAGTGGGCAAGATGAAATTGCCAATACTATCAAGGAATAGGTTGAGGTTGGAGTGTTAGTCCCTACAACCACTGGAAGAAATAATGCTTTCTGGCCTGTACAAAAGTCTGATGGGACACAGAACATGACAGTGGATTATAGACAACTGAATAAAGTCACTCCTCCCTTGTATGCTTCTATTCCAGTTACCATTATCTTAGCAGAAAGGGTTCAGAAATATGATGGGACTTGGTATTTAGCAGATGCTTTCTTTACTATCCCAATGTATTCAAAACAATGGGATCAATTTGGTTTCACTTGGCAGGGCCAACGATACACTTTTACATGCTTGCCACAAAGATATCTGCATTGCCCCACTGTTTGTCAAAGAATTGTGGCTGCACATTTGGATGAATTGGAGCTACCTGGTATACAGCTCACCCACTACATAGATGATATTATGATACAGGGAAAAAAATGTAAAAGAAGTGGAGAAGCGTTTGATGTTTTTAATTGAGCATATGAAATGCAAAGGGTGGGAAATTAACCCTGTAAAGATTCAACAACCAGATCAAACTGTAAAACATTTTTGGTGTTTAATGGAATCAGGGGCTGCAAGAGATTCTCCTGCAAACCTGATAAAATTATTTTCTAATTTAGTTACTCTAAAGGCAGTTTAAATGGTAAAATCTTTCCTACTCATTAACAGGCCATTGTGACCTGCTTAAATCCCATGGAAGCTTAAGTCACATATGACAGGAAGAACTTGCTGAAATATGGAACAGGAAGGGTGGAGCAGAACTGGGAAGAAGTTAATGAGAGCCCTTTGGGTGGAGGAGAGAGGACTCAGGCTCTCAGTTTGTTTATGGGAAGGCCCAAGCAGGTGTGCAATGGAAGCTTGAATGCCTTTGTCCCCAGCAGTGCTAATCACCATATTCCTATTCCCATCAATAAGAAAGAGGCCCAAAACTTTATGGGATTATTTAGGTATTGGTGATATCACATACCATATGGAGGACAAATTTTGAAACCTTTGTATAAAATTATTAGGAAAAAAATATAAATTTGATTGGGGATTGGGCAGAGTAAAGCTTTTGAGGAAGCAAAGGCCTCTATACAATTGGCCCTAGATTTATGGCCTATGCAAAGTGGCCCAGTGGAGTTACAAATGACTGTACAGGGTGAATATACAAACTGGAGTTTATGGTAAAGACAACAAATGTACCTTCAGAATTTTATTCTAGGAAACTCTATCTGAAGTTCAACATACACCTTTTCAAAAGTAATTGTTACCTGCATACTGGGTTTAGGTAGAGACTGAATAACCATCTTTGGGCTGTGAGGTAATATTAAGGCCTGGAATACCAATTATGACCTGGATAATGAGTACCCCAGCTTCTCATACAATTGGATATGCACAGGAAACTAGCATAATTAAATGAAGTGGTATATTCAAAATAAACTTAAAGCAGACAAAAGTAGAGTTTCTGTATCACATGACTCTATAGCAAACGTAGATACTGAGGGCAGTGATACACCACTTGAACCAAATCAACAGTTGCTACAGTCCGTGGTATAATGGAGTGAGGAATATGATGGATTAACTGAAGAACAAAAGAGACATGCATGGTTTTCTGATGGGGCAGCAAATATTTGGGTCACAAAAGACATTGGGAAGTGGTAGCCTATAACCCATGTAATAGTTGGACTTTGGAAATTACCGGGAAAGGTGGAAGTAGTCAGTATGCTGAACTTATGGCAATATACCAAGCTATCCAAACAGAATACAGAAGACAGTATCACATATTCACTGAATCATGAGTGGTAGCTAATGGATTAGCTATGTGGATGTCCATATGGAAAAATCAAAATTGGGAAATTTGTGGCAAACAAGTCTGGGGCAAAGAATTATGGGAAGATATATAGGACATGTCTTTGGTTATTAATTTGTCAGTTTTTCATGTAGATGTTCACATGGCCCTCACCACAGCAGAATGTGAGTACAATAATCGACTGAGCTGATTGATTAGCAAATATTGCTACTCTATATGTTGTCCCTACGAAGATACCAATTGATGATCTGGTACTAGAAAAATGGGTCCACCAAATGGCCTGCCATTTAGGGGTCCAGGCTTTATACCAGCAGTCACAAGACTGAGGTATTAGTATCTCTCATTCATTGTTAAAACAAATAGTAGAGAAATATTATATATATAATTTGGAAAAGGAATGAACTGTTCCATGGAACTAACTGGAGAGACAGTAAGGGGAAAGTACTAGCTTAATTTTAGCAAATAGATTATGTTGGACTTTTAACCCAAGATAAAGGATATGAATATATACTTGTGTTGACACTTATGCATGTATTCTAGTAGCTTGTCCATATAAGAATGCGACCCAGAAAAACACTTGTAAAACTCTAGACATCACAAGTCTATATTATAGAGCCCTAATGCAGATTCAAAGTGATAATGGGTCGCATATCAAAGGTAATGAAATGAAAAGATATTTTGTAATAAATAACATAGATTGTATATGTCATATTCCATATTATTCATAAGTACCCGGGTTAATTGAAAGAATGGGTTATTGAAAGAATAGTAATAGTAATGAAAGTTAAGTTCTAAGAATTCTTATCAACATTAGAAAGATAATTTGTTCATTGCTTTATGTAATTTGAATAATACTCCATTGGGAGAAAGTACACCTTTATCCAGAATAATGATCCCAAATATGCAAATTACAAAGCAACAAATAAGATCCCAGATACTGAGTACTGGACTGTGAGGCCAGATGTAACAGCATCGTATCCAGGAACATCTGGTTCAGAATGATATGATTTACATTGTTTAGAGAACTTTGGTTGGATGGAAGAGAAATAAGAACAAATATACATAAGAATCCCTAGAACAGATATTACCTAAATCAGGATTAGAAGCTTGAGTAATACATGTATTGGCTGGAGTGATGGTTTTTATTTATCAAGGAGAAATTATTGTGACATTCCAAAATTCAAACGATGAACCCCTACAGTTTTGTAAAAATTGATAGAATAGTTCAAGTGATTATTATTCCTTGTGAACAATATCTCTTGTGAAAACTGACCATCCTTCTGAAATACCTGGCAGAGGAACTGAAGGATTGGGTTCTACTGATAGAATAAAATGGGGAGCTATAGTATGGGTAAAATGGAAGCCAGAAGATGTTAAAAGGCTGCAGATATTATAGCACTTGGGAAAGATAATATCTTAACTATTGTTTATTCAGGAGGAGATGATTACCAAATTTTACCCTTAACTCATATATTCTACGTTCAATGAGGCTATGATAATGGGTTTATGGACTTCAGAATCATGACTGATCCTATATCTACCCTGCTTCTGGTTATTGTCTGCTTGTTCTTTTTTGTCTTTTTGTCTGTTAAACTTGTTTGCTGGATTTGTTTCCTGCAGACTTAGTACCCTTCTGCAGATGTCTTATTGCTTAAGCTAGATGTCATACCCTATCCATGACTTTGATATGTCATCTCTGGACATGGCAATGATCAAGCTGTGGATGCCAGTGAAAGAAGTACTCTCTCAAATGGGAACTCTTAGGGCAGGGACAGCTCTACACACAATTTCAACAAGAAGTAGTTATTGAAGAAGAGACCTTCACCTCTTACTCTAAGATTTTAGTCCCCATTCCTTCAAGGGGGGAATGATGGGGTGCTTGGGCTCAAGCCCCACCCTAAGATATTGTTTTATGAGCTCATTCTTTGTGATCCCTGTTATGTTGTAAATTTCTGTTAACACTGGTTCCCCAAGATATTGTTTTATATGCTTATTTTCTGTTATACTTATTACAAATCTGTAGTGGATGGCCTGCATCCCCACACGGCTTGGTGATGTGGTGAAGAAGAAAGACATGGGAGGTGGGAAAACATAGACCAATTCCATTTATTGATCCCAGGATTAGGGTATATATAGATAGAAACTGCAAGTCTATGTGACATTCTGCTCGTCTCCTGTCCCAGTGATTTGGCCAGTCTTATTGTCTTTAAAGAATGTTAGCCTGGAGGGCATCTATTTTACATACCCCTTGTTTTCTGTAATTCTCTTGTTTGTTGCACAGAGACAGGAACATCTGGGGGGCATGGAAAGCCATTCCGGATGATAATGAGCATGGTCTCAAAGAACAGTTTCCTCGAAGCTCTATCCTGATCTTGTCAACCACATTCCACCCTGGCCCTCTACAGAAATCTATTGATACCCATTGCCCCACCAAGCTATGTAATGAATAGGAAAGATCTTGAGGCTAATTTAATGGCAATTTAAATGGAAAGATCTTTCTCATTCATTAATAGGCCCACGTGACCTGCTTAAATCACCTGGGCATCTAAGTCACATGTGGTGGAAGGAGCTTACTGAAATGGTGGAACAGGAAGAGTAGAGCACAACTGGGAGGAAGTTATTGAGGAGTAAAAGAGAAAGGACCCAGGCAGGCAGGCACAGCAAGTTTCATGAGTGCTTGCTTGTGGGAAGACCCCAGGATGCGGGAAGCTTGGGAATGCCTTTGTCCCCATCATTGCTAATGTGTATTGATTTCTTGGCTACTATAATGAATTTGGCTTTCTGGTGTCTGGATAAATGTTTTTCTTCTGCCTTTATATGGAGAGTCTTTTTTTACTTAGATGATACAGTTACTGTGCTGTTTCATCAAATGCCTACTTCTTAAGTGAATAGTCTGGCAGCTCAAAGTCAAATAATGATAACTGTTAGAATAGATGTCCTGCAGAGTACTCAGTAAGACCTCCAATGGAACCCTCTTGAAAATTCAGGGAAAGATGCTTTGTTTTTTGATTCACTGAAGTTCTAGCTCAGAGATACAAATGCATGCATACCTGAAAATACAGGAAAAAATAAGAACCTGTGTGCTTTCACTCTGTTCATTCTTTTTGCTAACTTTTCTTTTGTGTAACATGTGGATTATATGTTAAAGACAAGCCCACTGAGAATGGGAATGTCTTCAAAATCAGGTTTCCAGGAAAATGAGTCAACAACAAATCTTAAAAAGAGGAAAATTTGCTTGTTTGCCTTCCATCTTTAGAGAGCTAATGCTGATTTTTGGAATATTATACTTTATTTATTGTAATGACTAACATGTTTCATTTGTTTGTGTCCAAAAGACTCATAATGGAAAATGCTATCCACATAGAAAGAAAAACACCCACAACCAATATCTGCAATCTGAATGTAGATCAAAGCATACTATTTTCTCCCTTTTTTTCTTTGCTGTCTCTTTTTCCTGGATTTTCCCTTCTATTCATATTCTTCTTTCACAGCAACAACTAATGTGGGCATATATTTAATATGTTTATACTTGTATAGTCTATATCAGATTGCATGCTGGGGGGAAAGAATGAAGGGAGAAAAATTGGAACTCAAAATTTTATAAAAGTAAATGTTGTAAACTAAAAAGAAAGTTCAAAAAACTGTATCTAAGGCAATGAATTGCAAACAAGCCTTTGATCTTCAAAGGAAAAACAGTTATATTTTACAGGGAATTTTAAAGCTTTTTTTTAATGTCTTTAATTTGGCAATATAAATCAGTGTTTAGTTTTATGTGGCTTTCTTTAATGTTCAAGGGGGACAGTGTTGATGAAAATGATGGATAGGGAAAGCAACATATAAGAGCATATAACAATATATAACAGCATAATATAACAATGTTCAGTATGACAGCATATAATATAACAACATATAGCACAACTTACTATACAGCAATATGATGATGATGATGATGATGATGTGATAAAGAGCTTTTTCAGAAAATCATATGCATGTAAAGCCACCTTTTTATGATGTAGAATAAAAAACAGCAACAGCAAAGATTTTTAAATTTATAAAACAGCACATTAATAATAATAGCTGACATTTGTAAACCTTATATTAATTGCCTCATTTAATTTTCCTAATAATCTGTGTGATAAGCACCATATTTATTTTCTACCTAATTTTTTTTAGTATGTTTGATAGGATTTTGTCTAAAATATATTTTTAAAATTTATTTATTTAAGTTTTCAACATTCATTTCCACAAAATTTTGAGTTTCAAATTTTCTCCCCATTTCTCCACTCCCCCCACCCCAAAATGCCAAGCATTTTAATTTCCCCTATCACCAATATGCCCTCCATTCTAACATCCCTCCTTCTCTTATCCCCATCTTCTCTTTTGTCCTGTAGGGCAAGATAAATTTCTATACCCCATTACCTGTATTTCTTATTTCCTAGTTATATGCAAGAGCAGTTGTTCCTAAAACTTTGAGTTCCAACTTCTCTTCCTCCCTTCCTCCCCACCCATCCCCATGGGGAAGGCAAGCAATTCAATATAGGCCATATCTGTGTAATTTTGCAAATGACTTCCATAATAGCTGTGTTGTGTAAGACTAACTATATTTCCCTCCATCCTATCCTGCCCCCCCATTTCTTCTATTCTGTCTTTTGACCCTGTCTCTCCCGAAGAGTATTGACTTCTAATTGCTCCCTCCTCCCATTGCCCTCCCTTCCATCATGCCCCCACCCTGCTTATCCCCTTCTCCCCCACTTTCCTGTATTGTAAGATAGGTTTTCATACCAAAATGAATGTGAATTTTATTCCTTCCTTTAGTCGAATGTGATGAGAGTAAGTTTCATGTTTTTTTCTCTCACCTCCCCTCTTTTCCGCCCACTGAAAAGTCTTTTACTTGCCTCTTTTATGAGAGATAATTTTCCCCATCCCCTTTCTCCTTTTCTCCTCCCAATATAGTTCTTTCTCACCTCTTAATTTCATTTTTTTAAGATATGATCACATGCAATTCAACTCACTCTGTTCTGTGTGTGTGTGTGTGTGTGTGTGTGTGTGTGTGTGTGTGTAATCCCACCAAGTACCCAGATACTGAAAAAAGTTTCAAGAGTTACAAATATTGTTTTTCCACGTAGGAATGTAAACAGTTCAACTTTAGTAAGTCCCTTATGACTTCTCTTTGCTGTTTACCTTTTCATGCTTCTCCTCATTCTTGTGTTTGAAAGTCAAATTTTCTTTTCAGCTCTGGTCTTTTCATCAAGACTGCTTGAAAGTCCTCGATTTCATTGAAAGACCATTTTTTCCCCCTGAAATATATACTCAGTTTTGCTGGGTAGGTGATTCCTGGTTTTAGTTCTAGTTCCTTTGAATTCTGGAATATCATATTCCATGCCCTTTGATCCCTTAATGTAGAATCTAGCTGCTTCCAATATTTTCTCCTTGACCTGGGAACTCTGGAATTTGGCCACAATTTTCCTAGGAGTTTCTCTTTTAGGATCTCTTTCAGGAGGTGATCAGTGGATTCTTTGAATATTTATTTTGACCCCTGGTTCTAGAATATTGCTAGTTTTCCTTGGTAATTTCATGAAAGATGATGTCTAGGCTGTTTTTTTGATCATGGTAGTCCCATAATTTTTAAATTGTCTCTCCTGGATCTATTTTCCAGGTCAGTTGCTTTTCCAATGAGATATTTCACATTATCTTCCATTTTTTCATTCTTTTGGTTTTGTTTTGTGATTTCTTGGTTTCTCATAAATTCATTAGCCTCCATCTGTTCCATTCTAATTTTTGAAGAACTATTTACTTCAGTGATCTTTTGGACCTCCTTTTCCATTTGACTGATTCTGTTTTTTAACACATTCTTCTCCTCATTGGCTTTTTGGACCTCTTTTGCCAATTGAGTTAGCCTATTTTTAAAGGTGTTATTTTCTTCAGCATGTTTTTGGGTCTCCTTTAGCAAGGTGTTGACCTGCTTTTCATGCTTTTCTTGCATCTCTCTCATTTCTCTTCCCAGTTTTTCCTCCACCTCTCTTACTTGATTTTCAAAACCGTTTTTGAGCTCTTCCATGGCTTGAGACTATTGAATATTTATTTTGGATATTTGGGATATAGAAGCCTTGACTTTTATGTCTTTCCCTGATGGTAAGCATTGTTCTTCCTCATCTGAAAGGGTGGGGGAAGATATCTGTTCACCAAGAAAGCAACCTTCTATGATCTTATTTTTTTTCCCTTTTCTGGGCATTTTCCCAACCAGTTACTTGGCTTTTGGGTCCTTTGTCAAGAGTATGGTATACTCTGGGAATCTGTAAGATCTTGGTTCCTCCAAGGTGACACAATCAAGCATGTATACTGGTCTGGGAGCAAAAAGAGATTTTTGTGCCCAGAATCTTAGCATTTTCCTCTCCACAGCACCTGGCCTCCAGTCCTGCCAAGCCAGCACTGGGGGCTGAGATTCAGATAAGCTGCATGGGCAGGGCTACCATTCAGTGTGAGATAAAGATCAGCTACTGCAGGGCCTCTACACAGGGCTGAGTTAAAAATTGCTAAGTGCCCACAGGGGTTTTATGATCCAACAGTGGATGCAGGCTGCTGTTGGGGCTTCTGTGGGAACTGCTGCTGCCAGCCTGATGTGGCCTCTATGGCCATTGCCTGAGGCCGGAGCTATGGGAAGACCCTTCTCCCCTCCTGGCCAGCTGAAAAAACCCTATTGCTGACCTTTGGAGCCTGTGGTTAGAGGGATCTATGAACTACTGCTACTGTGACTGAAGAATCTCCCCCTGAGGCATCCCCTTCCCAGAGCCACAGCCAAAGCTGGGCTGGACTCCACTCCACACCAAGTGCAACAGACATTTCCCATGGGCCTTTCTGGTCACCCTGGGCTGAAAATCTCCTCCACTCTGTTGTTCTCCACTTCTGCTGCTCCAGAATTTGTTGAGAGTCCCTCTCTACATATATTTTATAGACTGCAGGGGGAGACCCAGCATATGTGTGTCTTTCTACTCTGCCATCTTGGCTCTGTCTCTACCTAATTTTACAGATAAAGAAATTAGAGCTTAGAAAATTTGTGATTTGCTTAAGGTCACATAAATAATTACATTTTAGAACTAATCCTCAGACTCAGATTTTCATATTTAACAGCTTTCCTCTCTAACATGGTTCTTGGTCAGAGATCAAATCATGCCCTCCTGAAACCTAAAGCATTATGCTCTACAACAGAAGTCTCACATATTAGCAATACATTTTTGCTCAACTTTAAGTGCTTCTCCCTGACACCCACACAATAAAGCTTCCATTCTAATTGAATATTATTTAGTCTTATAGATAAAATATGTCCTAATTCAAACATATTTATACAAGAATAGTAACAAAAGGTATAAGTGTACTTTTTTCCTTTTATTGTTTATCTTAGTCTATTATTCATTTATTCATCAATTTATCTCTTGATTATTCATTTACTCATTCATACATTTCAATTTTAAATGTTCTTTATTTTGTTACCATGTTATATTATAATATTTTATGAATTGTTTTTGCCCTATTTAAATGTATGCAGGGATGAATTTGTGTAACTTTAAAATCACGAAGTTGTTGGCCACACAGGTCATAGAAATTGTCCTGAAGTTTGAATACAGGGTTGAGAATGCAATTTACATTGACAGAGTACCTTCAAGTTTTAAAGAGATTTACGTGTTTTTTCACTTATTTCTAACACACCTATGGATTAAATAGTACAAATCTTACCTCTGTTTATTATAGATGAGGAAACTAAGGCTAAAACTCACTTAAGCTGTACAGGATCATATATTCAGAAATTTAGAACTGAAAAGGACGTCAAAGTTATCTAATTTACTTCTACTTTACAATTAAAGAAACTGATTCTCAAGGAGGGTAAATGACTTAAGGTTGTACAGCTAACAAGTCATAGAAAGGACTTCAAACCATGTCTTCACACTGTAAGTACAATGGTTCATGTCTCTTACTATTAAAAAACAGAATAAATATTCATATGAAGGAAGTTCCGTTTTGTCAGATATTATTTGCATAGTATTATAAAGACAGCTACTTTAATAAGAGAAAGGAGTTTTGATTGATACAGCTGTACCATTTCTGACTAGTAGAATCAAGTTTTCTCTATTGCTCTCAGAATGGCCTAGAGGAAGCTACCTGGAGACTAATTACCATTTGCTGTACAGAAGTTAATAAAGTGGCAGGCTAATAGTCCTTTACATTTTAAGATGTCCCTAGAGACTTACAGCCTGAAGGGCCTTAGCATCAGCATCACTGTGAGTTTGTGCTCTCTCTCATTAATTACAAACGTTTTTGGTATTAAGAATATGTTAGAAGTGTTTTTGTTGACTCATCTTCCCTATTGCAACAGTAAAGGGTGGGGTTGGAAATATCATTTTGGCCCAGTAATAACATAGCAAAGAAAAAAAGTATGTACATTCCAGATGGTAGTCCTTTCTTGAAAAAAGCTAATTATATGTCTGGAATTGGTATGTAAGTGATGAGATGTGGGAAAAAGAAAGATTCCTGTCAAGATCTCATTTACTCTCTGGGTAAATGTAGCTCTATTAAAAAAAGCGTTTTAAACAAAACTCCTAATGTAAAACTTGTAGTTTTCTTAGCTCTCTTGGATTGGGGAAGGGGGTGGGAGACAGTGGAGTAGGGGGCACTGTATATTTAGAAATCTGGAATAAGTTAATGGAGTAATTCTGAGAGAGAGAGAATTTGATCTTTATACTGCATGCTCTAAGAGCTGGAAATTTAGGCCCATTTACTCTTTTTCTTTCTATGTGTGTTTATGTCCCATGTTCTACCTTCATTAACCACGACCTGCCAGAAATTAAGAGATCCAAGAGAATGGGTGTTATTATCATGCCAATACAATCTCTATCTTATATATTATTTAAGTATGTCTGGGAGCTCATTGACATGATTACTCTTTTGATTGATGTGAAATATAACCAGTTTATATTATTTCATCACACGTATTTCTTTTCTTTTGATAAATTTCCTATAGACCCTTGATATAATGAGCTGGAAGCTTTCCTCAAGTACTTTTATTATTTCAGAGATAACAGTATATCACTTGGCCTATGTACTTCTTTTGTTTTCACTTTCATTACATGGCCAGTCTGCTTTTCTCATTATATATGTTCTTGAGAATGTCTTGGGATGATGCTTCTCGCATATTATCACTGTTTGTAATATATTGCAGTCTGATTATGCCCACTGTGCAAATAACTATTGCCTTTTCAATCCCCTGATTTTTTTCCCCCTTCTGTAGTTATGGCATATATGTTCTCTATCTATGCTATATAATTTGGTAAATACTTATGTTAAAAAAAGCCTTTTGTTGCAAGAGGCAGCTTGGAATATTGTAAGTGCCTCACAATTTCCCAAATATTATTGGTCTAGATTACAATGCTATTCCTTTTTAATTTGAACTCTAGAACTTTGCCCAACTACAGAATTTATCCAAGACTGATTTTTTTTTGTCCCAGAATTTTTTTAAAATTCTATATGAATTACTTGACCAATATTTTTAAGTGAATCTCTTTGAGTAGCTTCTTTAGTGCTTCAGGATTTGATGAAACCAGAACATCCTCACTAATAATACAGATATAAGGAGAACCTCATCATCTCCACCATCTCTAGAGAGTCCAATCCCTCCTCTGTTTGAGCTTTGGAAGGAAAAGATGGTAGAAGAAAAGCGAAGAAGATGGCATAATACTACATAACCTGGTGCTCAGGTGCTCCCTTACTTCACAAAATAAATGACAAGGTTTAGCAATAATACAGCACAAAGCATCTTAGCAGAAATAAAAGAAATGATTTGACCAAAAAGTAATTCTTATAGAAAAAAAGCTCTTTAATTGGTCTATAAACACTACTACATCTTGTACTGGTGTTCTCCATATTCTGGGATTCTTCTTCAGCAGGTGGAGAAGAAGAGTGGATGAGAGGGTTCCCCCCAAAAAAACAAAAACAAAACAATCCACTGGTCAGAATTAAAGAGATAGATGGGAGGCTTGCTGTTTCTATATTTCCTTTATGGGAAGGGGAGGATAAAATATAAAACATTTTAGGCAGATGGAAAAGTGAAAATTGAATTCTGCTTGTGTGTGTGTGTGTGTGTGTGTGTGTGTGTGTGTGTGTGTGTGAATTTTTCCTTACCCTCCCTCAGAATTAGTAATAATTACCTATACTAAATGCAAATGACTTTAGGGGACATGCACTGGAATGAAGCCTGAGAAGAGAATTATAGAACATTATTTCCTCAACTCCAGTGTGCTATGTCCAAAGAGTCAAGAATAGATTTCACTGTCAAGTGCTAGAATTCCAGTGCTCAAGAAATCATACGTCTTAAAGCTAAGGTGAGGAAATTAAATTGAAGAGACTTCTTGTTCCTTCTGGGATTAGAAGTGTTCGTTCTGAAAGAACATAGCCAGGGAATTAACTTGAGCCCAAAGCTCTAGACAACATGACTATGACTGACCAGTGGGACAATACGGACTGCTAAGATCAGTAATAATAAGCTTACAAGAGCAAAACAAAGACAAATCATCTCCTTTAGGAATCAGTAGCATAAGACACCATGAAAGGATAACGGAGGTCCTGCAAAATCAAAAGCATTACTTATTATTCAGTTTCTTCATTTGCAGAATGATAGGGCTTAGCAAAATATCGGGCACATAGGAGATGTTAAATAAATGTTTACTGATTGACTTAACTGAATGAGTAATCATATGTGTAGTACCTAGCTTACAGGGCTATAATTACAATCAAATCTATGGAAGATCCTGTACAGACAGGCTCTTTGCAGACTTTCAAACCCTACATAAATGTTAGCTACCTATACTAAATCTTCAATATTTCAAATGTCGTTTTCATTCCTCATATTGCTTCTGAGATTTTAGAGTCAATCTGGACTCCTCATTATCTCTTCCTCTCCAGATCCAATCTCTTGCCAAGGCCTATTGATTTCACCTTCACAAATCTCTCAAACACATCCCTTTCTTCTAACAGTGCTACCACTCTGGTATAAGTCTTGTATTCTTCATTTCTGAACCATTTCAATAGCTTGCTTGTGGGTCTACTTGTCTCTTCTCTTTTTGTTTCAATCCATCCTTCAAGATAGGGGCTATCTTTTGCCTGTTTTTGTATCCCAGTGTTTAATAAGAATTTAATAAATGTTTATTGTTCCATTGACTTATGCTGCTATTGTTGAGAACAACTCACTCTGGAAATGTTGAAAAATACAATTGCATTTCACATCTCTTTTTCTCCTATCAATTTCATCTGTGTACTTCCTCAATATGATCTGAGTTAGTTGAGTTTTACAACAAAATTCCTAAAATATTGTTTTTCTCTCCATTTTTTGTTCTTTTGTTTATCATTTCAGTGCCCAAATTTATTATAAAAAGTAGCTCATAGTGTATATTTCAGGATAGATCAAGAAAATCAGGTGTTTGCTGGTTGACTTGGTTTTGGAGTTCATGTAGTCTAATTGCAACAACTCTATTATATCTATCAATTAGACTTCTTTAAGAAAGAGTGATAATCTCTGTCAGTGGTATTACTCTTATTCATTTCCCTTTTTTCAGAGTCAATAATTTGTTTTGAGAGGATAGGCTCAACTGCTGGTATAGCATAAAATGTCTTATCATCTTTATCCTTCCTTTTAAGTTGGTATTGATTTTCACCTTTCCTCCAACAAGTCATTGATCCATCTATACACAAACTGCTTATTATGAAAATACCCCTATGTTCATAACAGGCTAGTTTTTTGTTGTTGTTCTACTTGTGATGTTTGATGTTCAATTAATCTAGAAACTTTGACTTTTTTCTTTTCAAAAGAAAAACATTGCTGATGCATATGTGTCAACAATGTATAGCACATTATTCTTTTTAAAAATATTCTGAATTCAGAATTCTTCAAAGTTCAGCTCGTATGCCTTTACATGAAACTATTATTGATTTCCTCATTTCCTTAAATTTTAAATTTAGAATTGCTTTGTATTTCTTTGCATATAATATTATTTATACATGTCACCACCCTTAGGAGAATATAACATGAAATATTTTATTTTTATGATTGCTTTTCTAATGCCTAACAAAGTGCCTGGTATCTAGTTAATGTTTTGATGCATTTAACTTCTAAAAGTGTTTCAAATTTGGTGTTATTCAATCCTATTGGCACCACTTCCACCTTTTATCTTATTCTTTCAAACAAGAAATAAGGAGAAATTTCATCTGCTACAACTGAGAGAGGCAGAACTAGATTGGATCTGGGTATAAGCATTGCTTTGTTTCTGTTTTGTTCTATTTTGTTTTATCTTTGTTTTTGTGTGCTGTTTGTATGGGCTCTGAAGTAACAGTCTGAAGCAACAGGAATTCCCAACATGCCTCATCCCATCCTTATCCCCATCTGTATCTCCCAATGACACTAGAAAGGGAGGAGAGGCAAGTTAAACCACACATATTAATACATCTCAACATCAGACAGCCTACTGAACTCAACTCTACTTGTTCTTGCCATATTTTGCTCATCTACCCTTATTAAGGTAATGAAGTACAGTGCAGTTCCCACAGACACCCAGCACCTTCTACAATCTGACATATCAGAGTAGGCTAGTAAATATATTTGTACTACTCATTTTCACCTACATAGAAAATACTTACAATAGATATTCCCCCAAAGGATCCTTCTACGAGTTGTGTATGGTACAACAAGGTTCACCTCTTTCCTCCTATTATCTTAACAGCTGTGATGAAAGCATTAGAAGAGTGCTGTAGCTGTTTCCTTTTCTTCCCTAGATATTTGGAAGAGGTTCTCATAATATGGAGATGGAAAAGGAGAAATACAGAGCAGTGCATAATGCTGTTAGATTAATTCAGAATTGTAAAAAGGCATTTAAGTGAGCACTGAAATTAGAATCTAGACATAAATCTTTCAATCTTAGCTCTGCCATGTATTATCTATATGATTTTGGACAATAAACTAAATTCCCTCATCTCTAAAATGAAGGGTTTGGGTGAGGCAGAGCCAAGGTGGTAGAGTAGAAGCACAGACCTGCTCAAGCTCTCCCCCCAAAGTCCTTAAAATAGCTGTCAAAATGACACTAAACAAATTCCAGAACAGTAGAAGCCATAAAATGACAGAGTGAATCAGATTTCCAGCCTAAAACAGCCTAGAAGGCTGACAGTAAGGGTCTATGACACTGAGGTTGGAGCAAAGCAGAGCCAAGCATGGGCCACATTGGTACAAATGGGGCTGCAGCAGGCTTAAGGGCATTAAAGCACAGGAAGTTTCTGTTGTTTCCAGATTTCTCAACCCACAAAAGTCAAAAACAGTTTCAAAGTTCATTCACCTGCTTGAAAGGGGTTGGACCCCAGCCTGAGCCATAGACACAGGGCAGCAGCAGTCACTGCCTTAGCAACAGACACTGCCTCAGCAGCACTCACTCCTGGAGCTCTCAGCCTACAGATTCTGGGGGAATCAAGCAACTGATCTGGATCTCAGTACTGAGTGACGGTCCCAGGGTGAGGAGGAGCACTGGCATGGTGAAGTTGGTAGCAGCTGTGCAGAGGGAATCCTATTCACAGTACAAAGGCAGAAAAGAGTGTTTGTGGTTGCTCACAGACCAGAGTGAAGGCCACGAGAGGAGTAAATACCTCTTCCTTGACTATATCACTTTGGAGGAACTGAAAACTTACAGGTCTCTAGAGATATTTCACAGAACAGCTGCAGAAAACCTCAAAATCCTGGGATAGTACACCTTCCACTTGACAAAGAACTAAAATGTCAAGTAATTGGCTGAGAAAATGTCCCCCAAAAGGTAAAAATAACACTATAAAAGGTTAGTTTCTTGGTAAAAAAGACATTTTCTTCCATCCTTTCAGGTGAGAAAGAGCAAAGCATACAATCAGAGGAAAATGAAAGCATGTAACCTGAGGAAGATAGTAAGTTCAAGGCTCCTACATCCAAAGCCTGCAAAAAATATGTAAGGGTCTCAGGCCATAGAAGATTTCAAAAAGGATTTTAAAAATCAAGTAAGAGAGATGGAGGAAAAATTGGGAAGAAAAATGAGAGATAGATGCAAAAAATCATGAAAAATGAGTCAACAACTTGCTAAAGGAGACCCCCCCAAAAAATGCTGAAGAAAATAAAACCTTTAAAAATAGACTAACCCAAATGGCAAAAGAGGTCTAAATAGCCAATGAGAAGAATGCCTTAAAAAGTAGAATTGGTCAAATGGAAAAGGAGGTCCAAAAGCTCAATGAAGAAAATAGTTTCTTTAAAAATTAGAGCAGATGAAAGCTAATGACTTTATAGGAAAACAAGAAATTATAAAACAAAATCAAAAGAATCAAAAAATAAAAGACAACATGAAATATCTCATTAGAAAAACAACTGACCTGGAAAGCAGTTCCATGAGAGATAATATAAAAATTATTTGTCTACCTGAACACCATGATCAGAAAAAGTGCCTAGACATCACTTTCCAAGAAACTGTCAAGGAAAACTACCCTGATATTCTAGAACCAGAGGGTAAAATAGAAATGGAAAGGATTCTATCACCTCCTGATCTCCTCCTGAAAGAGACCACAAAAGGAAAGCCAAATTCCAGAGTTCCTAGATCAAGGAGAAAATATTGCAAGCAACTGGAAATAAATAATTCAAATATTGTGAAAATACAATAGGATAACACAATATTTAATAACTTCTACACTATAGGATCAAAGGTCTTGGAATATGATATTGCAGACATCAAATGAGATAAGATTAAAATACAGAATCACCTACCCAGCAAAAATGAGTATAATACTTCAGGGAAAAAGTGGTTTTTCAATGAAATAGAGCACTTCCAATAATTCATGAAAAGGTAAACAGGAAAGAGAAGCCATAAGGGACTTATTAAAGTTGAGCTATTTGCATTCCTACGTGGTAAGATGATATTTATAACTCATGAGACCTTTTTCAGTATTAGGGAAGTTAGAAATAATAGACAGACAGACAGACAGACAGGTAGATAGACAGAGAGAGAGAGAGAGAGAGAGAGAGAGAGAGAGATAGGTAGATATAGATGCAGATTTAGGTGTGTATGGGTATGTATGTATATGTATATTATACATGTGTAGGTATGTTTATACATGATGTATGAGTGTATGTGTATATATGCATATTTATACATGTGTATATATACTTATATGTGTCTGTACACACATATATGTATATATGTATGTGTATGTATATATACATGCATATATACATATATATAGATAGAGGGCACAGGGTGAGCTGAATATGAAGGGAGACTGTCTAAAAAATAAAATTTACTATTGACCAGAATGTACTAAGAGTAAGAAAGGGAGAGGTAGAATGTAGCAAATCATCTCACATAAAAGAGGTAAGAAAGCTTTCACAATGGAGGGAAGAGGGGGCAGATGTAAGGGAATAAGTGAGCCTTATTCTCATGGGATTTAGTTAAGGAGGGAATAACACACTCGACTGGATATGGAAATCTATTTTACCCTGCAGGAAGGTGGAGGGGAAGGGGATAGGAGAAGGAAGACAATAGAAGAGACAGCCAATTGGAGAGAGGAATAGTCAGAAGCAAACACTATTGTGGGAGGACAGGTCAAGGGAGAGAATGGAATAAATGGACAGCAGTATAGGATAGATGGAAATGCCTTTATTCTTTCCCAATGTAACTATTATGGAAGTGTTTTGCATGGCTGCACATTTGTGACCTATTTTGAATTGTTTGCTTTCTCAATGACAGTGAGTGAGGATGGAGGAAAGGTGAGACTATGAAACTCAAATCTTTAATAATTAATGTTAAAAATTGTTTTCCATGCAGCTGAAAAATAAGATATGCAGGCAATGGGGTACAGAAATCAATTTTGCCCTACAGGAAAACAGAGGGCAAATTGAAAGAAGGGGAGGGGATAATAGAAGGGAGGACATACTGAAGGGAGGGGTGGATGAGGTGCATGCTGTCTCAGGGTGGGAGGTGGGGAGAGATGGGAAGAAAATAGATAAATTATATATTAAAAATAATATATTGGGTTGGAAAATATGATCTCTAAGATTCTTTTTAATTTGAAATCTATGATTTTGGATGACTAAACTCAAACAGTGGTGATTAATAGAAGCACGCAGTGTTGTGATATAGAACTCTGGATTTCATCCTCTTCTGTTCAGATTTTTAACAGTGACTTGAATAAAGATGTGATTGCATGTTTATCACATCAGACCCAAATCTTATCATGACAGGTATTTACACGCTTGAATATGGTCAAACCTAACAAAATTTATTTTGAAACTGAGTAAGATAAAATGCTCCTCTTTCCTTTTGCAAAATCACTAGCGGAGGTAGAGCATATTTGGGCTGACTAAGTTAGCGTGGTGGTGTTAAAGCCAGGTGATAATAGAGAGCTCTCAGATACAATGGCAGGCTAAAAAAAATGAGTGAAAGCATAACTGTATTAACAGAAACATGGCTTCCAGAACAAAGGAGATGCCAATTATATTAAGTTCTATCCTTGCCAGGTCACATATTCTGTTTGGGGACGCTGAATTTTGAAAACAAGGGGTAAGAAGTGATTTTCAGAAGCTCCAGAATATAAAAAGGATTGTAATCATGATATTAAGAAAATTTCAAACCACAAGGAATTGCAAAAAAGAATTGGAGGCTTTTAATTTGTTTTTTTGGGGGGAGGGGACAAGAATGTGATTTTCAAATATTTGAAGGTTTTTCATTAAAAATAGAAATAAATATATTTTGAGCAGACTTTAAAGGACAAAAATTTGGCCCAAACATACAAGTTATAGGAGGCAATTTAGTTCAACGTAAAGAATAAATAAAAAAAGAAACAAACAAATAAGGAAATAAACAAAAATGAATGAATGAGTAAACAAATATATAAGTGCATGAATGAGTGAATGAATTTAAATGTATGCATATATGTATGTTTGTAGGTGTATGCATATCTGAACTTTTCTTGAAGTAGAATAAGGGACCTCACATGATAATGACTTTCCTTTGCATGGAAGTCTTCAAGAAGAAGTTATCTGAAAATTGTTAATTTATGTTAAAGGAAAATCTTTTTTATGTAACAGGTATTTGGCCACATGACCTCTGAGGTCATTGTTAATTCTAAAATTCTTTGAGTCTATAAAATGCATTTTAAATACACTCTTGCACACACACAGACACACACAGACACCCCCCCCAAATACATTGTTTCCCACTTTAGAATACAGATAGTTTGAGAGCAGACTATTTTTGCTTATTTTTGTCACAATATCTGATATATAGTAAGCTTAAAAAATGTTTGAGCATTGATTAATTGATTAATAAACATAAAATCATTGTACCATAGATTTACAGCTGGAAGAGATAATAAATGTTCTTTCATCCAATGCTTATTTTTAAATAAGAAAATTAAAGCTAGGAATCTTCATTTTTTTTAAAGTCTGTATCATTAGCTAATGACAGTCAGAATTTGAAACAAGAGCCTCCAACAGCAGTTTAGTGCACTTTATCATTTATCATCCTACATTTTAAATGGTCAGTTATATTATGATTTTAATCTTCAGATCTATACCAGACTCAAAACCTGAGAAATAAACAATTTACCAAATTATACTTATGTGACAAATGTGGATTCATAACAATGTAGGGATACAACAGAGAAAAAGCACTATGGACCAATATCAATAATGTTGAAGGAATGAATGGAAAAAACGTAATTATCAAGCAGTATTTTTATGAACAAGGTACTATGAATATAAAAGCAAGAGCGCTGTTGATCTCAAAGAGCTTGTGTTCAAAGAAGGAAATATTGCTGATGGTAGTGATATCAAATAAATCAAAAACAGAGGCCACTAAACCATGCATTAAGATCTTTGCAGATCCATATTGACTTAGATAACTTCAATTTAATAATATTTATATTTTATTGTATTTACTTATTTGGTTAAATATTCCCCAATTACATTTTAATCCAGCTCTAGCTGCACTTAGATTGTAGTAGAGCTCATGTCCATGTACTTCGTTTTTGACATTTCTGTTATAGGGGAATGTTTTCTAATAGTGAAATGTTGTCTAGTAAAGTTCGTGTTCCTCTGGGAAGTCCCAGGGATAGGGAGTACAGCCCTAATGCAGTAGTTTGACTCACCTCTCCTGAATTAGCATTAATTTTATTAGTACTGCTCTGTTCATAGCAAGATACAGAGAATATATAAAGTGTATATATGAGTGTGTGCATATATGTGTCTTTGTGTGTGTACACATGTTGGAAATCAGGATATTTGTGTAATGGTAAAACAGAAATTTGACCTTGAAAGAACATGGTCAAAGGTCTGAGATAGGCTAGATGTAGACATGATTGCCTTAGGATGGGAGGCTCAAAGCTGAATATCTTGCTATTTCAAATACATGGCAGCTTAAGATCGAGGTTAGAAGGCACAGTACCTACCATAAATGGGCAGAGTGAGGAAAATCATGGTCACCTTCGGGGCTTGTCAAATTCAGCCTCAGTTTCGTTTATATCAGGGATGCAAGGACAGTAGAACATTACAAAGATAATCACCATACATGAACATACTAAAAACAAAACAAACACAAAAAAGCACACAATCAGATAAATTGATATGGAAAAGGTTTTTTTCAAAGTCAATTAATTTATGCTAAAATCCCTAAAAATAAAGTCTTTGAAGGATAATTTTAATTTCATCAAAGTATATACCAAAAAAAAAAAATCTGGAATTTTTTTGAAATTGGGTAGTAATAGTTGTATCAATAAATGTATCACTGGTGCCACTTCTTCATATTTTTGCTATAATTCTAAAAATAGTACACTAACAATTTCATGATATCATTTCAATTTATATTTAAAGAATACAGATTGGGAAAAGAGAAGATTATTACTACTTTTATGCATCATGATGGTTTATTTGTAAGATATCAGAAAATCAATCAAGAAATTAATTGAGACAGCAATTTCAGTAAAGTTTACATTACTCAAAACAAACCTAGAATGTAGTTTTCAATTATTCGTGCCACAATTTTGTAAGGAGATATTAATTGGAATATGTGTGGATAAGTATGATCTTTTGTATAGCCAAAATCCTTAATCTTATGTGGCAAAGAATTATAAGAAGCATTAGGAATATTTAGCTCCTTGAAGAAAGAGATGGTTATGAGTTTGCAGCTATATAAAAGTCCATTCTAAAAGGGAAAAAAAGAAGATATTGTTTTTTGTGTTTGTTTTTGTTATTCCTATATATAGACCTCAAAGGGCCAGGGATTAGAAAATACAGATAAGAAGCAATAAATTCACTACAAGAAACTGCCATCAACATGACCAGTTACTCACTCTTTGAAAGTTAGTGACATCTCTAGTTCAAATCAATATTACAGCACTTCCTATGAAAATCATATTCGTCCCAAATTTCAATATTAATAAAATCTTCATGTTAGAGATTAGTAACATAAACTTTTGTTTCTTTGTTTGTTTTTAAACTGGACAATATGTTTTTTTTTTCTTTTCAAAAACCATTATTTTGTTTTATAAATGTGGACATTTGACAATTTTGATTTTTTTTAATATTTTCAACCCTTATCGGAAATGTTTTTTATCTGTTTGTTTTTCCTTATACAGACTTCTTCAGAACATTTTCTAATGTAAAATATCCTTTTGCCAGGATAAAAACTAAATAAGCCATGCCAAGGAATATATAAGAAACAGTTGGAGAAGGGAAGTTATATACACAGAGAAACAAATACATAGTGTTGAAAGTTTGGGGGAATAAAAATTTTTTAAAGAGTAATATGTTATTATTCAATATTTTAAGACCCTATAGTTTATTTATTGTGGATGCACAGGTCACACCTCCTCTAAAATTGATTAGAAGGATTTTAAGGCATTTTGTAAACAAACAAAAAAATAATCCAGTCATGATGAGACTGAATTTTGCTAGGAAGTTAATGCTCTAATAGAGTTAGAGTTAGACCAGACTTTAGAGTTCATCTATGTCAACCTACTCATTTCGAAAATGACTAAATAGAGAGGTTTAGTAACTTGCACAAAGTGACATAATACTAGCAAAAACAGAGTTAAGACTTGAATCAAGGTCCTGTGATACTCAATCCCTCGTTGTTTCCACCGCACTCTTCTCATTTGGTCCATTTTTCAGGAAAAAACATATCAAGCCCATTACCAGTTCTATTCTGAAAACCTTTTTTATTTAGTAGGGCCTAGAAAATGTTACAACTGCTGGCATAGCCTAAAAACAAAAACAAAGCAAAAACGAACCACACGAATACTTCAACATCATGACTGGTTGCAAGAAGTTAAGAAATACCACAGCTTATTAATATAACATGTGGAAATTCAATTTATTGGTGCGTGTATGTCTGAGATTTAATACAGAATCATTAAAACTAAACTGCCAGCACAGTTTGTTTACTTTCTGGTGAAAAGGGCAGTTGTTTTGGCATGAACAGGAAATAAAAGTGCCTGTCTATGTAATAATGTAAAACTGAAATTGGATTTTGGTGCACAGTGGGATATGAACTTCCTTAAACACAAGCATAAATAGCTCTATGGGAGTGTTACCTCAACATTTGTGAAAACCTGATTAAAAGCATATATTATATTTTCAAAGGCTTGAAGTAGGAAGAGGCAATTCAAATGAACTTTAATTCTTCTTATGTTTAATTTTATATGGGTCATTTTAATTACACTTAGTGTTATTATGGAACAATGATTATAACACATTATTTTAAAGTAGTTTTTAAGAATTTTCTAATGAAAAGTATTTGTGAGAAACAACTTACACTTTAAATATCATGTTGAAGTACACTTAAGCCAAATGCTAAATCAAGGATATCTTAAAAACAAAGATGATAAAATTAAGATGAAAATACATTTGCCTAAGGAATTTCAAGATATTTATAATTCCTTGATTATTTCACAAGCATGAACTTCTTGAGTGTTTCCTATATGTAAGATCATTTTCATATGCTTGGTTTATCCTTTGTATTGAATTAGGCCTAAAGCTTGTGTAAAGACCTTACTTATGTATCTTAATATCAAGTAAAGATATCTTTCATCTAGAAGCTCTTGAATGTTCTAGGACATGAAAGCATCAGTATAAGATGGGGCACAGTTGGGAGCCTATTTAAGACTCCATCATGGATATGGAATCCCTATTCTGTTCATATTTTCATTGTTCATCTCTTATGACATAAACAAATGGCATTTCAGAATATTTAAAAGATTGCAAGATCCTCAACAGTTAATGAGGTCAACCCATAAGTGAATGAATGACAGTTATAAGGTACCTGACAAGTGATCATTCAGTCTCTACTTAACAACTTCCAAGGAAGGGAGAACACCATCCTTGAAGTAACCTATTCTACTTTTAGATGGTTATATGTATAAGGAATGTCCTCTAGATAACAAAAATCAGTTTGGTCCTTTGAAATTTCCATCCATTATGCCTGGTTCTGTCCTCTAAGGATAAATGGACCTTCCTCCAAATAACTACAAATACTCAAATATAGTTATCGTGTTCCCTTTAAATCTTTTCTTCTCCACTCAAAACATCCTCCATTTCTTCAACTAGTCCTCGTATGATATAGATAGTCATATTTAAGGACTAAGATATTGATGATAAGCTTTAGAAAAGGAAAAGAAGACTTAAAAAGAGCAGTCTGATCGTAGGAGAACCTTGAAGCAGAATGTCACAAAAACCCAAAGAAGATGAGATGTTAATCTACATTTCCAGGTAGAGATGTTAATCAACAATGATGAGCTCTAAAAAGAGTCCATGAAGGATGACATACAAGAACATATCATCAGAGTTGGCAAAGGAAACCTTAATGGCAAAGTTGGAAAGAAAAATTTCATTTGAGTGATGAAATCAGAACATGTTACAAAGGATTGTGAAGTTGTTGAGAAAACAAGAAGTAAAGTTACATCATGTAAAGTACATCAATTACATCTGTACTGAGAATTTGCTTCAGAAAGGAAGGAGTAATATAGGGTAATAGCTGGAAGTGATTGTGGAATCTAGTAACCATTTTTGTTTGTTTCTTTTTAAGACTGGTGGAGAATTAGATATAATTAAGAGGCCGGGGGGGGGGGGCAGGTAGTCAGTATACAGGGAAAGAATGCAGATTTAGAGAAAGAAATAATGGTTTTTGGAACATTGTTAAGGAAGGAAGAAAGGAATAAGGACAAGGGGATATATACAGAGATTAGCTTTGTAATCAAAAGGCATACTCATTATAGGAACAGAGTGAGAATCCAGTGTCAAGGGGAACTGAAATTAAGACAATGGGAGAAGGAAGAACTCAGCAGGAAGGATTTCTACTTCATCAGAAAAAATAAAACCCATGAGATGACATCACATGACTAAGAATGAACTTGAGGGCTGGTGAGAGTAACTGTTAAGGTTTGGCAAGTTATTTATTCTAGGTTTTGGAGGGGGGAGGGAAAGTGATTTAAGAGCAGAGGACCATGTGCAGTTAAATTCATTAACTATAGGTTTCATAATGTCATGGTAGTAAAATGAAGTCAGAAAAAGGATAGAGAACTTGAAAAAGTTCTAAAAGTAGGGAGAATTGGCATTTCATAAGTGTGTATGTGTCTACATACACATAATATACACATATATACATGCATACACATGCATGCATGTATATGTATATATTGATTTGTATTATATTGCTGGTTGATCTGGGAGGCCTAGTGTTGCAGAGAAAATGATGAGATGTGTGTGTCTGCATGCATACACACATATAAGCATATATGCATATATGCACACATACACACATTATAAACATTGTATAGGTGTATGCGTATGTATGTGTATATATATATATATAATGTATATGTACACACATACCCATGCATGTATATGTGCGTGCATACTTGTGTGTGGAGAAGATATGCATGTACCCTTTATAGAGTAGCTCTATAGAGCTTATGTATATATGCATGCATGTATGTATGCATGCATGTTTATACACACATATGCATGTATGGACATGTGTGTTTGCATGTACATGTGTATATGCATGCACATGCATATGCATTCATAAACACATATGGTTCTAACTAAATAATTGTTCAATGAATAAATGCAGACAACATTGTGATTGATTTCTTTTTGCTAGTATACTTTTTTCTCTACTATATTGTTATTTTTTAATTATGTGTACAGACATCAATCACATTTCCCTAAGTTATTTATCATTCTTGCCTAATAATTTATTAAGAGTTAATAATCAGTCATTCAATTCACAATAATTATTCATCACAATATATACTAGGCTGGCCAATACTTTTTTTCCTCTCTGTGTAGTGCTTTGTGCTTATCCATATCAAAGAGGTCTCCAAAAATGGCAAAGAAAAATTGGCTTACTTGTTTGCTTTTTAAGTAGGTACTGCTAAAAATGAAGGTTTTCCTTCATTTTAGGAAATTTTTTTCTCAATGTTTCTTCTATTCAGGCATGACATGTATAAATGCTGTCTGTTGCTACAACATTTTATGTTTCTTTATTCTCATCTTTCCTTCCAGATTTTGCATCTTCTTTTTATTGTTATTATGTTTATTCTACTTTTTTTCTCTTACCTTTCCTCCCAGATGGAATCATGTATTTAATCTTTTTTAAGAATTTAGTTGTATTTTCCTTCTAGATTTATTGAACTCTAGGTCTATTCCTGCTTCCTGTTCCATTGACTTACATTTTTATGACATCATTGGAGCCCATCTGATTAGTATTTGGTTCATCCTCTCTTCCTTCTTTCCCTTTTTCATTCATATCAACTATAATCATAAGCATGGCATCCCCTCCCCCTTCATGTTTAATTTAGGGAAGGTTTCACTTTCTTCAAGAAGTTGTACTCTTCAAATGCTATCTAACAAGATAAGTGTGAAGTGCAATATGAATGTTAGATATTTCTAAAATCATTGTTGTTGCTGTTGTTGATTCAGTCATGTCTTACTCTTCACAACCTTGTGGACCATAGCACAACATAGCACAGTCCATGGGATTTACTTAGCAAAGGTACTGGAGCGGTTTACCATTTCCTTCTCCAGTGAATTAAGGCAAACAGAGGTTAAGAGACTTGCTCATTGCCACTTAGCTAGTGTCTGAAGTTGGATTCGAACTTAGGACTTCCTGACAACTGGACTATTGCTCTCTATCCACTTCACCATTTAGCAGTGCCATCATCATTACTAGTTATTATATATCTAGACTGCTAGATGAGGGCATAACTTTCTAAAGGACATTCAAGTATTTATAGGCAGAAAAAAATGGGCATTCTACAAAAGACATCAAGGTAGAAGGGCTTCAGAGTTTACACTGCAGGAAATGTTGGATTGATTGATTGAGGGAATCACTCAGGAATCAGCCTGCACTGTATCGCTTCACTCTATCACACTTATGTATATATTGCTCAGGTCATATGGAGAGAAATGGGGGTGAGAGGGTGAGCGTGGAGGCAGTTAGCCATGCTAGTAAGTGGGAAGAGATCGTCAGTCATACCTTTTCTTTGCTATGTACAGTAAATCCAATTCTTCTAGCATTTAAAAGAAGAATGTATCACTTGATGATAATTATTCATAAGAAGTAGTCTTTAAAACATGATTCAGTTGATTCAGAAGAATCATCATCTTCCATTCTAGAGTTTTCAGAGTCTGTTAGCTTAAGGAAGCAAAACACTTCATGAAAACCAATCAGGCAGACATGAAAGGAAAATAAATGCTCCCAAAACAGCAACTAGCAAACATTTTAGCTCCATTTTAATTTTCTTTTTTTAAAGGCATATAAAACAAAATCATTTAAAAATCACTGGTTTTTACCTCCTTTAAAAAAAAATTAAATGAGATTTTTTTGTTAATTTAATCAGATCGTGTAAATGTAAATTATACAACTAGCATTTCCTAGGTGTACTTACCCACTAAAATCCCTCCTCCCACTTCTCACAATGAGATGAAAAGGATGGAACATTTTGACATGTGGGAGACCATGGAGGTAATTCCAATAGAGTAGTCAGATACTACTAAAAGTGAGACTGGAATAAGTGGGCTTTATTTATAACCAGTAGAATCTAAAAACCAATTTAGCATTTTACCGCGAAGCAAAGGTGCCTTCTACATGCACCAGAAAAGCAATCAGAAATGTGTGTTCCCAGGAGCATTTAGTTATTTGAGGTCTATAGAATCAGCAATTGTAAACTATGGAAGAGGTACAAGGACTGAGAGCTCTAGCAAAGGGGAAAGTGTAAGAGAAACAAAACATTCACATTGTTGGGTTGATTACAAAAATTTGCCTCAATTATTTCAGAAACTGCCCGCAATACATCTGAAACTTCAGACTTAGCAGTTAAAATACACTGTGGAATTTTCCATGAAAAAATAATTAATTTGAGTTGTTAACGTTACTAGCTAATAGGTTAAAAAGTGGAAATACAAGTAGAATTAGAGTCAGAAGATCTGTTGGGTCAATATCAAGCTGTATAACTTTAGAAATATTATGTAATCTCTTTGGATCTGAGTTTCCTCCTCTTGCAAAAATAGTTCCTTTCAGTATAATCTCTGAGGTCCCCACAAGGGCTAAGATTTCATGATCTCTTTCAAATTAGGATCAGGTGACCTTGACATGGGCCACATTACCTTTAAGGAAAATATTCCTACTAACCTAATGAATTTATAACCATCTTCTCTCATTCCTAATATTAAATTCCCCTCTACTTACATATAACCTATCCATTTGCCAATTGATTTGATGTATATAAAACCTTTGTCTACATTCCATACATAGAGCTACCATGACACAGTGAATACACTGTTAAGTTTTTAATCAGAAACATGTGAGTTCAAATCCAGCTTTTGATACAGGCTGTGTGACCCTGAGCAAGTACCTCAAACCACTTCTTAGGACTTTTCTCATAAGCTAGGTATATTGTGATATTGGAATTCCAAAACTGGAAAGTCACAAATCCTTCACATATTCAAATATATTCTATCTTTGTCTTAGTTCTCAACTGGCTTTAGAGTTTGTAAATAATTTACATGCAAAAAAAAATCCCATTCAATAAATAGTTTTAACTTTTATTCAGCACTTTATTCAGAACTACCTATGAGATTGGTAGCCTGAGTATTATTTTCTCTTTTCTAAGGATGGCAATGGATATTATGCACAAGAATGAATATTTACTGAGGAGTTAAATGACTTATCTAAGGTCACACAGCCAGAAAGTATTCTAGACCAGGCTGGGATTCAATCTTAATGTGACTTTTGTTCTATGTTCTTCCTTCTGCACCAATCAATCAACAAGCACTGCTTTTTTTGCCTACTATGTGTCATTACTGGGTTTCATCCTGCGGATATGAATGTAACAAAACTTTCCCTTCTCTCAAGGAACTAACTTTCCATGAAGGGAAATACTATATGCAACATATGTATAGGCACACATATGCACACATACATACATACATACATATATACATTTATGTGTAAGCAAAATAGATATCAAATTAATACAAAATCAGTAGAAAGTAGTTAGAGAGGACATGTACTATCTAGTGGATGGAAGAGGGTAAGACTTTTAGACATATATTTAAGATGTGACCATTTTTCTCCTTGTTTCTTAATTTACAATAGTAAAGTAAAGAAGAGAAGGAAAGAGATATTCACAATTTCTTGAATATATGAAAGTGTAATATTAGAACACATCTCTGATGTCTTTTATAAACTAGAAACATTCTTTAAGTAATGTGAACAGACAGGTCAGCAGGCATTTTTTTGTAGCATTTGATGTTAGAAGTCCTTTAATTATTTAGATTAGTTTTTTAGTTTGTTTTTTGGGGTCTAGCAGTAATTTGGGGGATTGTACTCTAAATCTAACATTAGGTAATACGAATTTATAAGGACAAAATGATTTTTTTTTTCCTTTCTGAATAGTAAACCTCATGGAAAGTACCAGGCAATTACCTTCAAGAGTATAAAGGTGATCAATGATAAAATATAGTCTATTAATTCATTAAAAGAGAAAGTGGATTTCAGTTTCTGGACATATTGTTCCCAAATGGCATTCTTAAGTCAAATAAAGTTATATGAATTTAGTAAGCACTTATCATGTGTCAGTTAGGTGCTGAAGTGGAGAGAATGAAGTCAGAAAGACATGTTCCTGAATTCAAATCTGGACTCAGACACTTACTAGCTGTATTATCCTAGTCAAGTCACTTTAACTCTGTTTGCCTCAGTTTTGTCATCTGTAAAATTAGCTGCAGAGGAAAATGGCAAAGCATTTTTGTATCATTGCCAAGAATCACAAAGCATCAAACATGACAAACAACTGAACAATGCTAGCAATGTACTTTACTAACTCTGAAGATACAAATAAAACAAAAAGAAAGACCCTCTCAGCTATAAATGAGCTTCCACTCTAAAGAAGGAAGAGAACACAGGGAAGAAAGCTGAAAAGGGGGTTGAGAAGCAAAACATGTATTAGGACATGGCAAAGAAAAATCTAGAGAATTAAGAATGCAGGTCACAGAATAAGTAAATAGTGAATATGGCTGATGTGGGGCTTTTTTTAAATGGATGTTCTATGTGGAATTAACCAATCAAAGGAACACACAAAGGGATCTTCTATGATAACCAGGGTTTGGGGTCATGGTAGTTTGTTTCTTCATTAATATTATGTTGCATTCTACTCAGATTTATGAAACATAAATTTTTCCATTGAACTCTGAGTAACATTTTTCTTCAATTATTCTCAGATTCTGCAGTCAACCAGCATCAATGGAAGATTATTGTTGCTCAGCAAATAGACATCCATTCCACATAGGAGCCTGAGGTCACAAAAGGTAATATACACATTTTAAAAAATTAAATATTTTATTTTTCCCAAATTATAGTTCAAGACAATTTTTTTTAGCTTTTTTACAAGATTTTGAGTTCCAAATTTTTCTTCCTCCATCTTTCCCCTCCCATCTTCTGAAAATTATAGGCAGTTTGATGTCTTTTATGCATGTGCTATCATGTAAAAACATTTCCATATTAGTCACAGTTATGAAAGAAGAAATAAATTAAAAGAAAAAATATGAAAAAGAATAAAGTAGGTGAAAATATGCTTTGATCTGCATTTGGTGTCCATCAGCTCTTTATCTGGATGTGGATAGCATTTTCTTTCATGAGTCTTTTGAACTTGTCTTGGATCATTGTGTTGTTGAGAACTGAGCAAATCATAGTTGATCATCACACAATGTTGCTGATTCTGTGTGCAATGTATTCTTGGTTCTGCTCATTTTACTTTGCATCACTTCACACAAATCTCTTTAGGTTTTTCTGAAATCTGCCTGTTCATCATTTCTTATTACATTGTTCAGCTGTTTCCCAATTGATGGACATCATCTCAATTTCCAATATTTTGCCACCAAAAAAGTGGCTGCTATAAATATTTTTGCACATATATGTTATTTTCCCTTATTAAAGATCTCTTTGGGGTACAGAAATGTTAATGGTAGTGTTGGATCAAAGGGTATGCACACTTTTATAACCTTTGGGCCATAGTACCCAATTGCTCTCCAGAATGGTAAGATCAGTTCACAATTCTGCCAACAGTGCATTAGTGTCTCAGTTTTCCCACATCCTTTCCAACATTTATCATTTTCCTTTTTGGGGAGTCATATTAATGATCTAATAGCCCTGAAGTGAAACCTCAGACTTATTTTAATTTTGTTAGTTTCTTCCTGGTTTATTTTTGTTTGGATTTATAGAGTTCTGAGAAGAGACGTTTGAGATCTGCCATTACCTCCCCTGATCTGCCCTCCTGTCAGTCTACAAATCTCCTTTATTTGATCTCTCTTCTTATTTCGTATTGGGTAAGATAGTTTTGTGATCTTACTTCCTATAATTCCCTTGATCTTTCCTTTAAGAATTTGGATGATATACTGCTTGGTACATATATCTTTAGTACTGACATTGCTTCATTGAATATGGTACCTTTTAGTAAGATGTAGTTGCCTTTCTTATCACTTTTAATTAGGTCTATTTTTGCTTTTACTTTGTCTGAGACCAGAATTGCTACTCCTGTTTTTTTTTCTTTACTTCAGCTGAAACATAGCAGATTCTGCTCCAGCCCTGTACTCTCTTTGTGTCTCTACTTCAAGTGTATTTCTTGCAAGCAATATATTATAGGATTCTAGTTTTTGATCTATTCAGCTATCCACTTCTATTTTATGGGAAAGTTTTTCCTGTTCACATTACAATTATATGTATCTATCTGTGTATTTCCCTCCATCTTATTCTCACATCTGTCTTTCTTCTCTTTCTTTTCACCCTTTCCCTCCTTGAAAGTATTTGCTTCTATTACCTCCCCTGATCTACCCTCCCTTCTGTCAGTCAACAAATCTCCTTTTTTTAATCTTCTCTCTTCTTATTTCTATTGGGTAAGATTGTGCATATGATTCCCTCTTTCATCCAATACTAATGAAAGTAAAGTTCACGTGATGCTCATCCTCCACCTTCCTATCTCTCCCTTCTCCGTCAAAGGTCTTTCATGCCTCTTCATGTGAAATAATTTACCTCATACTACCTCTCCCTTCCTTTTGCATCCAATGTACTCCTATTTTTCACCCTTTAATTTTTTACAACATTCCCTTAAATTCATCTTATATCCATACCATCTCTCTATGCATATTCTTTCTAGCTGTACTACTAGTGAAAAAAATTTTAAAATTGAAAGTATCATTTTCTTATATATGGTTATAAACAGTTTAGCTCTATTGTCATCCCTTATCTTTTCCCTTTTTCCCTTTTTATGCTTCTCTTTGGTCTGGATATTGGAGATGAAATTTTTGATTTAGTTCTAGTTTTCTCCTTGTGAAAGCTTGAAATGCCTCTTCTTCATAGGATGAGCATTTTCTCCTTTCAAGTCTCATGCCTCATTTTGTCAGGTAAGTGATTACTGTTTGTAGTTCTAGCTCCTTTGCCTTCCAAAATATCATGTTTTGTGACCTCTGATCATTTCATATTACAGCTACCAAGTCCTTTGAAATCCTGATTGTGACTCCTCTGATATTTGAACTGTTTCTTTCTCACCACTTGTGTTGTTTTTTTCCTTGACCTGACAGTTCTGAAATTTAGCTCTAATGTTTCTTGGGGCTTTTATTTTGGGATGTATTTCCTCAGGTGATTGGTGGACTCTTTCAATGACTATTTTATCTTCTGTTTCCAGGAAATCAGGGCAACTTTCCTTGATAATTTTTTTGAAAGATGTTGTTCAGGTCCTCCTTTTCATTATGGCTTTTAAGTAGTTCAATGATTCTAATATTGTCTCTCCTTGATCTATTTTCCAGGTCAGTTGTTTTTTCCATGATGTATTTTATATTTTCTTTCATTTTTTTCCATTTTTGTGAATTTGTTTGAGCAATTCTTGATGTCTCAGAGCCATTAGCTTCATTTACCCAATTCTAACTTTTAAGGTGTTATTTACTTCAGTTAGTTTTTGTGCTTTCTTTTCCATTTGGCCGATTGTACTCTTTGAGGAGTTGTTTTCTTCCATGGATTTTTGTATTTCCTTTTCCTTTTGGCCAATTCTACTTTATATGCTGTTTTTCAAGATGTTGAGTCTTCCTCCCTTCTCCCACCATAATCGTCTTGCATCACTCTCTTTTTCCATTTTTTCTGCCTTTCTTTTATGATTTTTAAACTCCCTTTGGATTTTTTCAATGAATTCTTTCTGGACTTGAGACTGCTTTCCATTTTTCTTTAAGGTTTTACCCATAGGTGTTTTGATATTGTTGTTCTCTTTTGAATTTGTGTCATTTTGTGGCTATTCTGAAGTATGTGGTGGTTCTTGGAGGTGGAGTCTGCTGCATCCCCTGGCTATGCTAAGGCAAATGGGAGTTCCTGGTGTTGATGTTTGTTTGCTCTACTGTTGATGTTTGTTTGCTCTACTGCACTGTTGCTCAGGATCTCTCATTGGTTTTCTGAGATGGGGCTTGCTGTAAGCTTGCTTGTATACTTCCTGTCCTGGAATGCACTCCCCTTTTATCCAAATGAGATGGACCTTTCTTGACAATCTTCCAAGTTTCTTGGGATAAAAGATTGCTTCATCCCACCTCTTCTTCCATTCCAGGATTTCTTTTGTGCTGTTAATTTATGGTTGTTTGGAAGTCAGTATGGGAGTTACAGCTATTTTCTACTTACTCTACCACTTGGCTCTACTACAAAACTGTTTAAAAGCAATATAGCCAATATTACTTCTCTGGTTTGTTTGTGGAGTCAATTCACTTGTCTATACACAGGGTCTATCCAGATATGTGCCAATAGATCAACCCTATGAGTCATCTATTTAAGGATATGTGACAATATGTTAATAAGCATGCTGATTGTTCCTTTGTACATATGTAAGTCAAATTATTTTGAGTGAATATAAATCTCATTTAGTAGGTGCTATAATTTTGCTTGGGCTTAGTACCATAAATAAATTTTCACCCATGAGGAAGTGAAGGATATAATATAGGGAATCACTCTTTAATTTAAATTTTTAGTTAGGTGTCTTCTAGTCAATTTTTATAATAAAGAAGTAAAAGCAAGTGAAATGTTAAACAATTCTGGTTTCCAGTTTTCTTTCACTAGTCCAATATCTACCCTGCCATTTGTTTCCACACTATCTCTATCCACCATAGAATCTCTATCTGATGACTAGGAAGAAACCTGAATAATACTGTCATGGGCTGATTCTTTACATGAATCAAATTGTTATTATTCAAGCAATACCTTTCCTCCTTAGTAATGTTTTTCAGTCCCTCTGGCAATGGAGAATTTATTTATTTAGTCATTTTTGCTAAGCTCCTAGCTCTCACTGTTTTTGAATTACTGCTTTTTTGTTTCAGTACTTACCTCTGTATTTGATGATTCCCTACTTCATAAACATGTATCAAACATTTACCTTCCAGATTTGCTCTCTGCCTATTCTTCTGAGGTTGTTGATTTACAACCTGCAGATTACAACTCAGTTCCTTTCCCAAAACATAGAGTAATTAATCAGCTAATTTAAAGTGAGGTTGCCTCTTTCAGAAATGGGGGAAACACTAACTAGTGTATCTTTCCTTATTAGATGCTCTGTTCTCACTCTAATAATGCTAGACTCAAAGGAAAAGCAGCATATTTCTGAACCAAATGTGACAAGATCAAAGTAAGTAATCTCAAATTATTGAAACAAACAAGAAGAACATACACATTTCTTACCCGTTCTTTGATTTAATGTGTGAATATTTTTCTCTTTTTATTTTTCTTTCTACTTTCAGAAGTGTTCTTTATTTTACTTCCAAAGAACTCTTGCAACTGGTTTAAATTTCTTTCTCTTATTCTCATTTCACTATAACTATATCCAACTATCATGCTGAAGCAAGGATCTATTTTCAAATTTCAAACATTTGAATTTTAATCACTCCTCATTCATTTTTAAACATTTTTATTTCTTTTTTTTCAAGTTTCACTTTTCTTCTTTTATTATATTTACCAAATGTACTCTGAAAAAAAAAAACTCAGCAAAATAACCCAACATGAAAGGCATCAACATTTGAATATTTATGTTTATAACCTCGGCCAGCTTTGTTGTTGTTGTTTGTAGCTTCATTCTTGTTGTTCTTCCTATAGGTTCTAATTCTACTTTACAATATGAGCAATGTGAAAATAGGTTCAACATGAATGTATATGTAGAGTCCATACCAGACTGCATGCCATTTTGGGGAGAGAGGAGGAAGAAAAATATTCAAAAATCAAAAACTTTTTCAAGTGAATGATGAAAACTAAAAAACAAATATTTCATTAAAAAAAACCATCCAGATATTAAGAAATGAGGATCTGAGGGAAGATAAGCGATCCCCTAGCAGAAAAGGTACTGATTCATATAAAAGCTTTCAGAGGAGTATAATGCTCCTAGTTCTTCCTTTCTAATTCAATGTCTTTGTCTTTAAGTGATCCTTCTTTACCTCTTAATTTCTGAAATAGCATATAAATAAAAAAATTAATTTCATTCCTTAATCTATGTTACTTGTACTCATTAAACTTTTTTTTTTTCTTTTGTTTTCACAAATTCAAGTCAAATATTCTCCTAATTTCAGGATTTCTTTTCAGGAATTCTTCAAATGCCTCTTTTTTATGGAAGATTAAATTTTCTTCCTTGATGATTAGGCTTAACTTGGAAGTACATAGCATTTTGGATTTTAATCTAATTTCCTTAGATTTTTCAGATATATGATTGCATTTTTTCCTCTGATTTCTTGTTTCTGTAGAGTAATCCTCTGTTATATGAACTGGTATTCCTCCATATTTAAACATCTTTTTCCTGGATGCTTTCAGAATTGGCTGTTTATTACTGAAACTGTGAACTATAACAATCACATACGCATTGCGTTTTTGGTTGGTGGTGATCTATGCATTTCTTTGATAACTTTTGTTTCAGCAATCAAAAGTTCTGGGCAATTTTCTTGTTTTACTTCATGAAGCATGGTATTCAAAGATTTTTTTATGTAGCTCCTTCTTCAGGAACACCTATGATTCTTAAGTTATTTCTGGGCACTTTATCATCAATGTTAATCAATTTGACATCCATGTAATTTAGATCTGTTTCTCAAGCTGTCTTTTGCTTTTGTTTTGCCAGCTATGGTCCTTTTCTCCCTTTCTCTGTTCCAAACTTGTTATTTAGTTTACCAAAGCCTCTGTTTCCTCAGATATGTCTTTTAACTTCTTTTCTGCTTCTTACCCAACTACATGTTTCTTCAAATTCTTTGTTAAGGCTTGTGGTTTCCTCCCAAAGAATATCCCTAATATCTTCTTTTAAATTTATTGCTTCTTCCATATCCTCACCCACCTTACTATGTTAGCATTGAAAATTTGATCATTTCTGTTGCATACCTTTTACTTCTATACAGAGAACCTCTGTGATCGACTCAATTTTATGTATTCTACTCAGTGTTCTATTGACAATCCTGTTTTCTTCATTGAGAGTTCTATATTCTTCACTGAGAATTTTAAATTTCTCTTTTACAATTTTTCTCTTTTTAAAATTCCAAGAATTTCTTCCTGGTCTCCTTTTTCACTCTTATCCATTTTTCTTTTTTTTTCAAATTCAGAAAGAATTTCTACCCAGAATAGAATGGGTTTCTACCCATTCTACTGTTTCTACCCAGAATAAATGGAGAGACTAGAGTTAGAGAATCTTGACTCCAGCTGTCTATCCCTCTTTCAGTTAGAGTTTTTGAGTGTTTCTTTATTTCCTTCAGCTGGATAAAATCAAGATATATGTCACCACTTACAAGTCAATGTGTGGAGTGATGAGGCTAAGTAACCTGTGAAAAGGTAGACCCAGATCAATAAATGGGATACCAACACTCAGTGTGCCTTCTTTATCACTGAAGGACTGGAATTATATCATTTTATTATTGGACTCTTCTGTGATACATCCTGAGAAAAAGAGATAAAGCTACAAAAAGTGAGGAGAAACAGACTCAGAGGCCACAAAGAAAGAAGAAAATGTGAGAAGCCATGTAGTAAATTACCACCTCCTTCTCTAAGCAAAAGGCAAAACAGCAGTTAGGTAAAGAAGACTTTCAAAATCCTCTTTCTCTCAGGAAAAGGGGAGAGAATACAGAAGTAGGAAGAGAGACCCACCATAAAAGGAGTTCATAGACAACTCAGAGGGGAGCAAAACATTTTTATTTCACAGAAGAGAAGGATTTCTTTTTATTTGCTTCACTCTAAAACTTAATTGTAGGATAATGGAATAGTGTCTGTGACTTAGAAGCACTTTGATATTCAAATAACACTAGATTTTGAGGTAGGATATCTCTATTCCAGTATTGTTTCTAGAAAGTCAGCAAAAATCTAAATCTAGATTATCTCTGCTCTGAAGAGAAGGTATTGAACCATTTGTTTGCCAAAATTTCTTCCAGCATTAAAATTCTATTCTCTTACTTGATGTTTCATGGTCATTTTCCATGAAGGAACATGTGTGCAAATATTCTTTTCATGCTCAATACTGGAAAATAAATTGGGCTTGTATATCACTTTGTAGTTTCTAGAGTGTTTTCCCCTTGGTACAAGTATTATTACTCACTTTCTACTGACAGAGAAATTGAAAATTAGACAGGTGACTTACTCAGCATCAAATAACTACTATGCAAAAAGAAAATTAAAAAAAAAATCTTGAACTTAGACTTCCTAATTTCTTATCTCCTATAAATTTTATAAAATATATACATTTTTAAATCTATGTTTTATAATTTTTGTGACTGGGGCATTTGTTTGAAATACACAAAAATAAGAAAGGGAGAAAAAACATCCTTGATACTTAAGACATTTGAATTTGGTATGGATGTGTGGGTGGGTGTGTTTGTGTGCATGTGTCATATATTGATTCAACTTCAAAATATATAATATATCTCATTAATACATCAGGAATCATAAAGAAGTTTGGGAGGTAGGGTTTATATGCTTTTCTTCAAATAATGAAGTACAAAATTGAGCTTTCCAAAATTAGTTTGAACAAATTTATTGGAGCAAGTAAACAAATAAAAAATGATATGAAACTTGTGAGGATTCTTTTGTATATATACGGTCAAATCCTCACCCCTCCAGAAAAAGTCTTCCAAAAACTCCTTTGGATCTTTGTGCATTACAATTCTCAACTGAATCTCAATACGTTTGAAGTGATATCATTCCTCCAAATAAGAACTATTTTGTGATGTTTTGATGAATGTTTATGAATTTTCATTATTTCTAAATGCACATCCAAACAACTTGGACATGTTTCAAAGTGAACAGAGAACCTTTCAATGACATTCTGGCTTTATATCACAGTCACTTAAATCCAATTCTACTGCAGATCGTGTCATTATCTTCCTGATGTCATGATCCTTTTTCTAGAAAGATGGACAAACCATCTGCAAAAAAACCTAATGACTAATATTCATCAATGAGTCTCTAATAAAAGTGTAATCTTGAAAAGCCTGGAATAAGAGACACATTTTTTCAAGTAACAAAGGTCCCCCAAATATTTAATATACTCTCATAATCATTGTTGTTGTTTTTGAGTTATGTCAGTCATGTGAATCCTTACGACTCCATTTGGGGTTTGTCCAGTGTCATATAGTTAGTAAGTATTTGAGACCAGATTTAAACTCAGGAAGATAAGTCTTCCTGAGTCCAGGCCTGTTACTTTATGTACCATGCCAAATAGCTGCCCAATCTCATAATCACTATGCTCCAAATTATTCTCAATGATAAGTGCAGATTTGCATTCATCATATTCAGAATCACTCTTGATCACCCATCCCAAGAGACAAGCTACCCGCAAAGTAAAACAATGTATAAAAAAGAACATATTTGTCATAAAAACACAAATGTGAAACGTGGAATTAGGAAGCTAACTCCCCATTTATATAGGACATTTGCACTTCAAGATTACATAATTAAACATAATTATTCACATGATACCTGACTTTATTTCAATGGGATAATTTATAGGATAATGTTTATGGTGGTGGAGAAGAAGGAAGAAGGGGAAGCAGGGACAGAAAGAAGAAAAAGACAAAGAAAAAGAGAGTTTAACAAAAAGAGCTTATAATAATATCCTATTTTCAGTTTTACAAAATAATATGTATTATTGTTTGATCAGCATAACCTTATGAGTACAGTACATTCACTGCATAAAAGAAAAAACAGCTCTTGTATGTTTTCTCTTTCATTAAGTTGGGACATCACGTGTTAGATTAGATGTCACACACACACACATAAACACATAGTCGTGTTACTACTGAGAACACCTAATTAACTCTTACATGCATATATTATACAACATATTTACATCTTTAAATATTAGATTGCTGATAATTATATTCCTTTTCAGTGAAAGACAATGGTTCAATGAAATCAGTATCAGGCAAATTAGTTATTTAGCCTCACTTAGGTTAGGTTAACATTTCATGCACAATTAATGGATTGAAGAGACCCATCTACCTTAATGACAACTGATGTCTTTTCTATATTTAACAAGAATATATATATATATATATATATATATATAATATATATATATGTATATACATATATATATATTATATATATATATATATATATATAGGGAAGCCTAAGGAAACAAAGTAAAAATGAAAATTGTATGTCTATGTGTACAAAAAGGTAAACACACACATATCTGGAAAACACACACTTATATGAAGTATATGGAAGCAAGATTCAAATGCTAGTCTCTAGACCAAGCACTCTTGTCTTAAATTCCTTATTATACAGATTAATAAAATGTTTGGAGTGCACATTGCACTTTATAAAGTCTTTTCATATATATCATGTTGCGAACAACTAAGAAAAAGTGTGAAAAATCTCAATTGTTAAAGATCCACAGAATCACAGATTATAAGGTAGAGAGGGGAAGTATTGCCATGCCCATTTTACGCACAAGGAAGCAGCCTTAAAACAACACAAGAAGAGCTTGTCTTCTAAAATTTTCTGACATCTGTTCTGTTTCTGGGTCAATTTTATAATGTATAATTCAAAATGATGGGGAAACAGTGGGTTTCATAATTTAAAACAGGTCTTCACCCTATCTTTCTTTGAAAAAAAAAGAAAATTCCTAAGCATTTTAATAGCCTATAAAAAGAATAAAATGTAGGAAAAAACAAACAAAAGACCTTAGAGACATTTTAGACCTACCATTTAATGGAGCTTCTAATGACATATGAAGGGACCTAGAATTTTTACCATTTCAAGAGACAGAAAATTCCAAATGTGTTGTGATTTTCTATCTATGAAATATAATTGAAGGACAGCCAGACATGCAATGGATATTCTAAAAATTCACTTCCTTAAAACACTTATAGACTAGTTGTTCTGAATGAAAATATGGAAAATTCAATTTCATATTGTACCTTAACACAAGTGCCATTCTGCAAAACCTAAGAAATATTAATCTGAATTAAAAGAAATAAACCAGGACTGCCAATTTATATTGCTTTTGCGAATGAAACCAAAAGTTTGAAGACTCTATATCTGTGTGTGTGTGTGTGTGTGTGTGCAATCACCTGTTATATATGGGTTGAATTGTTTTGAAGAACTAAGAAAATGACTTCTTTCTGACTGAATTGTCAATCTATTAGAGAAAGCAAGAGCCACATATGAAACGCATAAAACATCACAAGTGTCATTTTGCCTCCAAGAAAATCTAAGAAGGAGCTACAAAAAATGTTTTCAATTAGCAAAAACTTTCTTTAATGGTCAGGTTATTGTAACATACACAAAAGGCTGCTATAAATCACTCTTTGCAGGAAATATCAAGGGAAATAAGTTTCTAAGGGGAATGTAAACTAATATCCTTACTTATTTTATTGAACTAGGGTTAGGTATCGAGGTTAGAAATACTAACCAATTTCCAAATATTGTGAATGTCTTAAAAACTTCAGAACAAAAGTCCTTGACTAGGAATATAAACATTTATTCTAAAACTGTTATACTCAAATTCTTGTTCTGAAACAAGAATCAGAATAAAAGGGAAAAATCATAAGGAAACAAGGGAAAATACTATGTTTCAATCTGCAATGAGACTCCATAGTTCTTTCTTTTGTAGGAAGATAGTTTTCCAACATGAGTCTCTTGGAATTGCCTGGGACCATTGTAGTGCTGAGAAGAACTAAGGTGATCATAGCATATGTTGATTTCACTGTGTACAATGTGCTCCTGGTTCTGAGCACTTCACTCAGTATCAGTTCAAATAAGTCTCCTCAGTTTTTTTCTAAAATCTGTCTACTCATCATTTGTTGTAGCACAAGAGTATTCCATTACATTTATATATCATTACTTTTTCATCCATTCCCCAGTTGATGGGCATCCTCTCTATTCTTTGCCATTGCCAAAAGCTACTATATTTTTTTTTCCTACAGGTAGGTCCTTTTTCTCTTTTTAAATGATGTCTTTGGGATGCAGACCTAGTAGTGGTATTTCTGGACAAAAGGGTATGCAGTTTTGTGTCCCTTTGGGCATAGTTCCAAATTACTATCCAGAGTGGGTGGGTCAGTTCACAACTGCAGTAAGAGTATATTAGTGTTCCAATTATTTACCTTCTCCAAGATTTATCTTTTTCCTTTTCTGTCATATTAGCCAATCTTATAAGTGTGAGGTGGTAGATCTGAGTTGTTTAAATTCACATTTCTCTAGTTAATAATGATTTAGAGCATTTTTTGTATGACTACAGAGAACTTTAATTTCATCATCTGAAAAATGTCTGTTCATGTTCTTTTTACTATTTATAAATTTGGAAATGACTTGTATTCTTATAAATTTAACTCATTTCTCTCTACATTTGAGAAATCAAGCTTTTATCAGACACTGGCTAAAGCAGTCATCCCTCAATTTTTGCCTTTTCTTCTGAGCTTGGTTTGATTGGCTTTGTTAGAGCAAAAACTTTTTAATTTAATGCAATCAAAATTATGCATTTTGTATTTCATAATATTCTCTAGCTTTTTGTGGTCATAAAATCTTCCCTTCTCCATAGATCAGGCAGGTAAACTATACCTTGTTCTCCTAATTTCCTTATCACTCCAAAAAACTATTGCTGCTTCCCTCCCAATCTGATGTCTTTCTTTTCTTGGCCTCATTAAAGGAGCCATGCCCTGGCTTCTTCTTAAACAGGCCTGTTCAATGAATGGGCATTGCCTCACCCTAAGTGGGTACCAGAAAAGCCCTTGCCTTAAAGGGGCTAAGGTCTCCCAGTGCATCCTGGGTCATCTTCAGTCATGTTGATGAATATCTGATCACTGGATTCAGATGGCTCTGAAGGAGAAATGATACTGGTGACCTGCACAGCCCTCCCTCACTCGAAACTAAGTCAAGTGCAAGTCATTTCATCATTTCTCCGATGGCTTCTTCTTCTTTGGTAAAGAAGTAGGAACAGAATTGCTTATGTTATCACTCTTTTTATCTAAATTGTGTACCAAATTTGATTTCATCTTAGTGTTCCATGTGAGATGTTGATCTTTGCAGAGTTTCTGCCCTGTAATTTTCCAGTTTTCCCTGCAGTTCTTCACAAATAGTGAGTTCTTGTACCAGAAGCTGGAGACTTTGGGTTTATCAGATGGTAGATTACTATACTCATTGACTACTGTGTCTTGTGTACCTCACATATTCAAATGATCCACTACTCTTTTTTCTTAGCCAATACCAAATGATTTTGATGATTGCTGCTTTAGAACGCAGTTTTCAGTCTAATATTACTAGGTCACTTTCTTTTGTATTTTTCCATTAATTGTTTTGATATTTTTGGCCTTTTGTTCTTCTAGTTCTACAAAATATTTTGGTAGTTTGATTGGCATGGCATTGAATAAATGAATTAATTTAGGTAGAAATGTCATTTTTATTATATTAGTGCAGCTTACCCATGAGCAATAGATATATTTTTTAACTATTAAAAATGACTTTATTTGTGTGAAAAATGTTTGTAATTATATTCATATAATTTCTACATTTGTCTTGGCAGGTAGATGCCCAAATATAATATATAGTCTAAAGTTATTTTAAATTAAATTTCTCTATCTCTTGATGTTGGACTTTGTTAATGATTTATGTGGATATTTTATACCCTGAAGGTTTACTAAAGTTCTTTTGAGTAGTTTTTTTTTTTCTTTTTGGCAATTCTCTATGATTCTCTAAGTATACTATCACCTTAAAAGAGTGATAATTTTCTTTCCTTGTGGTCTAATCTAATTCATTAAATTTCTGTCTTTTCTATTGCTAAAGCTAAAATTTGTAGTACAATGCTGATTAATAGTGGTGATAAAGGGCATTTTTGTTTCATCCCTGATCCAATTGGGAAAGCATCTAATTTATCTCTATTCTACATAATTTTGCTGATGGTTTATAGATAGATACTACTCATCATTTTAAGGAAACTCCATTTATTCTTCTGCTCTCTAGTTGTGTTTATCCTTTGTTGTTGAAGAAAACCATGCCATCAGAGAAAGGATGACATGACTTGCACTTGACTTTGTTTTGACTGAAGGAGGGCTGTGCAGGTCACCAGCCTCACTTCTCCTCCAGAGCCATATGAATCCAGTGATCTGATATTTCTCAGGATGACTGGAGATGCTTCAGGATGCACTGGGAGACCTTGGGCCCTAATAATTTTAATAAGAATGATTTCTGTATTGTTCAAAAGCTTTTTTCACACCTATTGAGATAATCATCTGATTTCTGTTAGTTTTGCTATTGATATAGTCAATTATGCTGATAGCTTTCCTAATATTGAACTAGCCCTGTACCCCTGGTATAAACCCAACAAGTCATACTGTATTATACTTGTGAAAAGTTGCTGTAATCTCGTTGCTAATATTTTATTTAAAATTTTGGTACCTCTATTCATTAGGAAAATTGGTCTATAATTTTCCTTTCCTGTTTTGACTTTTATTGGTTTAGTTATCAGTACCACATTTGAATCATAAAACGAATTTGGAAGGACTTTATATAATATTGTATATAATACTTTATATAATATTGTAATGAACCCTTCTTTAAATATTTGGTGGAATTCACTCGTAAATCTATCTGTCTATGGAGAGTTTTTTCTTTGGGAGTTCATTGATGGCTTGTTTGATTTCTTTTTCTAAAATGAGGTTATTCAACTATTTTATTTTCTTCTGTGTTAATCTAGACAATTTATATATATATATATATATATATATATGTGTGTGTGTACATATATATATATTTTTTAGTATTCATCCATTTCACTTATATTGTTAGTTTTATTCACACACAATTGGGCAAAAAAAGCTCCTAATTACTGCTTTAATGCCCCTTTTATTGATGATAAATTGATCCTTTTCCTTTTTGACACTAGATATTTGGAGGTTCTTTCTTTTTTTAATTTAATTAACCAAAGGTTTATCTATTTTGTTGCTTTTTTGCAGAAAATCAGCTTTCACTTTTATTATTTCAATAGGTTTCTTACTTTCAATTGTATAATCTCTCATTTTACTCTAAAAATTTCTAACTTGGTATTTAATTGTGAATTTCTAATTGGTTCCTTTTCTAATTTTTTTGAGTTGCATGTCCAATTCATTGATCTATTCTTTATTATATTCATGTAAGCATCAAAAGATAAAAATAAAATTCCTGTTCGCAATGTTTTGGCTATATCCTATAAAGTTTGGTATGTTGTCTCATTATTGTAATTTCCTTTGGTGAAATTGTTCTTTCTATGATTTTTATGTCACCCACTCACTCTTTAGGATTTGATTATTTAGTTTCCAATTAATTTTAATCTAATTTTAATTGATCCTTTATTGATTTTATTGCATCTTTATCTGAAAAGAATGCATTTAATATTTTGCCTTTTTGCATTTGATTATGAAGTTTTTATGCCTTAATACCTATTAAGTTTTTGTGTACTTGCCACTTGCTACTGAGAAAAAAATGGTAGAGAGCCAAGATGATGGAGTAACACCATGTACTTTCCAGAGCCTCCTGTCAAGTCTAGACAATACCTGTAAAAAAATGTCTCTAAATATATTCTGGAGCTGCAGAACCCACATAATGACAGAGTAAAGCAAATGCCCAGCCTAACGCAGCCTGGAAGGTCAGAATGAAGTGTCTATCATGCCACACGGGGGGACAGGGTGTAGTCCAGCATAGGTCATGCAGGCACAGACAAGACCTGAGCATGCTTGGGGAAAACTGAATCTCTTACACCTGTGGCAGTTCCCAGACTTCAGGACCAAAATGCTGGGGACAAATTGGAAGGTCAGTGGAAAAACCCTGTGACCAGTGTGGGAAAATAGAGTGGTCTGGCCCCAGCTCCAAGGCAGCAGGGCAGGAAAAGTGTGGAAGAACTGACAGCAGCCACAGTATCAGCAGGGGCAGAGACAGTGACTATTTCTGTGGCTCTAGGCCCACAGACTGTGGGGGAATCAAGTGGCTGACCATACACTACCCCAACCCCACTGGAAGCAGAGAACTACCTTGACAAAGACCTCAAAAGTCAAATAAATGGCTAGGGAAATGAGCACAAACAAGAAAAAAAAATCAAACTATAGAATCATACTTTGGTGGCAAGGAAGACCAAAGCATGCAAAGAGAAGGAAACAAAGTCAAAGTTCCTCCATCCAAGCCTCCAAGAAAAATATGAATTGGTCTCAGGCCATGGAAGAGCTCAAAAAAAGGATTTTGAAAATCAAGAGAAATAGAGCAAAAATCGGGAAGAGAGATGAGAGTGCTGCAAGAAAATCATGAAAAACAAGTCAACTCCTTGCTTAAGGAAACCCAGTAAAATGCTGAAGAAAATAACACTTTAAAAAATAGACTAACTCAAATGGCAAAAGAGATCCAAAAAACCAATGAGAAGAAGAATGCCCTATAAATAATACTGGCCAAATGAAAAGCTGAGCCAAAAGCTCACTGAAGAAAATAATTCCTAAAAGATTAGAATGGAGAAGATGGAATCTAATGACTTTATGAAAAATTAAGACATTGTAAAACAAGCAAAAGAATGAAAAAATAGCAGACAATGTGAAATATCTCATTGGAAAAATAACTGACCTGGAAAATAGATCCAGGAGAGACAATTTAAAAATTATGGGACTACCTGAAAGCCATGATCAAAAAAAGAGCCAAGTCATCATCTTTCATGAAATTATCAAAGAAAACTGCCCTGATATTCTAGAAATAAATATTAAATGGTAAAATAAATATTAAAAGAATGCACTGCCTCCTGAAAGAGATTTGAAAGGAGAAACTCCTAGGAACATTGGAGCCAAATTCTAGAGTTTCCAGGTCAAGGAGAAAATATTGCAAGCAACCAGAAAGAAACATTCAGGTATTATGGAAATACAATCAGAATAACACAAGATCTAGCAGTTTCTACATTAAGGGACTGAAGAGCTTGGAAAAAGATATTCTAGAAGTCAAAGGAGCTAGGATTAAAATGAAGAATCACCTACCCAGCAAAACTGAGTGCAATAATTCAAGGGAAAAAATGGTCATTCAGTCAAATAGAGGACTTTCAACTATTCTTGAAGAAAAGACCAGGGCTGAAAAGAAAATTTGACTTTCAAACACAAGAACCAAGAGAAACATGAAAAGGTAAACAGGAAAGAGAAATCATAAGGGACTTACTAGAGATGAACTTTTTACATTCCTTCATGGAAAGATATTTGCAATTCTTGAGACTTTACTCAGTATTTGGGTAGCTGGAGGAACTATATACATATAGACAGAAGGCACAGGGTGAGTTCAATAGGAAGGGATTATATCTAAAAAAAAAATTAAAGAATGAGAGGGGGATATATTGGGAGGAGAAAGGGAAGAATGGAATGGGTCAAATTATCTCCCATAAAGGAGGCAAGAAAAAGCTTTTTTAAATGTAGGGGAAAAGGGGGGAAGTAAGAGGGAAAAAGTGAAGCTTACTCTCATCACATTTGGCTTAAGGAGGGAATAACATAGATGCTCAATGTGGAAAGAAAATCTATCTTACACTGCACAAAAGTAGGGGAGAAAGGAATAAGTGGAGTGTGGGGAGGATGATAGAAAGGAGGGCAAGTGGGAGGAGGGATAATTAGAAGTAAACATTTTTGGGAGGGACAAGGACAAAGAAGACAATAGGATCAATGGGGGGCAGGATAGGATGGAGGGAAATATAGTTAGTCTTTCACAACATGACTTTTATGGAAGTATTTTGCATAACTACACATGTATAATCTATATTGAATTACTTGCCTTCTCAGTGGGGATAGATGGGGAAGGAAGGAGAGAAGTTGGAACCCAAAGTTTTAAAAATGAATGTTAAAAATTGTTTTTACATGCACTTGGGAAACAAGAAATACATGTAATGGGATATAGAAATATATCTTGACCTACAAGACAATAGAGGAAATGGGGATAAAGGAAAGGAGGGGGTGTGATAGAAAGGAGAGCAGATTAGGGGAATGGGTAATCAGAATACATGCTGTCTTGGGGTGGAAAGAGAGAGATGGGAAGAAAATTTGGAACTCAAAATTTTGTGGAAATGAATGTTGAAAACTAAAACTAAATAAATAAATTTAACAAAATAAAAAAAAATGTATATTCCTTTTTATCCCAATTCAATTTTCTGCAGAGATCTAATATCTATGTCTAATTCTTCTAAAGTTCAATTCACCTCTTTACCTTCTTTATCATTTATTTTATGGTTAGATTTATCTAGTTCTGAGAAGAGAAGATTGATTTGCCCATAGTATAATTTTGTTATATATATATATATATTTTTTTTTTCCTGTAACTCACTTAACTTCTCCTGTATAAGTATGGATGCTATACCCCTTGGTGAATAAATATTTAGTATTGAACTGTTCATAGCCTTTGACCATTTATCAACTGAGGAATGACTTGTATTCTTGTACATTTGACTCAGTTCCCACATATTTTAGAAATGAGGCCTTTATCACAGAAACTAGCTGCAAAAATTCTTTCTCAATTTTCTGCTTCCCTCCTAGTCTTGGTTTCATTGCTTTGGTTTTTTTTTGTAAAAACTTTTCAATTTAATGTAATCACAATTATCCATTCTGCATTTCATAATGTTCTCTCTCTCTTGTTTGGTCATAAATTCCTGCATTCTCCATAAATCTGATGAACAAACTATTCCTTACCCCCAATTTGTTTATAATATCAGTCTTTATACCTAGATCATATACCCATTTGGACTTTATTCTGTTATGTGATGTCAGGTGTTTGTCTACACCAAGTTTCTGACAAACTATTTTCCAGTTTTCCCAGCAGTTTTTGTCAGTGAGTTCTTACCCTAGAAGCTGGCGTCCCTGGGTTTATCAAACAGTGGACTACTACAGTCATTGACTACTGTGTCATGTGTACCCAATCTATTCCATTATCCACCCTTCGGTTTCTTAGCCAGTACCAAGTGGTTTTGATGATTGCTACTTTATAATAAAATTTAAGATCTGCTATGACTAGGCCACCTTCCCTAGCATTTCTTTTTCATTAATTCCTTTGATATTTTAGACCTTTTGTTCGTCCAGATGAATTTTGATATTATTTTTTCTAGCTCTATAAAAAATTTTTGGTAGTTTTATTGTTATGACACTGAATAAGTAAGTTAACTTAAGTAAAATTGTAATTTTTGTGTTACTAACTTTGCCTACCCACAAGCTAGGTTTTTAAAAAACAGCGAATGCTTCATGAATTTGCGTGTGATCCCTGTGCAGGGACCATGCTAATCTCTCTATCATTTCAATTTTAGTATATCTGCTATGGAAGCAAATACATGAAGAGATTTCTTGAGTGACTGGGGCTACAACCCTGAGAGAACTGGTCAGACTATTTTTCTAACCAAGGAAAAGTCATCGGTAACAGTGATGGTTAGTGGTGATGCTGACTCTTCTCTATGACAGTAGATATGTTATAAATTATTTTTTATTTCAGTCTTACTTTTTTGTTTCACTGTTAAAAATTATATAACCAGTAACACTGATGCTTGTTTAAGCCTGAGAGATGGAGGTATGTGACATTAATATAGAGAAAAGAAAAAAGCTTATAGAAAGAAGACATTTTTCCAGTTTTTAAAATACTTTTTTTGTATTATTTTTTAATGTTTAACAATCACTGCCATACAATTGAGATTTTATCCCCCCCACACCTACCCCCCACTACCCCCCTCCCTCCCGACGACTGCATACAATTCTGTATATGTCCTACATATACTTTCCTATCGTGTACATTTTCACTATAGTCATGCTATGTAGTCAGACTAAAATAAATGGAAGAAATCATATAACAAATCAAAACATGATTCACAAAAACATACACATACACAAACATGATCTGCTACATTGTGCGAATGACTTCCATATTTCTTTCTCTGAGTGTGGAAGGCATTTTGCCTTAGAGAACCACCATTGGGATTTTTTTTTTTTAAGAAGTTCTTGCGTTATTACGAAATTCCAAGTCTACCAGAAAAAACTCTCACACACTGTGGTCGTTGCAGTGCACAAAGTTCTCCTGGTTCTGCTCCTTTCACTCAGAATCAGGTCATATAAGTCCTTCCAGGCCTCTCTGAAGTCTTCTTGTTCATCATTTCTTATGGCACAATAGTACTCCATTACATTCATATACCATAATTTATTCAGCCATTCCCCAATTGATGGATATCCCCTTGACTTCCAGTTTTTGGCAATTACAAAGAGTGCTGCTATAAATATTCTTGTACATGTGGGACCCTTTCCCATTTTTATGATCTCTTAGGGATACAGTCCTAGTAGCGATATTGCTGGGTCAAAGGGTATGCACATTTTTGTAGCCCTTTGGGCATAGTTCCAAATTGCTTTCCAGAATGGTTGGATGCGTTCACAGCTCCACCAACAATGAATTAGTGTTCCAACTCTCCCACATCCTCTCCAGCATTTATCATTTTCTTGTTCTGTCATGTTTGCCAATCTTATAGGTGTGATGTGGTACCTCAGAGTTGTTTTGATTTGCATCTCTCTAATCAATAGTGATTTAGAGTATTTTTTCATATGATTATAGATACCTTTAATTTCTCCTTCTGAAAATTGCCTGTTCATATCCTTTGACCATTTATCAATTGGGGAATGACTTGTATGATTATACATTTGAGTCAGTTCTCTATATATTCTAGAAATGAGGCCTTTATCCCCAAGCTTAGCTGTAAAAATTCTTTCCCAATTTACTACATCCCTCCAGATTTTGGTTGCATTCGATTTGGTTGTGCAAAAACTTCTCAGTTTAATGTAATCAAAATTATCCATTTTGCATTTCATAATGCTTTCTATCTCTTCTTTAGTAAAAAATTCTTCCCTTCTCCATAAATCTGATAAATAGACTATTCCTTGCTTCTCCAGTTTATTCATGGTATCAATCTTTATACCTAAATCATGTGTCAGGTATGGGTCTATGCCTAATTTCCGCCACACTGTTATCCAGTTTTCCCAGCAATTTTTGTCAAACAATGAGTTCTTATCCCAGAAGCTGGGGTCCTTGGGTTTATCAAACAGAAGGTTGCTATGCTCCTTGCCTACTGCGTCTTGAGTGCCAAGTCTATTCCACTTGTTTACCTCTGTGTTTCTTAGCCAATACCAAGTGGTTTTGATAATTGCTGCTTTATAGTACAATTTGAGGTCTGGTAGCACTAGGCCACCTTCCCAATCATTTCTTTTCATTAGTCCCTTTGATATTCTGGACTTGTTTTTCCAAATGAATTTTGTTATTATTTTATCCAGCTCTAGAAAATAATTGTCTGATAGTTTAATTGGTATGGCACTAAATAAGTAAATTAATTTAGGTAGAATTGTAATTTTTATTATATTAGCACAGCCTATCCATGAGCAACTAATGTTTTTCCACTTACTTAAATCTGACTTTATTTGTGCCAAAAGTGTCTTGTAATTGTGTTCATATGATCCCTGGGTTTGTTTTGGCAGGTATGCTCCTAAGTATTTTATACTGTCTACCCTAGCTTTAAATGGGATTTCTCTTTCTATCTCTTGTTGTTGGACTTTGTTGCTAATATATAGGAATGCAGAAGATTGTGTGGGTTTATTTTGTAACCTGCAACTTTGCCAAAGTTGTTTATTATTTCAAGTAATTTTTTACTTGAATCTCTGGGATCAAAGAGTGATAACTTAGTTTCTTCTTTGGCTATTCTTATTCCTTCAATATCTTTATCTTGTCTAATTGCTACAGCTAACATTTCTAGTACCATATTAAATAATAGTGGTGATAATGGACAACCTTGTTTCACCCCTGATCTTATTGGGAATGCATCTAGCTTATCCCCATTGCATATAATGCTTGCTGAAGGTTTTACATAGATACTGCTTATTATTTTATAGAAAGTTCCCTTTATTCCTACGTTCTCCAGTGTTTTTAGTAGGAATGGGTGTTGTTTTTTGTCAAAAGCTTTTTCTGCATCTATTGAGATAATCATGTGGTTTTTGTTAGCTTTGTTGTTGATGTGATCGATAATGCTAATAGTTTTCCTAATATTGAACCAGCCCTGTAGTCCTGGTATGAATCCTACCTGATCATAATGTATTAATCTCGTGATAAGATGCTGTATTCGTTTTGCTAAAATCTTATTTAAAATTTTTGCATCTATATTCATTAGGGAAATTGGTCTATAATTTTCTTTCTCTGTTTTGTCTCTTCCTGGTTTGGGTATCAAAACCATATTTGTATCATAGAAAGAATTTGGGAGGACTCCTTCTTCCCGAATTTTCAAAAATAGTCTATATAGTATTGCAATTAACTGTTCTTTAAATGTTTGATAGAATTCACTTGTGAATCCATCTGGCCCTGGAGATTTTTTCCTTGGGAGTTCATTGATGGCTTGCTCAATTTTTTTTTTCTGAGATGGGGTTGTTTAAGTATTCAACTTCCTCTTCTGTTAATCTGGGTAATTTGTATTTTTTAAAATATTCATCCATCTCGTTTAGATTATCGAATTTGTGGGCATAAAGTTGGGCAAAGTAGTTTCTAATTATTGTTTTAATTTTCTCCTCATTGGAGGTGAGTTCACCCCTTTCATTTTTAATATAAGAAATTTGATTTTCTTCTTTCTTTTTTTTAATCAGATTGACCAAACGTTTATCAATTTTATTAGTTTTATCACAAAACCAACTATTGGTTTTATTTATTAATCAATAGTTTTCTTAATTTCAATTTTATTAATCTCTCCTTTTGGTTTTCAGTATTTCTAATTTGGTATTTACTTGGGGATTTTCAATTTGTTCTTTTTCTAGCTTTTTCAACTGCAAGCCCAAGTCATTGATCTCCTCTTTCTCTATTTTATTTATGTAAGCATTCAAAGATATAAAACTTCCCCTAATAACTGCTTTTGCAGTATCCCATAAGATTTGGTATGTTGTCTCACTATTGTCATTCTCTTGAATGAAATTGTTGATTGTTTCTGTGATTTCTTCTTTAACCCAACCCTTCTTTAGGATTAGATTATTTAGTTTCAGTTGATTTTTGGTTTATCTTTCCATGGCCTTTCATTACATGTAATTTTTAATGCATTATGATCTGAGAGGGATGCTTTGATTATCTCTACCTTTCTGCACTGGATTGTGAGATTTTTATGTCCTAGTATATGGTCAATTTTTGTAAATGTTCCATGTACCGCTGAGAAAAAGGTATATTCCTTTCTATTCCCATTCAGTTTTCTTCAGAGATCTATCATATCTACCTTATCCAGAGTTTTATTTACCTCCTTAACCTCTTTCTTGTTTATTTTGAGGTTAGATTTATCGAGTTCAGAGAGGGGGAGATTAAGGTCCCCCACTAGTATAGTTTTGCTCTCAATTTCTTCCTTTAACTCCCCCAACCTCTCCTCTAAGAATCTGGATGCTATACCACTTGGAGCATACATGTTTAGTAATTATATTGCTTCATTGTCTATGGTGCCTTTTAGCAGGATATAGTTTCCATCCTTATCCCTTTTGATTACATTTATTTCTGCTTTTGCTTTGTCTGAGATTAGGATTGCTACTCCTGCCTTTCTTACATGAGCTGAAGCACAATATATTCTGCTCCATCTTTTCACCTTCATCCTATGTGTATCCCCCCATTTCATATGTGTTTCTTGTAAGCAGCATATTGTTGGATTATGGCTTTTAATCCATTCTGCTATCCGTCTCCGTTTTATGGGAGAATTCGTTCCATTCACATTCACAGTTATGATTACAATCTGTGTATTTCCATCCATCCTCTTTCCCACCATTTGTGCTTTTAGCTCTCCCGTCTCCCTTCTCCTCCTCAATAGTATTCACTTTTCACCCCCTCCTCCTGCAGCCTTCTCCTCCTTCTTTTAGCCCCCCTCCCTTTTACTCCCCTTTACTCTTATTGATTCTTCCCTTCATTTTTGCGTCTCTCCCCTTTCTTCCCCCTTCCCCTCCTACTACCTATAGAGCTAGTTAAGATTATCTCCTTAAGATTATTGTTCCCTCCTTTAAACAAATCAGATGAGAGTATCTCTCAAACAATGCTCATCTCCCTCCCCTCCTTCCCTCTACTATAGTTTTGTACTTCTTCCTGTGATGTAATTTGCCATTTTCTGCTTCCTCCTTTTCACACCTCCTATTACAATCCCTTCTCATAATTAAATCATATTTTTGATATGATATCATTTACTTTATACCCATTCCCTCTATGTATATCCCTTTTATCATAATAGCTGCACAGTTCTCAAGATTAACAGGTATCATCTTCCCTTATAGAGAGGTAAACAGTTTGCCCTAATTGAGTAACAAGTTTTTGATTTTTCCCCCCTGTTTACCTTTTTATGATTCTCTTGAGACCTGCATTTGAAGATCAAATTGTCTATTGAGTTCTGGCGTTTTGGTCAGGAAGTTCTGGAAATCCTTATTTCGTTGAATGACTTTCTCCTTGCCTGAAATGTTATGCTGAACTTTGCTGGGTAGTTGATCCTTGGTTGAAGTCCCAACTCCTTTGCCTTATGGAATATTGGGTTCCAATTCTTTCGGTCTTTTAATGTAGAAGCTGCAAGGTCCTGTGTGATCCTGACTGTATGTCCTTGATATTTGAATTGTTTCTTTCTGGCTGCTTGTAGTATTTTCTCCTTCACTTGATAGCTCTGGAATTTGGCAATGATATTTCTTGGGGTTTTGAGTTTGGGATCCCTTTCGGGAGGGGAACAGGGGATTCTTTCGATGACTATTTTGCCCTCTGAGTCTAGTACTTCTGGGCAGTTTTCCTTGATGATTTCCTGGAAGATATTGTCCAGACTCTTTTCTTCATCATGGGTTTCTGGCAGGCCAATAATTCTTAAATTTTCTCTGCTGGATCTATTTTCCAGGTCAGTTGTTTTTCCAATTAAGTACTTTACATTTTCTTCTATCTTTTCATTCTTTAGATTTTGTTTGACTGATTCTTGCTGTCTCATCGAGTCATTAGTTTCTACTCGCCCAATTCTAATCTTCATCGTATTGTTTTCTTCAGTTAACTTTTGCATCTCCTTTTCCAACTGACCAATTTTTCCCTTTAAGGAGGTATTTTCTCCATTTAATTTTTGTACTTCCTTTTCCATTCGACCAATTTTCCCAGTTACGTTTTTGGTTTCCTTTTCTGTTTGATTAACTCTTCCTTTTAGGGAATTATTTTCTCCAGTTAATTTTTGAACTTCCTTTTCCATTTGTTCAATTTTCCTTTTCAAAGTGATGTTCTCATCAGTGAATTCTTTTTTTATAATTTTAAATTCATTGGCCAGTTTTTCTTCTATTTCCTTCTTCAGCTGTTCCAGGAAAGCTAGTTGTGCTTGCGAGAGGTTCATAGTCCCTTCTGAAGTTTCAGATGGAAGTACAGTCTCAGCTCTCACCTCTTTGGTGTTTGTGTTTTGGTCCTTTTTCACTTTTCGTCTGCTTTTTCCTATTCATGATGCTGGCTGAGTGTTGTAGCTTCTGGTTCTTTCAATCAGAAGGTACAGAAATTTGTGTTGAGCTGATGTGTGAAAAAGCTAAAAGCAGGTTTTTGTTTTTTGTTTGCCAGATCAACCTTGGGGTTAGCTTGTTAAGTGTGTTGGAGGAGTGGTCTTGTCACAGGAGATCTCCTCACCTGAACTGAGGCAAAGGCAAGCTCAGGGGATGGTGATCCCAACTTCCCTATTGTCTTCCCTTTTCCCCTGGAGGTCTGAAGCATGCCTAGATGCTAATGCGTGTTCCCACCCCTCCTGGGGCTCCTCTCCCAGCGCTGAGGCTTGCCTGGGTTTCAGTGCGAATTTTCTCTGCCCTGGGTCCTCTGTCCTTCCAGATCGCCTCTGCCACAGTAGGAAGAATCCCCCTTTGCAATTTTCCTAGTGTCTGATCTTATGAGACTATTTGCCCCCTTCTGCTGTTCCCGCTGATCCAGGATTTTTCTGGGGAAATATTTTATGGTTCTTTCACGGTCATCGGGGGGGAGGAGAGAGCATTTACTGATCACTGCACCATCCTGGCTCCCAGAAGTTCAAGTAGGTGACTTACCGAAGTTTAGTCTTCAGGCTGAAGGTTTCAGGGGCTGCTGTGCTGATATCTGGCGCTCAGCGCCTCTCACTGGCTCAGTTTGGCTGGTCTCCTGCTCCGCTGGTTCTGCCTGTCGCTCTCAGGCTTCTCAGGTCCCTTCCTCCCCGCTGCGCTGACCGTGCTGTGCTGTGCACTGAGGGCTCACTCCCGTGGAACAGATCCTTCCTGTGGACCTTCCAGTCCAATCTGGGCTCCGAATCCGTCAAAGTCTGTCACCCACTGGATTCCGCACCTCCAAAGTTTGGTCAGATTCTCCTTTCAGAGGTATCCAGAGGAGTTTGTCCAGGAGCTTAGGTGAGTCGTTGCTTTCACTCCGCCATCTTGGTTCCGCCCTACTTTTTTTTTTTTTAATTAACAGTTTGGGACTTAGAAGTAATTGACTAATAACTGAGAGGGCTATTGAATTATAGCAATTTATGAGAAAAATATTAGCATATGCCCCTTGTTTTTTTAAAGGTATGTCTAATTTCACAACATGACTCATATGGAAATATGCTTAATATGAATGAACATGTGTAGCCTTTATCAGATTGCTTGACATCTTGGGGAATGGGGAGTGAATGGAGGGAGAAAAAATATGGAGTTCAAAATCTTATAAAATTGAATGTTGAAAACTAAAAATAAATAAACTCTGGCAAAAACAATAGAATATAATATAACTAAAGTAACATTTGGGAAATGTGCTGACTTCAGAAAAAAAAAAAAAAAGCAACTTTGAACACCTAAAAAGGTATTTTGAAAAGAGCTGTGGAGGTGAACGCAAGATAGTGGAGTAAAGTAGGGAATCAATGGAGCTCTCCAAATCCTCTTACAAACAGCTTTAAAATAAAACATTAAACAAAATTTTGGAGTTCCAAAATGGATAAAATGTAAGGGTAAAACAATTTTTCACCTCAGGAGAACTTAGGAGCTCATCAAGAAAGATCTACCATAGCAGAATGACAGTAGGATTTGGAGCCCAGTGCACTGTCCACATTGGGGGTACAAGCAGCAGGCCCTAGAGGTAGTTCAGCAACAGCAGCAACAACTACTTTGGAAGCTCTTAACCCACTGACAGTAAAGGAGTAGGGCAACTAGTCAGAAGATTACAGGTGACTCTTTGCTGGAACTCAGATGCAGAGTTGAAATGTCCTTATTTTGTTCTGGCTCAGAGGCCCAGAGCTATGGGGAAAAAAAAATAGCTAAAAAGTTCTTATGGCCACAGGGATTCTGAGACCTTTGTTAACGTTTCAGTGAGGAGAACATTGATTCTGATGATTCCTAGAGGAGAGCACAGACTAGAGTAATGACCACACCTCTCCTTAGATAATAACATCTTGGAGGAACCGAAAACTCACAGACCCCTAGAGCTAGCTCTAAAAACAGTAGCGAGAAAGGCTTGAATTTTGGGACAATGCCACTTTATATCTCAAAAGCAGAGTCTATCATAGTTACAAATCAAGAAATTGATTACAAAAGGATTTATTCTGTGAAGTTTGCATTCAGTCCAAGAGCCACACTTGAGGACCTAGAGGGTCATGTGTGGTCTCAAGGCTACAGGTTCCCCATTCTTGATTTAAACATAAAGAAAGACATAAACAAATTAGGGGAAAATGCAATACTTTAACTCTCAGATCTATAGATAAGGGAAGAATTCATGACAATAACAGATAGGGAGAATCAAGGGAAATAAAATGGATAATTTTTATTACAATAAATTCAAAAAAGGTTTGCACAAATGCAACCAGTACCGCCATGTTTAGATGGAATGCTATACGTTATAATGATCAACTATAAATGACTTATTCTCAAAAATATGATGTTCTAAAACAATTTTTTTGATGAACAAATGCTGTATACCTCCAGAGAAAGAATTCACAGAGTCTGAATGCAAAATGAAGCATACCAATTCATTTTTTTATTTATTTTTCTTCCTTTTATTTTTGCTTTCTGGATTCGCTTTTCTTTCACAGCATGGCTAATGTGGAAATATTTTTGACATGACTGTATATATATATCCTATACCAAGTTACTGCTTTCTCAATGAAGGAAGAAGGGAGAGAGGTTGAAAGAATTGGGGGTTCAAACTTATTTTAAAAATGAATGCTAAATTGCTTTTACATGTAATTAGAAAAATAAAATAATTTAAAAAATAAAAATACACTTATAAAAATAAACTTAGATACCTTTTAAACTTGTCATAACAAAGTTAACTTTTTGATTTCTTGTCCTTGGTATCTAGTACAGATTTTATTTTTCTTTTTAAGGTTATGCTGTCTTCATTTTCTTATCTAAGTATAGATTAAACTTTAGAATGCCTTTTCTTCAGATAGAGATTTGAAGTGCTTTGAGATTGAAGGATGAAAGATACTACACTACATAAGTACAAAATGTTATTTAGATTATTTGGTCTTTAACCAATAAATAAAAATGCCAAATGTGCCTTGTAATGAAATAACTATCATTCTTCAGCTAACATTGCATCATTCACACTACCTCTGCTGGGCCAGTCATAGAAATTTAAGTATCTAGGTATCTAGGTTTGGGGAATTACTGTATGTTGCCAAGTGTTGACTATAGACAGGATTAGCCCTAGGGAAAATTATGATTTTAAAAAAAGATGTCTTTGGTGCACCTCTATTCTTTTCTGAGATTCCCCACATTGCTCTCTCTCTCTACATTTTTGCCAAGACTCAGGGGAGTGGCTTGTTCCTTTACTCATCATGGTCTCCAAAAGAATTTTTCCACATGAGTTACCCAATTGACCATGACTTTTGCCTTCCTGTTTGCTCATCTATATGACTTAATTAGTCCTCTGCCCCATTTTCTAGGCATCATTGTAAGGCTACAGCTAGCCTAATAAACGAAGTTACAATTAGATGTTAGCTATCAAAAGTGGCTTAAAACAGTATTGTCCTTTTTTTTTTATTTAAGCACTCCTATCAGTAAAAATATTTTGAGCATATGCCTTTAATATATGTATGTTTATTTATATTATGTATGTATGTGCATATATATTCATATTAATATATAGTGTGATATAAATATACACAAAATAAACAGAAAGAAATATAATAAAGGTGAAATAAACAAGTGACAATGATTTAATACATTTGTTTAATATGGAAAAATGCATTAATCTAATTATTTTATTTAGTAACAGTGCAAAATCATTTTTACTCTCTCTAAAACTATTTTTTTTATCTAGTCATCTTATGATTTCATTGGCACAGGGAGTTCCCAGGTTGGATCTTTTTCTACCAGTGCAGACTGCCATATTCTCTATGATTTATGATCTTAGAGATTTTTCTAAAGGTAAAGAGTAGTTAAGCGATATACCCTGAGGCACAGAGCCAGTGTATGTTATGGACAGGACTTGAAAACAGTTGTTTTTTTCCTTGACTTCAAGCCCAGTTATCTCTCATCTAAGCCTCAATGCTTCAGAAATTATTATTAATTTACTATTAATATTAAATGTGCTTCATTATTTTGAAAATCTTTATTTAAGATTGATATGATGACTCAAATATCTGATTATCAGTCTAGTTTAATTTAGTAATAGATTTAATATTCATAGCAGAAAATAGATACCTCACAAAGATATATAGATCCAAACTGAATAAGCATTTTTGGCTGCACTTTTTAAACATAATATTCATTTTGTAGGTCCAGCCACCTAAAATGAAAGATTTGTTTTGTTGTTTTTTGAACTTTAGCTAACATATTTCCATCTTTCTTGTTGTGAATCAATTGCTTTTGCAAAATAACTAAAATTGGATACTTATGTTTTTAATAAGTAGATTTGATACTCAATGAAAATCTTTGGAAAATTTTAAGTTATATGTTTAAAATGTTATATGTATGGTTGTATATCTACATGTGTCTATTTAACTAAAGGTCACACACGATTTTGTCAGCAAAAGCTTAGTCATAAAATGTCAACTAATTATGATGCTTTCATTTTGTTTTAGTTAATGTATAAAGTACAATGTGCATTTGAAATGATATTCATTGTTTGCAATAGGGCATATCAATTCATATTTTAGATAATTTCAGTAATTTCAAAAAATGTAGCCTCCTTTTTGCCATGTCTATTTAGATCATCATTGTTTTCCCTTCGGAATGTGGCTAAAAAAAATCCTCATATTAAGAGTAGGAGAAGTGTCAGCTCTGACATTTTCTTGTTGTTTGCTTGTCCTTATATTATTAGTATTATCTTCCATCTGCAGTTTCTTGGCAGGAATCTTTTTAAGCCATTTGTACATTTTGTGAAGGTTAGATTAGTTGATAATAACATAATCTGTAAATCAACCTAAGTGAGCACATATAAGCAACAATAATTCACAATACAGTAAAAAACAAGTGAATAAGCATGAGTACTATGGTTGACTCCTCCACATTATGGAATTCCCAATCTTCCCTCAGGAGAGTTCAGATATCATACATAAAGCTGAGATATCTGAAGTATGAATTAGGTGCAGGAAAACTATATTAAGCATTGGTAAAGTATTATGTCTTTCTGTTCCCACTTTTAAAAAATGGAAATAGTAATTTTAATAACGTGAGATCAATAAATATACAGAATGGAAAGACCCTCTCCCAGCAACTCTCAAATCATAAAACATAGTCTTTTACTTCATGTATGCTTTGCCTCACACAAGACAATCCACATAGGCTACTCTATGAATGTCTGAGGAATGAATGAATGAATGAATGAATGAATGAATGAATGAATGAATGGAAATGAATGAGGATGGCCCAATTTGGATGTTTTAAACCACTCATGGAAAAGGAAAATAACTCAATTAATATACTGTGGCAAGAAGACTAAATCCCATGTTTATGATAACTTGCTTCATATGTCCATGAGCTGGACCATGCTGCCTCTTGATATGGAATGTATATGATGATGAGATATATGAGCTGTGATTAAATGCCTACAAGATGAATTTCTATGTGATTAAAAGAAAGACAGCACATATTTAATGTAGACTATGGAGAATAACCTAATCAAAGTTATTGTCAAATCATGCAGAGACAATATGCATCCCCAAACCAGTTTTAAGCTAAAGTTATATGAAACCCTGGTGGATCTTTCTGTGTGTCACACTGAAAAAAAAAACACAAAAAAATGCGAAACATTAGATTGAGAGTAAGGTGACTCATGTTTTCTTTCAAATTTTACCTTTGGCTATCTTTGCAGCCTTAACTAAATTATTTAATTTCTCCTGGACTCAAGTGAAATCTTAGGATGCACTTCTTATCTTCAATGCTCACTAACTGTAAGTCCTTGAGCAAGTCAATTTAATAACTCTGGGCCTCAGTTTCCTCATCTGTAAAATGAGTAGATAGGTTCTCACATTCCTTCTAAGGTAAATCGATGATTTAATTATCCTATTATTACCAGTGTCCTCAATTTCCAGGTATTATGATTCATTGTTATGATGAATAATTGTTTGGATGAGGGAACCAGTGAATCTTAGACTGGAAACAAAAAAGCGTACTTCTGCATCTATATTCAACCAAGTATATTTGAAGAGGTCAGGGTACTATAGGGGTGGAGTTAGATATACACTCATATGGAGAAGGTAAACAAGGGTTAAGAGAATGACCATCAAATCTGTTTTACTTAGGAAGTGTGTTATTGACAAATAAGCTTTTCCTTAAAATAATTCAATTCAATCTAACAAATACTTAAAAACTTATTTTTATAAAAACTCTTACTATAGGGAAAAGAGCTATTTTACAATAAAGGTGAGAAAAGAAATTAAAAATCATTTTTTAAAGAACCTACCATTTGTAAGTTATCATACTGACTGCTGAAGATAGAAAGAATGAAAAAAATAAAAAGGATTGCTCTCAAGCAATTTATACTATACTGATATGTGGCTACCAATTATTGAATGTATAAAACCAAAACTCTCCAGGTTCAATTGAATTTAATAAGCATTAAGTCCCTGTCATATTCAAGAAATTGTGCTAAGATGCTAGAAGATTCTTCAAAAAAAAGTTTTCCTTTAGATTAGATAGATGTCAGACTATGGGCACACTAATCCCTACAAACATAGTTTGGCTTTGAAAAAAAGGATATGGTTAAACTCTATTAATCTCCCACAAGAAGCAATTTCAGAAGGACATTTGGTATGACTGCTATTACAGCACTTAGCCTTCACTGCTGTATAATATCGTCAGAAAGAGTGGAGGAAAGATAACATTCAGTATGTTCTATAAGTAGTCATTGCAGAGGGATGGGTGATCCCAGAGGAATTATTCCCAGGTTCAGGAGTCTGATCATTTTCTGACATTTGAGCTTTGAAGGCATTCTATGGAAGTGATTTTCTGAGTCTCCCCTCTGGCCAATTCATGTAAGAGCAGTAATCAATCACAATTGTTTTATGGAATTGAGTTGCTGCTACCATGTCACAACAAACTGATTAAACTCTCCCTGAAGAAATCACTGACTTTATTGGGACTAATGGTATCTAAGATCTTAAGTCAGGGAACTGTTTACATTCACACTTCAAGAAAAATCCTTGTTTTTGAAAAGTTGAAAAGTCTTCTTTTTTTCCTCTCCATATCTCATCCATATGGCTCTCCAAATTAAGCTTTCATTATTTATAACATCAAAGGAAATGTTGTTATATATATATATATATATACATATATATATAATCAGTCAACTTCCCTCCCCTCCCCACTCCATTCCCTGTTTCCTATCATGTAAAATAATTTGCTGTGTTCCCTTGATACAGCCTATGTTTCTGGTAGTAATCCCCCCTGCCCCGCACCTTTCCTCACACACAAATTTTTCCCCTTTTTTATTTGTCTACATTCAGTACTTGATCCTTTGGTATCTTTGTTAGTGTGTTTCGAAATTACATTCTGAATTCTGCAAGTAGGCAACAGCATGGTAATTGTTATTCCAGAACCATCAGAGAGGCCTTATTCTTCCACTACTGATAGACAATACACCTCTTTCTGGTTAATTCCCAAGTTGTTTCTTTCGGGATGGACTAACCCTAGGGTAGGGAACCTGCGGTTTTGAGGCCACATGTGGCCCTCTAGGTCTTCAGCCCTTTGACTGAATACAAACTGAAGTTTGGACAAAGCATTAACTTTTAATACCCTACTGAGAACTCTTTTCTGAAGAGATCCAATGGTACATTTTGAACATTTTAGATCCAGAAGATTTAGTGAATGTTCTCAATTCTTTGGTTATCATGGCAAGCCCCAAAAGAAACTATAGTTCAGATAAGTCTAGAATTCCCTCCATTTCTTAAAACAATGATGAACTATTCAATCTTAACTGTCAAGTATGGCAGTGTTATCTAGTCTCAATTTTTTGGGTACAGAGTAAAATCACTTAGTCTGAATTTGTCATGGTTTTTAATCCACTAAATAGGGAGAATTTTTTTTAGGGAAAAGATGCAGTTTAAAGACCTTGTCATTGAAATGAAAATGCACAGCACCTAGCAGAAAATATCCAAGGGCTAATTTACTTACAAAATGTACATGATGACCCCAAAATTTAACGATATAAAGTAAGCCCTTGAGGTTATATTGTCTCTGAGTTAACAAGTTCAAATGTCTTTAATTGGAGCTTATATGCATGCCTGAATTAGAATCTAGGTCATTGTGGCTATGGTAATATCAAGTAGTGTACTGGTAGCTCTGATCAGAGCTTTGGCACATTTATTGAATGTTCTTGCCTACCTAACATAACATCTCCAGTTATCCACAGAAGTATAGTAAGGGAAGACCCCCTTTAAAACAAGGAAATTAGAGGCAAAAATAGCATCTGTTTTGGTAGATTGTGTGTGTGTGTGTGTGTGTGTGTGTGTGTGTCTAAAGGAATGACTTTAATGTGAAAATAAAGACTGAAAGAGATTTGAAAAAGTAGGGGAGAATCCTGGCCTTTTTCAGGAAGTTAGAGAGCAAAATAGTTTCACAAAGAGAAAAAAAAGGAAAAGGACAACTGAACACTTGGAGCTAAAGGAATACATACGACGCTACTTCAAAGAGGAGAAAAAATCTCAGAGGAAAACAGGTGCTTGGGATGATGTAGATCCACAGGTGCTTTTGGCAAAAGATAACCCAGTCAGGGGTAGAGGAAGACGAAACAAGTCGCAATCATTTGAATAGCTTCTGTTAATGGGCAATGACAAGTATTTGTTGACCTGATATCAGCCAAAAAGGTTTTGTTTTCTTGTTGAGTATGGCAAGAATCTCTCAGGACTCATTAAATAACATGACCATTGTTAGTGCTGTTTGGTCACGTTTGACTCTATTACACCTTTTGGACATTGTTCATGGGGTTTTCTTAGCAAGGATACTAGAGTGGTTTGCATTTCCTTCTCCTATGTGTCCCCATTTTACAGATGAGGAACTGAGGCAAAAAGAGGTCAAGGGTGTTGTTTAAATAGCTAGTACATGTCTGAGTCTAGATTTGAACTCAAATCTTGCTGACTAGAGACCTGGTGTTGCTCCACTGTACCACTGAGCTGCCTCATAAAATGACCATTATATACATAGTATAAGTATAAGAAAGTATACTGCCCGAAAGAATCCAGAAAGCAATATGAAGTCTTGGGCAATAAGGTCTCAGATGCATTGGTAGTATACTCACAATGGATCTCCATCAAAAACAAAAAATTTAAGAAAAGAAAAAAGCAAGCTTGTAACAGCAAACATCTTTTTAGAAGATGGTTTCTGGTAATGGGATTTGGATTTATGAGCTACAACTAAAATATAAGAATGATAGATTTCCAAGAGTGGACAACATCTAATAAGGACTGGTAAGAATGTATTTGTATAGAGCCTTGTAAAACTTTTCAAATAATCTTTAAACTGAAAAAAGAGAGAGAGAAAGAAAATACATATATGTGTGTGTGAATCTCTATCTCTATCTATGTCTATTTATCTATCTAATCTATCTATCTGTCTGTCTATCTATCTATCTATCTATCTATCTATCTATCTATCTATCTATCTATCTATCTATCTGAAGTTGGATACCTTAGAGGGTATCTAGTATACAATGTTTCTAGAAGAATGGACGTTAATACACCTAGAAATACACATTATCACAAAATCAAAGGAAATATTCCTCACCTCATCTTTATACCCTAATGGATAGCAAACAGCTAATAAGCAAGAAGCTGAAATACTAATACAAACAGGTGAGTTTAATGAAATTATATGCCTGAGACTTAGGAAGATTATGACTATGATTAGAATGTGGTTCTAGAAGGGACTGCTTAATTGAAAAGAGCCAGAATAGGTAAAGCAGTGGCTGAACAGTGTGAATCTATGTTTGGGAATTCTGTCCCTGTGAGGAAATTCTGGAATTGAGGAAGCCCTTCATCAGAGATTCAGCAACAATAATTATTTCTCTCTTTTCTTGAGTGCTGACACCCAAAGCTGGGATGACACCAATAGGGAAAGACAAGGAAAACAATGGAGATGTACATAACTATATAACTGCATATAGATATATTTGGGAAAGTTGGAGATAAAAAAGGTAGAACAGCTGGGAGGAATGATGATAGTTGATGACATATAAGGCAGAAGTGTTCCCTTATAATTGAGCTTCTGGTTTTATTTTCTTGTTTTCTTTTTCTTTTCTCTTAAGGAAATTGCCTTTTTCATAAAAATAACAGAACAAAAATTTCAAAATTTGCTAATTAAAAATTGCTAATTTGAAAGCCAAGAGGGTATCAAGATAGCAGAGTATCTATATGTAATTAATAAGTTGAAAGCATCAACATTCCAGAGACAGAAAAAAATGTTGCCAAAATCTTGAGCCACCACCAACGCTTTTTGAAGGATAATAGTATTAGAAAAGGTAACTGTGCCCATGGAGAAAATGGATACTTAAGAATATAAGACAGTAAGAGTGGCCAAAAAGAGCCAGAATAGCTTCATTAACAGTTGTTCATAGCAGTCTAACTACATTTTCGTATTTGGTGGGGTGCCTAGACCGAAAAATTGTGCAGACAGTATTTACTTAGGTTGAGTAGACACAGGTTCTCATGCTGCTCTTATGAAAAGATAGATATGGCCCAGACCAGTGTTGTCAAACTCAAATACAACTGAATCCCTACAAGCTGCATATTGACCTAGAAATCCACAAATTATCATTATCTGTGTTGTATTGTATTTTTATTTGTTTTGTTAAACAATTCCAAATTACATTTTAATCTGATTCTTGCTGTTCTGAGGAGTTGTATGAGCCTGAATTCAACACCTTTGACATAGATTATAGTTCAGTTAAATGACATTCACATGAGCTCAGTACTGATTTAATGGCTAAATTAAATGAATGGTCATTAACAATTGCATATTAATTTGGAACTAATGTGGTAGCATAGGCATCTGTGCTTGGCTCAATAATTCGGGTTCTGCTCCTCAGGGTTCTTGCTCCCTTGTGACTGAGGGTGGTGCTGTTTCTCAGGGTCTCAGGGTCCCTGAGCCTTTGTGACTTCAAGCTCTTTTCTCTGCCCTAGAACCATGACCCAGAAGTGCCTAAAAGCAATAGAGCTTTCATAAAACACCTCAGTCTATGCCCAGGCTAGGACAGGGCTCTTGTCTAGTCTCTTTCTGACCAGTTGTCCTATGCTGTTACCATCACTAGTTTGAGGGCTCCTGAAGCTGCTGCTGCCACAGTAGTAGCTGCTTGCTAGGCCTACCACATGGACTGCAGGCCATCCCCACCCCAGTGTCACACACTTCTCCTTCTGACCTCCTATGTTGCCTTGGGCTAGAAAAATATTTCATTCTGACCTATTATCGACCCTGATATTCCAGAATGCAATCTGATGCATTATTTTAAATTTGTTTGGAGGGGAATATTGAGAGATCTCAGCTGCTTCCTCTACCCTGCTATCTTGGCTCCAGCCCAGGCAATCTTTTTATATATACCTTCGCAATTGATTCACCAGCACAGTGGCAATTCCAAAATTTGCATCCTTCCTTAAATTTACCTATTCTCAGCTAAGGATAATGCCTCCCACTTCAGCAAAAATACTGGTGCCATTTGCCAAGCTTTCCTTCTTCTCTTCTTTTCTTCATTGCACAAAATTCAGATGTTTTCCATCACTATCTCCTCTTTCATACCTGTCTCAAATGATTTCATATTGTGGAGGGTGAGAAGAGACAATCTGCTGAAGAAGATGGGGTAGAATATGATTAAGGGATTCATGGAGAGGAGTTTATATTGGCAAAGAAAAGAGCCAAAATATCAGAGAAAGCTCAGGTTGGAGACGTGAAAGCTATCAGTGTTTGCAAAGCATCTAGTCTGATCTAGAGTGGAGTCTGAACACTGACTACCTTGGGCTGAGCTCTGCAAGTTCATGACCTGAGTTTGAGTCTGAGCAACAATAGAACTGCTGGACTCACTTCCTATCAGCCAGCTGGAGAGTTTTACTGGTCAGAGCAATAACTATGGGGTTCACTTTGGAATGAGATCTCTACCTTGATTATTTCTCTGTAGACCAAGTTTGAGGCTAGCAGCTAGAACTGAGACCCCACTCTACTCCTGGGGTTCAGCACATATTGCTGCTACTTATTTCTGAGCTTGTTTCTGTCTTGGTACACAGCTAAGTATCTGAGATATCTCTTGGAATGCTAGCCTCTTCTCAATCCTTCTTGGATCTGAGACATGAAACTGGGTAGTAAATGACAATGCTGATGTTTATAACCTTTTTCTGTTCTCAATAATGGCTTGGGTCCTGCTGTGATAGATGTGGGACTCCTTCTTGTCCTTACTCAAGGAGAAACAAAGCCTCTGAATTGCACTGAATGCTCCACATGAGCCACTCTTGGACAGACCTTATTTCCAGATCTATCTGTCGGTCTACCTGTTCCAATCTTGACTGGAAAAGTGACTTACTGTGCTTTTAAAAAGTGCCATAGGATTAGGTGTGGTTTGTTTTCTAGATTTTCTTTTTCTGGAAGAGTTTTGGGGATGAGATAAAGAAGGTCACTGTACTTCTTTCTGGTTTTCAGCCATCTTGGCTCTTCCATTTGCAATTACTTTTAAACTACTTTTCCTGCCTATCTCCCCACTCCAATTCATCCTCTACTCAATCAGCTTTTCTAAAGCATAGGTCTTGATTTTGTAGATACCTCCATACAGAATCCACAGCTTCTCTTAGTCAGCCAAACACCAAACATTTGTACTGCTGTCCCTACCCCTGCTCCCAACCCAAGTATCCATGGTCATGGTCACTGCCCACCCTGTTGTGTACTTCAGCATTGCTGCTGATCAGCAAAAAACCAAATAAAACAAAAACCAAATAAAAAAAAAACCTCAGCTGAGGCACTGTTGATTTATTTGCAGATTTTAAAGCCTATAGCACTTTGAGTTCATTTAAGCTTGGTAATTGGAGGTTTTTGCATTAATATTTAAAAGTCACACTATAAACTATCCATCTACTGAACAGATTAAAAAGAATTTAGATAGAAACATGCCTATCAGATTTTCATGTAGGGATTTATGTGTACTGTGTGTGGACTATGAAAGTTACATGTGTCCATGTAGGTGTCTCTAGATATGAAACAGTAGAAGTTATGAATAGCTTTTTCTGGAGTCCTATCTGATGCCAACACCTCTCCAAGAAAGTCATTAGGCCATGCTAAGAGAGGAAACTGGAGGTTGAGGCTAGATACTGGCCACCCTGTTTTACTCAGAAAAAGAGTGTCTGATTAGAATTATATTTATATATCCCTTCAAATATTGTTAAAGAATTTTTTTTAATTTCAAGACGGGCTCATGATAAATATCCCTTAATTAGCAACAAGAACCCTAAAATCTAAGGCTTGTCATCAAAATGACAGCTCCATAGTGAACACACACAGCAAATAAACATATGTATTCAAGCCAATAGTAAATAATAACCAAAGAACGTATATAGATGATAACATACGAGACAATACACAAATAAACAGAGTGAATGAGCTCTCCCACTGAGATGACTCAAATGAGAGAGAGTGAGAGAGAGACAGAGAAACAGAGAGACAACCTAGATCCATCCAAGGATTAATTGTTGTAAGCTGGGGATAGGGTCATGATTAAGGTTCTAGATCCTCAACATGCCAGCTACTTCTCAGTCATTCTTTGCCGTTGATGTCCATGGAAAATCTTGAATCATGTGTTTTCTCTCTCAAAGTGGATGCAAGAAGACTAAGATCTCTCTTTTCCCTTTACCTCTGCATCTATCATTTAAATGTTGAACACTGAGTAATCAGTCTCCACCAATTAGAGCTTCTTCAGATTTTCTGTGAGTCTGATTATATTCAGATGATGCAGAGCTAAGATGAACAGCTAAGATACTGAATGCCAGATATCAGAAGTGAAAAAAGAGCTTGAGAGGCTAAAACATTAATATAAAACTGAGAAGTAGTTTAGTGGCACAGGTAAAAGGGTGCTGGATTTGGTCTTAGAAAGAATGAAGTTCCAAACTTGTCCTCAAATATTTAAAAGATTTGCCCATACCACCTGATGCTTTTCTCCCTTCCTCCCTCTTCTCCCCTTTTCTGAAAATGGTAGGCAGTTTGATATACTTTATGCATGTGCTGTCATATAAAAATATTTCCATATTAGTTACAATTGTGAAAGAAGAAACAGATCAAAAGGAGAAAATGAGAAAGAATAAAGTAAAGGGAGAAATAGTCTTTTATCTGCATTCAGAGTCAATCAATTCTTTATCTGGATACAGGTAGCATTTTCATTTGTGAGTCCTTTGAACTTGTCTTGGATCATGGTATTGCTGAGAAGAGCTGAGTCATTCATGGTGAGTCATTGTCAATGTTGCTGATACTGTGTTCGATGTTTTCCTTGTTCTGCTCATTTTACTTTACATTCATTCATACAAGTATTTCCAGGGTTTTTTTGTTTTTGTTTTTTTTTTATGAAATCTGTCTATTCATCCTTCCTTATTGCATAATAGTATTCAATTATTCCATTGCATTCACATACCACAGTTTGTTCATCCATTCCCCAAATGATGGGTATCCCCTCAATTTCTAATATTTTATCACCACAAAAAAGGGCTGCTATACATAGTTTTACACATGCAGGCCTTTTCCTTTTTTATGATCTCTTTCAGACACAGACCTAATAGTGGTATTGATGTATCAAAGGTTAAGCACAGTTTGGATGCCCTTTGGACATAGTAGATGATATGAGTAATATAAGCATGTGACTTTGCAAGGCATGATTGACAATATAGAGTGGCTAGGGACTTAACTATAGAGGATTGTATGGAACTGAACTAGCTAGTAAAGGGTTTGAGATAGGATAGAAAGGAGAATGTAGGAATGGGAAATGGATTTAATATAATTTCTACTATGTGCCAGGTATTGTGATAAGAGCTTTTTACAAATATATTCTCATTTGATCCTCAAAACAAACCTACAAAATAGATACCACTATGATTTCCATTTTATTGTTGAAGAAATTGTATCAAAGAGGTTAAGTGAATTGCTTGGGTCATAAGTATAGTAAGTGTCTGAGAATGGATTTGAATTCAGGTCTTCCTGAATCCAAACCCAGTGTTCTAGTCATTTTGCCACTTTCCTACCACAAATTGAGTTTAAATCTAGGCTCAGATACTTAACTAGCTGTGCGACTCTAGGCAAATCATTTAACCCCCACTGGCTTCAGAGCTCAAATTTATCCTCATACTCATGCTAGCTTTGTGCCTCTTGTCATGTTCCAAGTCTCCTCAACCATAAAATGGAGATCACAATAGCTCCTACCTCCTAGGGATCTTGTGAGGATCAAATGAAATAATACTTATAAAGTATTTAATATAGTGCCTGATTTAGAGTAGGTGTGTAATATATGATCCTTCAATCCCCTCACGGGCCCCCCCCCAATGCTAGAGTCAACCCTCATCCCTAACCGCTATGATAACATATGTAAGAAAGGAGTTTCTTTTCATTGCTCCTGTTCCTATAGTTGATCTGACTTCTGTATGAGTGTCAAATAAAATGCTGATATGCTTTGAAGAGTATGTGCAATGACTGTGTTTTTTTCAGCACTATATAATGCCTATAAAGGTACAAAGTGTAAATCGGTTACTGACTTAAAAGAAAAAACTTTTAAAAGTTATTCCCAAGGAGGTATGGAAGGAGAATGAAGTGGAAATTTTGGAAGTCCTTCAAAAGGGAAGCAAATATGTGTGTATGTGTATAGTATATATACATATATACATATATATATGTATATATGTATAGTATGTATGTGTATATATATAAACACACAGAGACAGAGAGACAAAAGAAACACACACACACACAGAGAAAGAGAGAGATAGAAAGAGAGAGGTAAATTCTAACTTGCACCAAGAAATTATAGGTTATATGTCACAGAGAAAGTATACTTCAAGTGAATAGTTGAACTGTTCCTTTTGTTGAACTCACTACAACTGACTTCTCTCCAGTGCACCACCAGCTTCCAAGAATGTAACCAGTATAGAAATGATAGTCTGAGAAAGAAATTAAGAATGGAAGAAATGGAGGTCATTGTGAAAGTGAGGAGTGTGGTTAAGTGTGGTAGGAAGGCAGACAAAAGATGGAATGAAAAAAGATTAGGATCAGATAAAGGAATTTCAAAGACAAGGGTGATAGCTCAATTAAGGTCATAATCATCTGTTAAGCAGGCTAAGATGGAATGGAGGAATATGACTTGAGAATTGAGTAGAGTGAGGAAATAGGAATTTAGCATATTGAATATCAATATGCATGTCGAAGTCCCTTAGTATGAGAGTAGGAGCTGGGGTGGAAAGAAATATTAAAAGACAGTCACTGAAGTGAGGAAGAAAGGAAATTATCCTAGGCATCAGAGAATATAGGCTACCATAAAACTGATTATGGAATATATTTGGATTGAAAGAACCTCAAAAGAAAAGAAATTTCTTGGAGATTTAAAAAGTGACAATGGGAGCATGGTTGTACAAAGCAGAAAGTACAGTAGGTAAAATGAAGTGTGTGGATTCTATTAAATAATTAGGTTTTGTCTTATATCCTTTTCTCTTGTGGCCCTGTGCTTCATCCACCTTTGTTTGCTAAATAATATATTGACCAGAGATTAAGTAGGGTCATAGAACCTAGTGTACAGAAAAGTACAGGGAACCAGTAAGAAGATAAAAAGCCCCAGGCAAATATAATTATATACATATTTTTTGACTCACATCTAGTGATTCAACAGTTTTCCATGGTGGTTGAGCAGAGATTTAGACCAGAGACCTCCCCAAATGAAAGTCAACATTTGTCGATCTTGTTTGGATGTCAAAGAAGGATATGTACAATGACTATGTTGCTTTCAATACCATTTAATACCTATAAAAAGATACTACCAGAAGAAATAAATAATTGCTAAAGTTTATTTAGTATTAATATCTTTAGGGCATGGAAAGGATTCTCATCATTGTTGTGAATGCAAGAGATGGAATGAAAAAAAACTGGGAAATGGATAATTGGCCAATGATATGGTATTGAAAATGGAATTTGGAATTCTAAGACACACTTGAATATCTAAAGATGTTTAACTCTTGTAAAGGACAGATTGTACCAATCAAGTGATGTCAAAATATTTTCCTATTGTTTTGAGAATCTAATCAAGAGCACTCTACACTTAAGGGAAGACAGAGGGATGGAAATGCCCACAAAAACCTGATGAGTTAGATAGGATACTATTCTTGGTCATTTATTAGACTAATTTATGTCTCAACTAATAATAAGAAAAAACATGACTTAGGAAAAAGAACATAGTACCTGGTTCAACTCGCTCATTTAATAGATGAGAAAACTAAGGATCAGCACAGTTAAATATACTGTCTAACGTTATATAAGCACTTTTTTGTGACCTTGCAGTTTAAACCCAGGTCCCTGACACTAAATCCACAATTTTTATTTCAGTGCCTTAAAAGTAACAACTTAGATTATTGTTTTCCATAGTTGCATATGCACCTTAAGATGGTACTCCAGATCTTTTCTCCAGAAAGGTCTTTCAACACAAAAGAAGCAGTATGGTACAATGAAAAACACATTCTACAGTTGATGAATCTAGGTTCAAATCTTGATTCTGGTACAGTAATTATTACTTCTGTTGCTTTATAGAAGTCATTCTTGAAGGGAAAGCCTGTATCTTTTTGTCTTGATTGCCTAATGGAACAAGAGATGAATGTGTTTTTCTGATGATGATGACAGGATGGTTGACCAAGGATAGCTCTGTTCAGTTACACTTCCCTGCACAGAAGCAATCACTGTGAGCAGTGTCATCTTTGAATGTAAAGTGTAGCAATAAAGACAAAAACTGATGTCCAGGATCAAATTTTCTTCACTCATGAAGCTGACATTTTTTAGCTTAAATTGCTCCTGGCCATATTTTCAGGAAGATAGATCTCAAAAATGGCATTTAATTTTTCTCTTTTGAATGAATGAATGAATTTTGATACTCTTTCTACAAAGACAAAGTAATACATAAATTCCACATGAAAACAATCTCTATTTTTTTAAGAAAGAGAAATATAGCTTAATGATATCTAATTACTTCCTTGAAAATGAGCACCTACCTAATTAGTCACCTTTATCTTCATATGCACCTGGAATTGCTATTGTGAATTCCATATACAATAAGAGAGTCCACTTTAAAAATCCTGAAACTTGTGAAGCTGAGAAGCCTCTAGTTTGGATATATATAAAAGCTAATTTATGATGGGTCATTATAATTTCTAATTAGTGTTTGATCATTAAAATGAATTGATAAAGTAATTAATAGTTTGAAGACCTCTCAACTATAAATTTTACAGAATTCCTTCAGAATCAAATGTAATGTGCCTCCAGAATCTTTGGTAAGACTAAGAGAAATCTGGCCAGGTAAAATGATGCATTTGCAACTGTAAGCCATAGATCTGCTTTATCAAACTGAGATAATTATCCACAAAGCTGAGAAATCATCCTCAAAGCAATTTGAAATAATTTTTCAGTTAGGTATCAGTGCAGAAATGGGTTATAGATAGGGGTACATTAATCAGGTTGCCAACCATTTTAAAAAGGTCTCAAACTGAGGACACACAGATAAAACCTTTACCATTGCTATGAAGAAAAGCATTAGAAATTTGTTTGCAATATAATTGATCAGAGTTAAAATAAAATAAGTATATTTTTAAGAATTCTTGTATCAACATTCCCCTATAACCATTCCTACTATATTACTTGAGGTAGAGAGGTTCTCTGTAAAAAAAGTACCATTTAAAGAAAACTTCATTGGGTTAAAATATCATATACATTCTGGGTGCCAGGATTCCATTGTAGTATCAACTCTGCAAGTCAAGTTTTCTTAGTAGCTTCAATATGGGAACCAGTTCTTGACCTCTATTCTCCCATGAATCTCTTAAATAATCACCTGCTCTGATGCTACGTTTTCTTGGTTTCAAATGAATCTTACATGATGTTGATAATCCTTGTGTATATTCCCTTGTACACTAATATACCTAAATTGAAGCATTTGAGATCAATGTGTGTGAGGCAGAGAGACTGCATGACTATGAGACTCTACCTCTCTTACAGCAAAATTTGCTGCCATGCCTACATTGGTTTTTCTGAATGGACAAACTATATAAGATGGTCTTTCAGATAAATCTAGTCCTGTGTTTCTCAACCTTTATTCTGAGATTCTGAGCTAGTTGGAAAGTCCAGATACAAGGCCATGTCACTGGGCTCTCCTACTCTCACCCTGCCTCCCAATTCATAGACTCATTTTTAGAACGTTTGTGTCATGGGCCATTATGGCAGTGTAGCGAAGCCTCTGGACGCCGCAGAATGATGTTTTTAGCTGCTTAAAATGCAATACAATGAATTACATGGAAGCAAATTATTTTGAAATGATAATTTCCTTTTTTTCATCAATGACTCCTTTGACATTTTGGTGAAGCATATAGGTTTTCTTCAAATAATATTCTCAATTGTATGAAACGGATAATAATGATCAAAAATAAGATAAACAAATTGATGGTCACCAGATTAAGAATGTTTTCCCTAAAAATAAAAGAAACAAACCTACCATCACTTAATTTTTACTGTTTCAAAGCATCAACTTTCCTATTGGTCTTCCCAATAACTACAGGCTTTTGTATCCACAAAATGACTTCAATTACCACCTCATGTAGAACAGAAATAACTAATATGTTTGGAACTCAGCACATAAACAAATCTACCATGTCAAATGTTTAGTTCAGCACAGTTGTCCAAGATTTTATTTTATTACACAGTCTTCTCAGGAGGCTGTTCTGCCAAAATCCAGTTACTATCTTTCTAGGACAATAGAAGTACTATTTGCTCTGATGTAGATGGCAAATTTTCCAGCCCTTAGTATATAGTTTTAGCAGTTATTATGGTCAATTTTATGGGCAATCTTCTGATTATAACTTTGAACATGATTTACCTGGCACTGAGGAATCTTTTCCTTTAACAGGAGCAAAGAGTGAATTATGATTAAGACTAGCGTAAGTAAGTGGTGATCCTGAGCTCCTAACAAAAAATGACACTTAACATCTAAATTATGTTTACAGTAAATATGAGACCTTGCTGGTCACATAATTCAGACTGGCAATAAAATTAAGAACACTACTTACTAGAGTCATCAAATATTGGAGGAGATCCAATGTCAACAAGTGGAGACTTTTTAAACTCATATCTTTGTTTCTGCTGATTCTTCCCTAAACTTATCCAACTTATTCACGCTTCTATCCTCTCTACATCATGTAACATATTCTCCACTTAATTCAAGCCAATCAGTTTTTGCTTCTTTCACTCTTGAAAAGTCTTCTTCTTACTTCTTAGTACATGTAAATTCTCTTTTGTCCTATTGTACTTTATCTCCATATGTCCACATTTTTATAATATTCATGTGACAAACATAGATCTTCCATTGTCATATGTTTATTCCAAATTTTCAACCTTAGAAAGACTTGAAATAGTTCAGATACTCAATTATTCATTAAGTATCTATGAATCAGACATTGTGCTAAGCACTGGGGATCCACAGGCGAAGGACAGGCTTAAGTCAGAGAGGGCAACAGAAAGCACTAGTCTAGTATAGGAGAGGGTCTTTCAAACTATATGTGGCCCTGAAGAATATTGAGTCCAATAAGCTTTTGACATAGTGGCAGATGATATTCTTCTCCAATTAGTTTCTAGAATATCTGCAGGACTTTTCTTATTCAGCTCAAAAAATCTAGATAAACCCATAGATCAACAAACCCAGAAAACTCTTCATACAAGAAAAGAATTCTGCCTCCTCTGTGGAGGAGCTGTAGAACCTATCAGGCTTCAGTCAATTCTCTAAGCCTAGTAAGTCCCAAGTACTGACTAGAGAGATAACTGTAACAGCCAGGCCTCTTACCTTATGATTTTCTTCTGTTCTGCATCTTTCCAAAGCAGGAGACAGTCACCGCTGTTAGATTCTTTCTTTGGATAGCTCCTATATATTCATTTTCTTCTGATTTTTGACTTTTCACTTTTACAATAATTACCCTTTCTCCTCTTCAATCAGTCAGCTGGCACTTATTAGACATCTACAATGTGTCCAGTACTGTACTAACCACTGAGGACACAAAGAAAGACAAAAGACAATTCTAGCTCTCAATGAGTCCTCAGTGTAAAGGAGAGGACATTATGAAAATGATGATTTTCAAATGAGATATATATAGAATAATTTGGAGATAACCAGCAAAGGGACCTTCCATTATGTTGTCATAGCTTTTCAGAACACTTAAATGAGGTAACAAGGGTGGACTTAAATGATTTATCATACCAAAATGCCTAAACACATAAGATTTCCACAAAGAGTAAGAAGAAAATGTTTTCTTCCTCCTCATCAGATTCTAGATCCAAAACCTCTTATGGTTTAAAAAAATGATGCAATGTCCTGAAGAGGAACAACAAAAAGCCAGGAACTGGTCCACAATTCTAGTGTCATCTGGGCATGCAAGATGAGGTAACTGTTAAACAATGAAAAGTCCTTGACAGTGTTTTTACTGAGTTGAATCTAACTACTGAAAATGGAAGATGTATAGTTACAAAGTAAAGTATATTGAGTCTTTGTTCTAGAGAGTAAATGAGCAAAACATGACTTAGGCACTGAATTTTGGATCAGTGTTTAAGGCCAAAACTACAGTTCAAACTGAAGCTCAAACATTTAGTAAATAAATGATGTTGAACAAGAGATTTCAGCTTATGTGTACCTGAGGAAGCTCAGCAGAGTGAATATAGTGGTGTATTTGGGGTAAAAAAGACCTGAGTTCACATTCTCTCTCATATTTGTACCAGCTATGTGACCCTGGAAAAATTAATTAACCTTTTTCTGCCTCAGTTTTGTCATCTGTACAATAAGAGTCTTGGATTAGATTTCCTTCAGGGTTTGCTTTGGCGTTAAATCTATGATCACTAAGGTCCTTTCTAAGTATAAAACCTTATGCTTCTATGATGAAGTAATTTAAGGTCTGAGAAAGAATAACTAGAGTTTATATAGTTCCTAGGATCAGGGGCTGAAGAATTATTAAACAAAAATAAAAGCAGGTTATTTGAAAGACCAACAAAATCAATATACCTTTAGCCAACCTGATTAAAAGGAAAAGGGAAGAAAGTCAAATTACCAAAATGAAAACTAAACAATGTAGATTCACAATAAAAGAATGAAAGAAAAAGAATTACTAGAACCTACAATTCTATCCCAGCAATACTGAGAATCAGAAATATAGAATATTATCTATAAAAAGATAAATGCCCAAATTAACACAAAGCAAAATAGAACTTTGTCCAATATCAGAACATGAAATTGAATTTGCTATAAAGAATTTCTGAAAGGCAAAGAACACAAAACTTTGTTCAGATCAATAAGGATCTTAAATCTTGCAGATATTTTAAGGAAAAATAATACTTGTACTAGATATATTATTCCCAAAATATTCTTGAAAAAGAAGCTATTGCATCAAAATCCTTTATATGAGCCAAAAGTAATTCCAACACTTAAATTAAGGGAAGATTTGACAGAAAATAGATATAGATATAGATAGATAAAGATAACAAGAAAGACATAGATACAGACAGACATATAGAGTCAAGCAACTAGTACAATATGAGAGAGAATGGTAACTCAGACTTTTCTGACTTCAGATATGCATACATACATATATGCATATACATACATATATATGCATATATAATATGTTATCTGTCTATGTAAAGATTTATATGCATGTCTATTTTCATATACATATCTATGTATAATGCAAATATATCTCTGTATTTGAACATATTAATAAACAACATTTAAAAACATTCAAATAAAATTCCAGTAAAAATAATATAGAATTATATAAAAATTATTCACTTCATACAAATTGGACTTATACCAGGGATGATAGGATGGTTGCATATTAAGAAAAAAATATGTTTTAGGGATAATGACATGAATACTGTATTTTGTTGCATCTATTAATGCCAACGGCTATCTTTTTTCTTTTGGTTATGTGATTATGTTAACTTTTCCTAATGTTGGAGAACACTAGAAACTTTAGCTCACTTGCATCAGTGAAAAAATTGATTATGTTAGTATAATCTCTTTTTAAAATATTTATGTAAATTTCATATCAATAGCCATCTATGATATTTATCGAAAACTTTATTTCTGTGTTTTATCATTACTTGGTTAGAGGTATGAAGAAAGTAACCTTTTTTTCCCTAGAAAGAAACAATTGGAGTATTGTGGAAATACAATCAGGATAACACAAGATCTAGCAACAGAATGGCTTGCTATAGAATTTTCTTTGAGAAAATAATTGATGAGCTAATGACTCTATAAGACATCAAGAATCAATCAAACAGAATCTAAAGAATGAAAAATAGAAGAAAATGTAAAATTTCTCCTTGGAATAACAGCTGCCCTGGAAAATAAATCCAAAAGGGAAAATCTAAGAATTATTGGTCTACAAGTAAGCCATGATGAACAAACAAGCTTGGACAATATCTTCAAAGAAATTACCAAGGAAAACTGCCCAGCAGTCCTAGATTAAGAGGGCAAAAATCTCATTGAAAGAATGCACCATTCAGCTCCTGAAAGGGATGTCAAACTAAAAACACAAAGGAATATTACTGCCAAATTCCAGAATTATCAAGTGAGGGAGAAAATCCTGCAGGCCCCCCCCAAAAAAACCAATTCAAATATTGAGGAGCTACAGTCAGGATCACATAGGACCTTGAAGCTTCTACGTTAAAAGATCTGGTGGGTTGGAATATAATATTCCATGAGGCAAAGGAGTTGGGACTACAACCAAGGATCAATTACCCAGCAAAATTGAGCACAATATTTAAGGCAAGAAGATGGACATTCTATACAATAAAGGAATTCCAGACCTTCATGATGAAAAAGCTAGCTATAAAGAAAAAATTCAATCTTCAAACACAAGTCTCAAGAGAGGCATAGAAATATAAATGGGAAAAAAAAAAACCTTGTTATTGAATATGGGGAAACTGTTTACATCCCTATAATGGAAGATGATACTTGTTAATTTTGAGAATTATATACATATTTTGATATTTAAAAGGGATACATATAGATAGTAGGAGTGGGTATAAATTAAATGATGTGATAACAAAAATGTGATTTAAGAGTACAAAGGGATTGAAATAGGAGATGTGAAAAGGAGGAGGCAGAGAAAGGTAAATTACATCACAGGAAGAAGTACAAAAGCATATTGCCATAGAGGGAAAGAGGGTAGGGAGATGAGTATTGTTTGAGATTTACTCTCATTTGATTTGGTTCAAGGAGGGAACAATACTCAGTTAAGTATAGGAATCTAACTAGCTCTATGGGCAGTAGGAGGGTAAAGGGTAAAGAAAAGGGATGACATGCTAAAAGACAGGGAAGAAGCAATAAGGAAAAAGAGGAGTAAAAGGGAGGGGGCTGAAAGAAGAGAGGGAAGACTGAGGGAAGCCGTGGTCAAAAATTAAAACTCTATTGTGGAGGAGAAGGGAGAAGGGAGAACTAAAAGCATAAATGGGAGGAAAGGAGATGAAGAGAAAGACACAGATATTAACCATAACTGTGAATGTAAATGGGATAAACTCTCCTATAAAACAGAGGTGGATAGCAGAAAGTCTTAAAAACCATAATCCAATTGTATGTTATTTACAAGAAACACATTTGAAATGGGGGATACACATACGGTAAAGGTAAAAGGTTGGAGCAGAATATATTGTGCCTCAGATGATGTAAAAACAACACAGTACCGAAGCTAATCTCAGACAAAGCAAAAGCAGAAAGAGATCTAATCAAAAGGTAAAAGGTTGGAGCAGAATATATTATGCTTCAGCTGATGTAAAAACAACATGGTACTGAAGCTAATCGCAGACAAAGCAAAAGCAGAAATAGATCTAATCAAAATAAGGAATGAAACTATATCCTTCTAGAAATCACAATAGATAATGAAGCAATATCATTACTAAAAATATATGCTACAAGTGGCATAGCATCCAAATTCTTAGAGGAGAAGTTAAGGGAGTTACAGAAGAAATAGACAGCAAAACCATACTAGTGGGGGACTTAAACCTCCCTCTTTTGCAACTTGATAAATCCAACCTCAAAATAAACAAGAAAGAAGGTAAGGAGGTAAAATAAAACTCTAGATAAGGTAGATGTGATAGATGTCTGGAGAAAATTGAATTGCAATAGAAAGGAATATACCTTTTACTCAGTGATGTATGGCACATATACAAAAATTGACCATGTGTTAGGGCATAAAAACCTCACAATTCAGTGCAGAAAGACAGAGGTACTCAACGCATCCCTCTCAAATAATAATGCAATAAAAATTATATGTAATAAAAAGCCATGGAAAGATAAACCAAAAATTAATTGGAAACTAAATAATCTGTCCTAAAAAATGAGTGGGTTAAACAACAAATCATATAAACAATCAACAGCTTCATTCAAGAGAATGACAATAATGAAACAACCTACCAAATCTTATGGGATACTGTAAAAACAGTTCTTAGGGCTTGCCTGAAAAGGCAAGCAATTCATACAGGCTATATATGTGTCATTTTGCAAAAGATTTCCATAATAGTTATGTTGTGTAAGACTAACTATATTTCCCTCCATCCTACCCTGTCTCCCCTTTATTCTCTTCTCTAATTGACCTTGTCCCTTCCCAAAAGTGTTTACTTCTAGTTACTCCCTTCTCCCATTTGCCCTCTCTTCTATCATCCCCCTCATCCCACTTGTCCCCTTGTCCCCTACTTTCCTGTAGTGTAAGATAGATTTTCATACCAAATTTAGTGAGTATTTTATTCCCTCTTTAAGCCATATGTGAAGAGAGTAAGCTTCACTTTTTTCCTCTCAGCTCCTCCCTTTTCTCCTCCATTGAAAAAGATTTTTCTTATCTCTTTATGAGTGATAATTTGCCCCATTCAATTTTTCCCTTTCTCCTCCCAATATATTCTTTTCTCACTCCTTAATTTTATTTTTTATAGATATCATCCCTTCTGATTTAACTCAACCTATGCTGTACTGTGTATGTGTGTGTGTGTGTGTGTGTGTGTGTGTGTGTGTGTGTGTGATCCCTCCACCTATCCAAATACTGAGAAAAGTCTCAAGAGTTACAAATATTATCTTTCCATGTAGGAATGTAAATAATTTAGCTTTATAAAGTCCTTTATGATTTTTCTTTCCTGTTTACCTTTTCATGCTTCTCTTCATTGTTGTGTTTGAAAGTCAAATTTTTTCTTCAGCTCTGGTCTTTTTTTATTAAGAATGCTTGAAAGTCCTCTATATCATTGAATGACCATTTATTCCCTTGAAATATTATACTCAGTTTTTCTGGGTAGGTGATTCTTGGTTTTAATCCCACTTCCTTTGACTTCTGGAATATCCTATTCCAAGCCCTTCGATCCCTTACTGGAAAAGCTCCCAGATGCTGTGTTATCTTAATTATACTTCCACAATGCTTGAATTATTTCTTTCTAATTGCTTCCAATATTTTCTCTTTGAGCTGGGAACTCTGAAATTTGGCCACAACGTTCTTAGGAATTTCTCTTTTCGGGTCTCTTTCAGGAGGTGATTGGTGGATTCTTTCAATTCTTATTTTTCCCTATGGTTCTAGAACATCAGGGCAGTTTTCCTTGATCATTTCATGAAAGATAATGTCCAGGCTCTTTTTTTGATCATGGTTTTCATGTAGTCCCATAATTTTTAAATTATTTCTCCTGGATCTATTTTCCAGATCAATTGTTTTTCCAATGAGATATATCACATTATCTTCTATTTTTTCATTCTTTTGGTTTTGTTTTGTAGTTTCTTGGTTTATCATATAGTCATTAGGTTCCTTCAACTCTACTCTCATTTTTAAAGAACTATTTTCTTCAGTGAGCTTTTGAACCTCCTTTTCCATTTGATTGATTCTGCTTTTTCAAGACTTCTCCTCATTGACTTTTTGGACCTCTTTATCCAATTGAGTTATCTTATTTTTAAAGGTCCTATTTTCTTCAGTATTTTTAGGGTCTCCTTTAGCAAGCTATTGACTTGCTTTTCAAGGTCTTCCATGGCCTGAGCCCATTGCATATTCATTTTGGAGGTACTGGGTGCACAACCCTTGACTTCCTCAGACAGTATGCATTGTTCTTCCTCATCTGAAAGGATAGAAGGAAACACCTGTTCACCAAGAGAGTAATCTTCTATGGTCTTATTTTTTTCCCTTTTTTGGGCATTTTCCCAGCCACTTATTTGACTTCTGAATCCTTTGTCAGGAGAAGGGTCCTAGTGCTCCTCCTCACCCCAGGACAGTGCTCAGAACTGAGATTCAGATCAGTTGCTCAATTCCTCCAAGGACTTTAGGCAGGGGCAGGGCTCCTACTCAGGGCTGAGATTGAAATCAGCTGTTCAGTTCCCCCAGGGGCTTTAAGCTGACCTGCTCCCACAATGGAAGCAGCAGCCTGACTTAGACACTGCCACATAGCACTGCTACCCTGCTGCTGCTGCTGGGCTGCTACCTGGGGCCCATGCTGGGGGGGAGGGGGGGGGGGGTGGAACGACTCTACTCCCCTCTCACCCAGATGGGAAAGTACTCTCACTGACCTTTGAAATTTTCTTTGGTGCTTGTGGGTTTAGTGATCTGTGACCTTCCCTCCTAGGGATTTTTCCCCAAACGCCTCTTCCAATCCTTTTCCTCCCAGGGCCAAGAGGCCAGGGCTGGGCTCTGCTCTGCTCAGTGTCTTGTGGGATAGACCTTTCCTGTCAGCCTTCCAGGTTATCTGTGGCTGAAAATCTCTTTCACTCTGTCATTCTGTGGCTTCTGCTGCTCTAGAATTTGTTGAGAGTGATTTTTTACAGGTATTTTATAGGATGTGGGGGAAGAACTAAAGTGTGTGTGTGTGTTTCTACTTCACCATCTTGGCTCTGCCCCTGTACAAAACACTTTTAACACAAATAAAGTCAGATCTAAGTATGTGGGAAAACCTCAGTTGCTTGTGGGTAAGCTGAGTTAAAATACTAAAAATGACAATTCTACCTAAATTAGTTTACTTATCCAGTGCCATACCAATCACACTACTGGATAATTATTTTGTAGATCTAGAAAATATATTATCAAAATTCATCTGGAAGAACAAAAGGTCCAGGATATCAAGGGAACTAATGAAAAGAAATGCTACGGAAGGTGGCCTAGCCCTACTAGATCTCAAATTGTATTATAAAGCAGCAATCATCAAAACCACTTGGTACTAGCTAAGAATTAGAGGGGTAGACCAATGAAATAGGTTAGGTACTCAAGACACAGTAGTCAATGATTATAACAATCTACTATTTGATAAACCCAAGGGCCCCAGCTTCTGGGATAAGAACTCATGGTTTGACAAAAAATGCTGGGAAAACTGGATAACAATGTGGAGGATACTGGGTATAGACCAATGCCTAACACCATACACTAGAAAAAAGTCCAAATGGATACATGATCTAAGTATAAAGACTGATAGTATAAACAAATTAGGGGAGCAAGGAATAGTGTAATTGTCAGATTTATGGAGAATGGAGAAATTTTTGATGAAACAAGAGCTACAGAACATTATGAAGTGTGAAATAGATAGTTTTGATTACATTAAATTGAAAAGTTTTTCCACAAACAAAAGCCAATGCAACCAAGATTAGGAGGGAAGCAGAAAACTGGGAAAAAATTTTGTGACTAGTGTCTGTGATAAAGGCATCATTTCTAAAATATATAGAGAACTGAGTCAAATTTACAAGAATACAAGTCATTCCCCAATTGATAAAAGGTCAAAGTATGTGAACAGATAGCTTTTAGAGGAAGAAATTAAACCTATCTATAGTCATATGATAAAAATGCTCTAAATCACTATTGATTATAGAGACACAAATCAAAACAAGTCTGTGGTACCACATCACACATATTAGATTGGCTAATATTACCAAACATAGAGATGATAAATACTGGAGAAGATGTGGGAGAATTGGAACACTAATTCATCGTTGATGGAAATGTGCGTTGATCCAACCACTCTGGACAGCAATTTGGAACTACGCCCAAAGGGCTACAAAAATACCCTTTGACCTAGCAATATCTCTTCTAGGACTGTATCCCAAAGAGATCATAAAAATGGGAAAGAGTCCCATGTACAAAAATATTTATAGCAGCTCTCTTTGTGGTGGCCAAGAACTGGAAATCAAGGAGATGCCCATCAGTTGAGGAATGGCTGAACAAATTATGGTATATGAACTTAATGGAATATTGTTGTACTATAAGAAATAATGAACAGGAAGACTTCAGAGAGGCCTGGAAATATTTATATGAACTGATTCTGAGTGAAAAGAGCAGAACCAGAAGACAGCAACAACCACGGTGTGTGAGAAGATTTTCTAGAAGACTTAGTCCTTCACAGCAATGCAAGGACCTAAAAATTTCCCAATGAACTCCAAGCAAAATGTCTTCCCCATCCAGAGAAAAAACTATGGTTTTGGATCACAGAATGAAGCAGACTGTTTCCTCTTGTATTTTGTTTTGTGTTGGTTTGGTTTATGGTTTCTTCCATTCATTTAATTCTTCTATAAAACATGACTAAGATGAAAATGTTTTTAATTAGAATGCATGTGCAGAATCTATCTAAGATGGCATACTGTCTCAAGGAGGAAGGGGGGAGGAGGGGAAAGGAAGGAGGAAAAATCTAAGACATATGGAAGTGACTGTAGAAACCTGAAAACAAATAAAATAATTTTTAAAAAATTAAGAAAAAGAAAAGAAAAAAAAGAAAAAAATCTATTGATAAGTGCAAGATACCACTTTTCCAAACAGTTGAATTTTGGGCTGTGAAAAAGTGCAGCATGAGATGGGAGGAACCCAGTCATATGATCATATAGGCGGTCCTTCTTCACTACTAGTCTTTTCTATGATGGGAGGAGATTAGTCAGAGAAAAGATGCAGCTGGAGATAGGAGGATAAATCTGCATAGCAGGAGAACTCCCATTCTCCCCCAATTTTCCTTGTCCTTCATAGGAAAAACAGGAAGTGGATGGATTGATATGGGTAGGTACCTCTTAGAATCCTTAATCAGGTAGATTGGATCAAATCCTATCTTCAGAAATTGTCTCCTCTTTGTTGTGGTGGAACTGGCTCAGGGGGCCAGGATGCTGAATAGAGCACAGGTTTCCTGGATGATGCTTTGGGACTTGGTTATCTAGCTTCTGCTGTGCTCTGAGATACGAGACTGTTCTATGATGGGCATTGCCTGAGGCCTTTTCCTAATGGGTCCTCAGGCTCATATCTTTGTAGTACTAAGCTGCTCAACACTGTCTTGCACCAACCTTGGTTTATCTCCATTTAGGGCTTCTACTAGACTCTATATTCTTTCTTTTAATCAGTAATAAACTGAATGGAGCAGTTTTGACTTTCTTTACCATTGTTTTATCTGGAGCATTGTTAGAGGTTTACTTGTTTCAGATCAGGACCCAGAATCCACATGTCTAACACTAACCTTATTTTCTTATTTAAACGAGGAATTCTTTTTTCATTTCATTATATCTACTAAAAAATTCCCTATCTTCCCACAAACATAGCAGGAGAATTCTTAAGCAAATTAAGAAAGACAATTATTGCATCTGAAGTAGACAATTTTTATTATAGAACTTTTTAAAAAACGATTGTTTTTTATTTAAAAGTCAAAACTAGAAAGGGATAAACTGTCAAGTGAGAATTTTTTTTTTTAAATAGCACTGATGGAAGTCTCATTTTCAAGGCATGTAGGGAAGCAACATAGTTATATGAGAACAAAAAGGATTGCTCAACAGATAGTTCACATCAAAAGATAGCTAGAACTTTTTAAAAGTTGCATGCTTTCAATGATTACATGGAAAATACTTCAAAGCATTAATCATAAGAAAAATTTAAATTTAAACAACTTTAAGGTCTTACCTCATAGCTATGAATTTAAGAAAGATAAAAGAGAGGAACAGTATTGGAAAACTTGTAGGAAGTTAGGAACATTAATCAAGTGTTGGTAGAACACTGACTTGGTCTATTCATTTTAGAAAACTGTTTGGAACTATGTGAAAAATGTCACTAGATTACTCATATGTTTTAAGGTGGCAGTTCCATTATTAGGCATATAATCCCAAGAATGTTAAAAAAGAAAGAAGGAAGGAAAGAAGAAAGAAAAGAAAAGGGAAGGAAGGAAGGAAGGAAGGAAAGCAATGAAAGGAATGTTCTATGTAATCTAAAATATCAAAGTATACTTTTTGTAACAGCAGAGAACTAAGAAAAAAAGATGGAAAGATGGTACTCATTAATTGAGGAATGGCTTAACACACTAGGGCACATGAATGTTTTAGAACGCTGTTATATAGTAATAAATGGCAAATATGAAGATTTCAGGGGGAAAATTCTTTAAACATCTGTGTGGGCTGATATACAATGAAGTAATGATATACAAAATGACTAATTTAAATGAAAATAATATTAAAAAAAAGCTGAACTCTGAAATTATAACAATTGGTTTTAGAGTGCATGAGGTAGAGGAGTTGAAATTTTCTGTTATTTTGTCTGATGACTGCTGAGGTTTCCTTATTATTTGTGTCTGATTAGAAATCATAGATGCTTGAAAGTCAGTATCAGTTATACTCAAAGTTTTGGAGAAGCTATGTGTTTAGAGAAAAAGTAGTGAGCCCAAAGTGAGGAAATCCTGAATTCAAACCCAGTCGCAAATACTTACTAGTTGAATGAGACAAGGTAAATCATATAACCTCTATCTATCTCAGTTTCCTGAACTGTAAAACTGTGGATAACAATAGCACCAACCTCTCAGTTGTATCATGAGGGACCAAGACTTCCTATGACCATGTATCTTGTGCTTTCATCTTCTGACTGCTGCATGTCCCCTGAAGGCAAGGGTCCAAACTGGTCATTTTCTTATGATTAATTCTCTGAAGTATTTTTTAATGTAACCATTGAAAGCATGCAACTTTTAAAAAGTTATGTCTATATTTTGATGTGAACTATCTATTGAGTAATCCTTCTTGGTCTTATAAACTATGTTGCCTCCCTATATGAGACTTCTATCAATGATACATGAAAAAAAATTCTTATTGACAATTTATCCTTTTCTAGTTTGGCTGATTAAAAAAAACTTTCCTTTAAAAAAATTCTATAATCAAAATTGTCTGCTTCAGATGCAATAATTATCTTTCTTAATTTACTTAAGAATTCTGCCCCTATGTTTGTGAGAAGATAATGGATTTTTAATAGATATAGTGAAATGGAAAAAGAATGTCTAGTTTGAATAAGAAAATAATAAGGTTAGTTTTAGATGTACTGAGTTTTGAGCCCTGAACTGCCACAAATGTTCCTATGTAAACCTCTAAAGATGCTTCAGAAGAAACAATGGTAAAGGAAGTCAAAAGAATTACCTGCTCCATTCAGTTTATTACTGATTTTAAAACAAGAATACAGAGTCCAGTGTAAACCCTAAATGGAGATAAACCAAGGTTGGTGCAAGATAGTGTTGAACAGCTTAGTATTACAAAGATAGGAGCCTGAGAATTCCATCAGAAAAAGACCCCAAGCAATACCCATCATAGAATAGTCCCAAAACTCAGAGCACAGTAGAAGATAGGCAGCCAGCACCCAAAGTATCATCCAGGCAGTCCGTGCTCCATCTAGCTTCCTGGTAGCCTGAGTCAGTTCCACCACAATAAAGTGCAGACAAATCCTGAAGAAAGGGCCTGATCTGACCCACCCCACTAAGGATTCTCAGAGGTACCTATCCATATCATCCAAAATTACTTGAGTGGAATATAACCCATGCAAAATCCTCAAAACCACACTAAGACCAAGGATATGAACAAAGAAAGGAAAACATCAGATAAAATCAAGAAATATTTTGGATTGAGATACACCAAGAAGTGAACCCAGACAAAGACCCACAATAAATCCAAAGAGAGCCTCTGTGCCCTAGCGACAATGATACAAGAGAAACTAGACAAAATGAAGTAATAAAAAGGGAATACCTAGAAAGGAAGAAAAGACAAACAGAATTCATACTATATACAAGACTGAAGCAAACCTAAGAACTTAAAACTATAATGGCACAAGCAAAAAAAGATTTATCCCCTAAGCATTGTTATGAAAGTTATCATCCTCTATTGTACTCTATTTAATGAAGTAACTATTTCTATTTAATTTGTTGTGCCCATTTGGTACTTGTTGTAAAACACGATAAGTAATTCTGTCCCAAATTGAATTTGCACGGAAACTCATTTCTGATTTTCTTAGAAGTTCTTATCCTTCACTCAGTCATTTATTTTATTGAGTTTATTGAATACCGGACTGTCATTTTCAATTATACTTCTCATTTATCTGATTTTTTTCACTGTTTTCCTTACCTAGTTTTAAGCAGTATTAAGTAGTTTTAATGATTACTACTTGAAAATTGTTTTATTTCTGTTTTCTGTGTGCCTCCCTCATTCCTGCTTTCATCCCCTTCAGATCTCTTGAAATTATAGATCATTTGCTCCTCCAAAAGAATGGATAGTCACAAAAATTGATAAATTAGCATTTAGAGAAAATGTTTACTATGTGCTAGGCACCATGCTAAAGATGTGTTATGTTACTTTACCTATTTATATATAGTATTCCCTTGGTACTTTTATTAGTATTGGAAATTACTGAACATTCTTTTTAATTATGTTGGCATAACACAAAAATGAAAACAGAATATCTTTTCAATATTTTAAGGCTTATTTTAAAAATTAATCAAGCACATATGTGTGAGATACTATGATAGAAACTGAGGATATATATTTTAAAAAATGCTAGCATCATGAAATTTACATTCTACTTATGCATATGTATTTTCTTGTGTGTGATATGTATATATGTAAGTAAACATAAGGTAATTTCAAGAAAGGGGGATTCCTAACAACAAACATGATCTGAGAATTTTTTTTGTTTGGCTGTTAGTTTTGTTTTGTTTTTGAGCAGTATAAGAATTCTGATAGCTGGAGGTGATGAAAGAATATATTCTAGACATCATGGAAAACCTGGTCAAAGGCATAATGATAAGATAAAATATTCTGATGAAAAATCTAATGTGGCTGGAATGTAGAATACATGAGAGAGAATAGTATAAAGATCCTAAAGTAGAGGCAGAAGTAGAATATAGGGAACTTGCAACATCAAGGCGATATGTGGCCCTCTGGATCCTTAAGTGCCACCCTTTGACTGAATCCAAACTTCACAGAGCAATTCACCTTAATAAAATGATTTGTTGTGCAAAACTTGGACTGAATCAAAAGGCTACACCCAAAGATTTGGAAAGACACATGTGGCATAGAGGACATGAGTTCCCCAAAATATAGGTTGAGGAATATTCATTTTATTCTACAGTCAATAGATTTTTGAACAAGAAGATGGTATGATAAAAATATAGCCTTAGGAAAATTATTTTGACAGCTATGAGGTACATAAGAGAAAAGAGATCAGAGAATCCATTTTGGAGGTTATCAAAATAGTCAAGGTGGAAAGTCAAGAAAGCCTGAACTAGAGCAATGAAAAATCTTTTGTTTGGAGCAAAGAAGACTGATGTATGAGATATTAGGAAGATAGAAATGACCAGAGGTGGTAAGTAGGTGAGTTAAGGATGGTGACACAAAGTGATTTTAAAGTTGCTACCCTGAGTGACTGAGAGGATGATAGTGCTCTCAGAAGAAATGGGAGAATTTGGAGGAAGGGTGTATCTAAATTGAAAGAAAAAATGTAGATTAACACAGAAATAAAGTACCATTATAGACAGATGAATATCTAGGTATGGCCCTGCCCAGATTTAATCAGCTCCTCAAAAATTCCTGATGCTAATTTAAGATGAATTTTTTTTTATCCTTTTGTTTATAAGATAATGAAAGACTACAGATGGCAGATCCAAGCTTCTTCACAGATTAAATAAGGGTATGCCTAGGGAAGGTTAGCTCTGTTTCTCTTTGCACTTTATAAACTGTGCACATTACAAATACACCTAAGAAAATGAGTAATTAAGAAGCTAGACTTTTTTGGTAACATTTTCACTCTCTGAAGAAACAGTTCTAGAAAAATCAGCTTTTTATATATAGAATGTAAAGCTCTTCTTGAATTTCATTAACTGTAATTATTGATGCCACTCATTATTTTGGGATATTGTATATATTTGTAAGTTTAATAGAAAAGTAATTTTGAACCATACACATATGACAGTTCATGCTATAGAAACCAAATGCCCTTTTACTTTTCCTGTTTTTCTCCTTTACACACAGACATCTGTAATCCCAAATCATAAATCTCTTGTAATATTAGCACTTATTTCTAAAATGAATAGCTCTTTAGAAAGAGCAAGAGATGACTGTTATGAGGATCTTGTACAGCATCTGGTCCCCATGGAAACCATCCTGGATCCTGACACCAAGAACCAAAAGGCCAAAGAGCTATACAGCATCTGAATTTACAGAGAGAGGGGTAATGGTGAGGAGGGGGGGCAGGAAGAAAGGAGAGAGAGAGAGAGAGAGAGAGAGAGAGAGAGAGAGAGAGAGAGAGAGAGAGAGAGAGAGAGAGAGAGAGAGAGGAAGGGAGGGAGAGAGGAAGGGAGAGATCCTGTGCTTTATTACACAGAGGGGATAAAATGATTGTGTGGGCTTCCGGGTGTATGTTTTAATTCAATTAACATTCTGTGTGTTTTTGTTTGTTATTTCATGCTTTATTTTACTGAATTCTGTATAAGTTTATTATCTTCTGTAGATCACATGAACCTCAGAGCCCTGGAGTACAAAGTCGCTGCTTATATCCTTCTGTTGTACCACATATTTATGCAATTTAGAAAATTGATTTATTCTCAGAAAAATAAACCCAAATTAGAGGTTCATGCATGTGTATATGCAGATATGTGTGTATTAATTATCATTCAGAAAAAAGGAAGAGCAATCTAACGAGAAGAGCACTGCTCATATGAGACCTGAGTTCTAATCATTTTAGTTTCATTGGTTCTCTTTGTGAGTTCTCTCCATCTGTGAAGTAAAGATGATCACTTAGCACTTTCCCTGGCATTATCTCCATTATTTGTGAAAACTCAATAAGAATTTTGTTCCTCCATTTCAGATTCTTGGAAGACAGATTATTCTATTATTTAATATATTTTACTTATAAACATAAGAAGGGAATTATGGACAATCTTTCCTAAAATGATTACATGGGTCATTTCCAAGTTTAGAGATTTTTAAGGACTTAAAAACATTTTTGAAGACCTTTTAAAATATCAATATCAATTTATCTGTAAGAACACTAGGAAAATGCAAATATCAAGTTTAACTGGGTAAAATAAATTTATTAGAAGAGACATTGTATACGCTCACTTTGAAAACTCTGGTGAAATGATATTTAAATGTCCTTCAATAGGGTCACCTTGGGATTTCATTGTTTATTCTACAAATATTTATTAAGTGCCAAGTATTTTCCAGGCACATTGCTAGGTTCTGAGAATACAAAACATAAGGGAAACAGTCTCTGCCCTCAAGGAGCACACATTCTATGGTCAATAAAATAAAGGAAAATAAATAAATCAAGAATATATATAAAATAAATACTTTTGAGGGAAAAGCACTAGCAACTTAGAAGGAGAGTGGTCAGGATAGTCCTAAGATAAGAAGCACAAATTAAGCTCAGTGGAAAATAGGGATTCTAAGATGCGAAACACAGGGTGGCATATATCACAGGCTGTCTATGGAATTGTTGTTATTTGTTGATGTGGTTTGCCCTTCATTTTCAAAGAGCACCAATGACTTCTGAAGGGTGATGCTTTCAATTTCAAGTGAATTGGATTTGAGTGAGGCAGAGCTGTGCAAAGTCATCAGCTTCACTCTCTCCTCCAGAGTCATTGGAGCTCAAGGCATAGGCTGGGAATTATGGCAGTGGCCCCTGGCCAGTGTTTGTGGGATAATAGCAAATAAACAGTTTGGCTAAAATGTGAAATGCAAGAAGGAAAGCATTATTCAATAAAGCCAGGAAAGGTAAGGGGGAGACAAAATATTAAAAAAATTGAAATGTCAAAAATACAAATCTGTATATTACTTTAGAGGTCATTAGGAGATGCTCAAGTTTCTTGAACATGAGAGTGAGATGGTCAGTTCTATGATTTCGGAATGTGAATTTGGCCACTAATGAGGATGGCTTGGAGAGACAATTGAGGCAGAGAGTGCAGGTGAAATGTGATAAGGGTCTAAACCAGAATAGCCACCATTTGAGAAAGGGAAGAGTCAAGAGTGACTTCAGTATTATAAACCAACATGACTGATAAAATTCTGGTGCTTTCAGTGGAATCCAATTACGATAATATTTTTAAATTAAAAAAGGACTTAGGAAGATTTATAATCCATCCCACTTTTGAACATGAATCTTCTCTATATCTGATCTAACTATTAAGAGATAATTCATTTGTTTAAAGATCTCTAGTGAAAGGCAATCCTGAAGTAGGTCATTTGAATGAAATATTTGTTAGAATTTTTGTCAATGGTAAGGAAAAAGGTGTTTTATCCCCAAGAACTGGAAATGTAGACTTACATGAGAAAGACATATTGCATGTCCTATGCAAGCCCACCAAATCTGATATGAATTGGTAAACCTTCATTACCTGAATACCTTGGTGCCAAACATATGACTTACAGGACATATGCAGCCCACAATATTCTCAAGTGGGATCTGAACCAGATTACAATGTAACTGGGAAAATTGAACAAAATAAACGAAATACAATAAAATATAGAAAGCATTACATTTTAATAACAAAGTATGCAACCTGAAGGGATTTTTACATACAGTTTAGTGCCCTCATTTCTATTTTAGTTTGTTATCACTGCCTCACTCTACCAATTTTTGTTTCCTTTCTGAGTAAAATTGAGGAGCTTGTGATCCTGATAATGGACTTTTCAAGCCTAATTTATTCTGGTTAGTCCCAAAGTTCAAGAGTTTTGGAGTTTGAAATTTGAGCAGTAGCTTCCCAGAGGAAAAAAATTTCTCAGTGACATCTTCCTCATAGTAGAAAGTGACTGATGCTAGGAGAACCTTAGCTTGAATACGAAAGCCATGTCATGGAGGTCCAGGAAGTCTGGATCTTCTAATATTCCTTCATGCTATGAATTGCTTTGACAGTACAAATCCATGGTAAAGGAGAAATATTTATTCAACAGTCCCACAAAGGATCTCCATTTTCTGAAGGATTATGGTATATATAAAGGACTATTTAATTGTTTTATGTTTCCTATGTTTGCTCATATACCTCTGTGAATCCTTTGCTTATTACATATTTTCTTTAGTGGTAAAATAAAAATTATTCCAAAGCTGAAATATTAGCTACTGAGTGTTTTTGATGGAAGGGATCCAGTAATCACAATTTAGGGAATCAAAGACATGAACTATACGAAGTTTCATTTTAGAGAGTTATATCTAAAGTTTTACTTTCTAGTAGGAAGAAACAGAAAAAGAGAAATACTTTGCTGGGGGTCTAATCCTCAGGAAAAATCCTAGTTTTTGTGAGGTAAGAGTGCCGTACTGACAGGTGAAGGTTAAAGGTTGGGGCAGTGGGCTTAAGGGGATATAAGTTGCTTCAACTATTTTTTCCTATTCTCAGAAATTCCAACTCTATATCTCCATCTCTTTCTAACCTCTTTCCTAAACTCCAACATCCTCTGCCTTTTGTCAATTGACTGTTGTGCACCTTCACCTAATTAATATCTTAAAGTGAATTCACTATTTCAACAATTAAAGATCAGCCTTCCAACTTCTTTTTTTTTAATTAGTGTTACCATTCACTTATTCAACCATAGTCAAAATATCAGACTTTTTTTAATCTTTGCTCTCCTTCATCCTACATCTAATCAAGCACCCAGTCTTGTCAGTTCTTTGACATGTCTCCTGCATCCAGAAGTGTGCTAGAATCAGCTCATTGGACCTAATTGTTAAATTTTCTCTTTGAACATTTACGACATAGAATCAGTAAATGCTACAAATCATAGGTCGATTTCTTGTTATGTTTATTGTCAAGATGTAAGAAGGTGATGGTGAAAATGTTAATAATGCTGCAGTTTAAACTTGAAGTTTGCCATGCAGATATTTTTTTCAGAGATCCATTTGTTTAGTATTTACCAGTTCACTGCCACTGCTGCCTGCATTTGTTATTTTCATTTGATTGACTCTTCAACAATCTAAACCAAATCTATTTAATGTGAAATTTGAATTATTGGAATAACGTCCTAACTTGTATTCTCAAGTCCAGTCTTTCCTACCTAAAATTTATTTTAGGTTCCTCAGGCACATTAATCTCTCCAATATATAGATCTAATCATATGATCTTATGCCCAGAATGGACTCTCTCTTGTCTACCTGTTAAATGACAAATACTTAAACCTAGTATGTAAGATTCTCTCATTTTGTATAAATTTGCCTTTCTAGCTTTATTTTTCTCTAATAAGCAACATGAAAGAAAGAAAAAGTGGCATAGTGGACAGAAAGCTGTTTTGAACCCAAGAAGATCTTGATTCAAGTTCTACTTCTGTTGCATACTTTCTGTGTTAACTTGGTGAAGTTCCTTAGTCTTACCTTAAGGTAACTCTTGAAGGCTATATGAGTTGTAGAGAAGGTGCCAACATATTCTGGGACAGGGAGTTCCACACAATAAGAAATCAAAGGTCTAGTCCCTCTCTCTTTTGAAACAAATCTTAGGAAGTAGCCAATCTGGGTTGTTCATTATTTTCCCTAAACATGATACTTCTTCAGTCCTTTTACTACTCTAATTTTCCTGGTCAGGAATATTTATCCTATCCAGAGTTATCTCTAAAAATTCTACACTTTGAGAGAAGTTTGAAGAAGTTTCAGGGAAAGGTGGCTCAAAGTCTACTAAGGTGTTTTCTTGGGTAGTTGATCACTTTAACCATGGTGAAAGTGAAAACCAGTTCCTGGGGACCCACTGGATAGATTTTGCAGCCATTGTTAATTTTTGAAAAAGTGAAGTAGAGTAGGGGTTGAAGAGCAGGGGAAAGGAGCTGAAGGAGGGTTAATAAGGAAGGAAGAAAAGAGGTAAGGCCGAAGAAAAAAAGAAGGAAGGAGAGAAAATGAGAAGTGTTTCTATTAGTCCTTGGATATTTTGTGGAAAAGTTATCAAATGTTGAAACTCAAGGATGATCTGATGTTGGGACAGTGAGTTTTCAGGTCAGGCAGAGAGAGGCAAATTCTACTGATGAATCAGGACGCTGGTGGCTATGATGACAGAAACTCTAGCATACACAGATATCTGAATGCAAGTAATTTCCATAAGAAAAGAGAATGCTCAACGAGGAAGCAACACTGAGTCATTCCATAAGCACAATTAGTGCAAAGAAGTGCTAAGGAATAAGTTCTTAACACCCATACTTTAAAATCTAGCTCAAACAGCACCTCCTTTACAATGGTTTTCTTGGCACTGTAACCAAAATGGACCATTTATTCTTCTGCTATCCTAAAACCCTGAGCCTATAATGTGCAAGAGCTTATAAGATTCATTTTGGTTTTTTGTTTTTGTTTTTTACATCTGATAGATCACTTAGTCCAACCTCCTCATCTTACAAATGAAGGAGCAAAAGCAGTGACCCTTTTGAGTTAATGCCTGTAATCAGCAGCAGAGTTGGGAGACAAACACAAATTTTCTGTCTCCAACTTCAGTACATTCTCAACTGAATCATTCTTTCTCCTAACACCTCAATACTGCAGTCCTACATCACCTACATCTTGAGGGTGAGGGATTTTTTGCAAAAATGTATATTCTATGATACATCTGTTATAGTAGTTTGCACAGAGCATTCAATTTTTTTTTTACTAAATAAAGCAATTAAAGAACTGAGACAAAGTAGATTTCCATGAGATATGCAGGTAGAAAAAAATATTATCTCATTCCATAATTTAAAAAAATTGTGAGAAGGTCAAGGAAGCAATACAGCCTTGGACTGACTTAGAAATAAACTCTTTTCACTTAACTTTCATTTCATTATTTATTAAGGAGCTAGCAGGATGTTATTTCACTCAAATCTAGTCTAATATTAGTTTTCCATATCATATTATAATGTATGACATTTAACATTTTTTAAGGCAAGACAATTGACAGACTAGGTCTAAGAAATGATTGGCTTCACTCACTAACTGTACTGATGGTTGGAAAAATCATGACATTTTGAGACAGGTCAGAACCTCCACAGCAATGGTGACAGAATTCAAAAACATGAAATAGAGAGCTTGAAAGGTGGGTTATTCCGAAATATATCTTTTTAACTATACAAAAATAATAATGCTTGAGGTTTTTTTTTTTTTTTTGGCATATCTTAACAATTCTGTGATTCAATTTACATGCTCTTTTCTTCGTTTTTCATTGGCATGAATTTCTATCCTTAAGTGCTGTTATATGCAATGTCATCAATACGTCTTCAAAATGGGGGAAAAGTGCTAACACGGCAACGAAATTACAGAAGTGGGCCATGACCATTACTGTCATAGTACAGGTTGCCTAAGGCTTCATCCTGCCTTCTGAAGTGCATTGTTGGCTAATAGGAGTAGAGCTGTCAGGCAAGACCTCCAAATCCATCCCTTCATTTTGATTCTGATGCTGCACAGCAACTACTGGTGCTAATTCAGCTTATTCTTATGGTGCTAATTCCTCTTGAGTTTATGAGAGGAGCAGTGCCAGTGAGGGCTAAGGGCAAGTGCTGAGAGTTCAGTCCTCTGACTTGAAACAGCAAGCAAAAAGTTCAGCAAAGGACAGGAAAAGAGCACTGGGCTTAGAGGCACATGACCTCTATCTGAATGTCAGCTTGGACTCTTGCTCATTATGAGACCCTTGGGTAAATCATTTGATTTTTGGCCTCAGTTTCTCCATCCATAAAATGAAAGTTTTGGATTAGATAATCTCTAAGATCCATTCTGTTGACATTATTCAGTAACTTTAAGACTTGGGGGATAAAAAAAAGAGGTGACAGAAAAAGATATATGGAGACTTGGTCATTGGTGTCTTGAAATCCTAACTACTTCTTGATGACATTTTCAGCAAATAGGTTTTTTTAGGCCAATCTTTTTTCCTAGATTGAGAACAAAAATAAGGAATGAAGAGGGAGTGTATTCCCCACTGTCATTCAATAGCAAGCATGTAGAGAACCAAAATGGACCATTGATTAAGAGAGGACCAATTAATTGGAGAATGGCTAAACAAGCTGAATCATATGATTGTAATGGAATATTATTGTGCTATTAGAAGTGATGAACAGGATGATTTCAGAAAAACCTGGAAAGACTTATAGGAACTGATGCATAATAAAGTGAACAGAATCAGGAGAATGTTGTACAAAGTAACAGCAATATTGTTTGATGAAGAATTACATCTTCAGCAATATTGTTTGATGAAGAAATACAATGGTCCAAGGCAATCCCAAAGGACTAATGATGCATATTATCTGCCACCAGAGAAAGAACTGATATTGTTTCAATACAGACTGAAGCATGCTATTTTTAATTTTGTTTCATTTTTTGCCTTCTATTTGAGTCTTCTTACACAAAATGACTAATATGAAAATGTTTTATATAATCATACAGATAAAACCTATATCTGATTGTTTATTCTTTCAGGGAGGGAGGAAAGGATAGATGGGAGAAAGATGGGATAGAATTTGAAACTCAAAATTTTAAGTAAGTATGTTAAAAAAAAAAAAAAGAATGGATCTTGGAGACTGTCTAATCCAATCTAATTTTACATAAAAGAAAACTGATCCCAATCATAAAGGCAATAAATATCAGGGATAAAATTTGAACCTAAGTCATTAGATTCCTAAGCAAGTACCCTTTTTATCACACTTCCCTTTGATATGTAATTCGTAGGGTTCTACTACTTCTTTATTCAAATGTTTGGGCAAGAATACAAAGCGGAAGGGAAGGGTTGGGTGTGTAATGTAGGAAGGCTGCATGGCTTTGTAGAAAGGAGCCAGGATACTGATTTAAACATTTATTAAACCCCTTCTCTTTGCTCAGCATTTTGTTAGGAGAGATAAAAATTGTCCATGAGGAGATGTTTTCATCTCAGTATACAATCTATTAGCAGGATGAGATAGGGACAAATAAAATGGTATATAAAGTAAAAGGATGTGAAATATCAAAAAAAAAAAGATGGAACTGAGGAGGGGGGAAGGAATAAAAAAGATCTTCACATTGGGGATGGATGGAAGAATGTGAGTTATAAAAGATTACTAGGGAGTCAATAGATAAATTGTGGGAGAAAGTCATTTACAGGCTCAAAGGTGGCATAGTAGAATGAGTTAATACACAATCAAAATTCAGTCAGACTCAGGATGTACTGAATCTGAATTCTGCCCCAAATATTTACTAACTTTATTACTCTTGGTTTGTCACAGTCTCTGTCTCAACATTCTCATCTGTAAAATGGGGATAGTAATAACACCGAATTTTAAGTTTTATGAGATTATATATATATATATACATATATATATAATGTCATTTGCCAATTTGAAAGTGCTAGACATAAGATTTGCTATTAGTATTGTTATTATACCACTGTCACTACGGGATATCAATTCCCTAGCTAATCCCTGCCATACTTACTCATCATCCTTCCTTTCTTTCTGTTCATCATTGTCATGTGTAGATTCTATTTACTATCATTCAGAAAGAAAAAAAGATACAATTGCTTATTCAACTATCAGATTCGAAATGAAATGAAACAGAAAAAAGTTGATTATGCAATACAACTCAATTGTATTCATTTTTGCTGAAAAAGTGTTCCAAAGTAAGTTTGATTTCAACTAAATGCATGCTGAAGTATTACTCATTAAGGGTACATAGTTGGATGCATTAACACAAAGAAGCTAATGTAAATCTGCTCAGAGAGACAAACTCACCTTTGACTTGTACCCAGGCTCTCAACCATGTTTCTTTTTTGTTTAGTCGAGGAAAGACCCATTTGCAGGAGTTTGATCAGCAGAAGTGCCTATTGTTTTTCTTTTGTTCTGTTTTGTTTTTTTTAGTTTGGCTTCTATGTTATGAATGTGCACGGAATGAAGGGAAACCCTACAGATTTGGCCTTATGCATACTTGCCTTAGCCATATGCTTTAATTAATACAATTTGAGAGGTATATTTTATTAATCCATTTTAAACAAGTGATGACCATTTCAATCAAGTGATCAATTGTTTTAACCATACATATAAAAGGCTGCTGAATGAATGGTACCTTGAACAGATTAAGTTTTATGAGGGTGGGGTGAAGGGAAGAAAAGGGACAAAGCAAAAAAAGTTCTCTGGTTTTAGAGGGTAAAAAAGGACTAGGTCTCTAGAGAAAAGGGAAAGGAAATGTGAAGATAGGGAAGTCTGAAAGGTAAACAAATAATGCCAAAGACAATTTTACCTACTTCACATTTATTTTCTGTGGGTGTTTAGGCAAAGGGGGAGATAATAACATAAATAAAACATAGTTCCTACTTTCAATCAGGTGTTTCTGTATTAGAAAGAAGGCATACAAACAGAAGTTATAACACAATAAGACATGAAATCATAAGCACAAACCATTATGAGAAGAAACGATAATTGTTGATTAGTGGAATCAGAAAAGTTCAAGGAAGAGGTAGGATTTGAGATGGCTATTCAGGATTGATAGCAGAATTGATAGGAGGTAGAAATATAGAGGCCGAAGAACATACTATAAGAAAATAGTAATACACACAAATGTCTTTGCTGCTCATAGATTCCTCAAGACAGAAAGGTTTGCAAGATTTCAAAGAAGCAAAGAGAAGGGGCCCTAGCTCTGTCTCCATTTCTCTCTCTTTGAAAATGATGCTTTTCTTGACCTTATCAATGTCAAGATGTTCCCCATACACACCTCCACCGTGTCTGTAGTGAAGGTGATTTGAAATTGACATCCTTGAGTAGGTCTATCAATTTCAGCTGCTGACAAATACCTCTTCCCCCACCCCTTGCCTTTTGCGGTTTGCTTTGAGCTATATGAATTCAGAAACTTCATTCATTCCAAGATAGTGTGTTTCTCAATTTCATCCCAATCCTCACTCTCCTTTCTCTATCCTGTAACATGGATGCTTACACATCCACCTCCATTACCCTCCTCCCCATACTGTAATATATGGACAAAAACTGATTACAGAGTGTGCTTGAATGTGAAATTGGCCATATGTGAAGTGACCTGGATATTGATTGACTTACCAATTGCCATTGACTAGAGGCAATAAATTGAAGATACAAAATGTTCCCAGCAAGTCCAATAGCAGTGATGTCTATCTGTTTTTTGGACCATCCCCTTGTCATGAAAAGACAAAGGTTCTGAAAAATATCTTGCTGCTTTTTTGTAAAATCAGCAAGAAATCAGGTATACTTGCTTTCTCATGATTGTGCAAGTTTAACCAGTTTTAGCTGACATTCAAGCATTTGAATTCTAGGCTAAAGAAGTTTTCAGTTAGCTTCTTTGAAATATAGTATTTGGTATTAACCAAGTTCCGCTACATAAACTCTTATAATATATTGCAGCACTGAAAACAGCAAATTGACCTAACAGCATGGAAAGATAAATTAAACAGAAAGAATTGGATGAATAGCATTTCTCTATTTCTAATTGTAGACAAGCAACATTTTATAGTTAATCAGGAGAGAATGACAGCAGGAGAAAAAAGAAAATATTGCCAATTAAAATGGTGGTATTTTAATAAATATGTGTAGTTTAAAAAAAAAAAAAAGAACTATCTAACCTGTCATCCCAGCTACACACATTCTCAGTACAAAATGACAGCATTATAAATATGTTCTGTCTCCTTTACTGTGACTGACCTACCTTTCACTTGTTTAGATGTGACTACTACATTACCTCAGTATGAGGGTGAGAGGTTATCCTGCTGATTCCCAATCACTTCTCTCAAACTTCAGGGAAATCTGCAGGTGTCTTCTAAAATCTTAAGCCTGCTCTAAATTTGTTTTATGATTGTGACACATAGTAAGTAATGATGAATGAGTTTCTCCTTGTGGTCATGAACTTTTGCAGGAATACTCCATTAAGTTTAAATCTTTTGAAAATATTTTGCCTCAAACAGGTATCAGCAAAGAATGAAAGCAATCCTGGATATCCTAAAATGATACACCAGCTTTCCAGGTAATAATAATACATTTGAAAAGTTCCTTTACCCCTAATTTCTATAGTAAACAACTGTAATGTGATGAAAAGTCAAAATTGCAAGAAAGTCCCACCAACAAAAAGGTCCAACTGTTACTTGAGTAAAGAAATACTGAAAGCGCTCTCTCTCTCTCTCTCTCTCTCTCTCTCTCTCTGTGTATGTATGTATATGTATATATATATATATATATATATATATATATAAAATTTTAATTTTAAATGCTATGTGAAGATAGCATTTACATTTGTAGTTGTATATGTCGCTTTTCTTGGATTTACTCACTTCTCTTTGCATCACTAAATCCTTTCAAATTTCCTTCTATTCATCACATATGTTATTTCTAAAAGCATATAAAATATGATATTGCATTCATATAACTGATTTTTAAACCATTTCCATTTTGAAGGACATCTATTTTATTTCTAGTTTTTTGCTAGCACTAAAAATTGCTGCTATAAATATGGCATTTAAGGAGTCTTTGTTTTATAAATGACCTCCTTGAAATATGCCTAACAGTAAAATCAAAAGGTATGAATATTTAGCCATGTTATTTGCTTAATTCTAAATTCCTTTCCAGAATATTAGTGCCATTTCATAGGTCTATCAACAATGTATTTGTGGGTCTATCTTTCTAAAACTATTCCATCACTGACTATCCCTATCTTGTGCAAATGATATTAAATTAAATGTGTTTACCTTGCTGTCAGGAGAACTTAACTAGTAAACCAGGGAGAATGCTTTAAAAAATGAATACCTAATACAATAAAACATTTAAGAAATGTTCTATTTCATCTTTGTAAATTATGGGCATACATATACAGAGAGAGGGAGAGAAGGAGAGAGGGAGAGAGAGAGAGAGAGAAAAACAGGAGGGGCCAAGTTGGAGTGAGTGGGAGTGAAAGGGAAAAAGAAATATGCATGAACAAGCATACATGCATGTGTATACATGCAGATATATACATACATGTATGAATGTGTGGATGGGTGCATATACATTTGCACTTAGTATATGCGTGTATGTATGTATATGTATAAAGTTCACATGTGTTTTTATATGTATGTATGCCCATGAACATATATGCATATGCTGTCATGCATATTCTTATTCTCTATTTATCTAAATTTGATTAATCCAAAGAGTAGTTACTGTATTAATTTTATTTGGACAGAAGTCTCTTTTTTGTAATTTTTTGTAATTTTTTATTATTATTTTATTTGTTTTCAATATTCTACAATCACTTCCATATAACTTAGATTTTTTCCCCCTCTCCCCCCTCCTTTTCCCATTCCTCTCTGAGATGGCATACAATTTTATGTAAGTTCTACACATATATTCCTATTAAATACATTTTCACCTAAGTCATGTTGCGTAGAAGAATCCAAATGAATGGGAGAAATCATAAAAGAAATCAAAATGTAATACAAAACAAAATGATCTGTTACATTCTGCAATTAAATTCCATAGTTATTTCTCTGGATGTGGAAGGCATTTTGCCTTAAGAGACCACTGGGAATTCTTTAAGTCCTTGAATTGCAATGAAGTTCTAAGTATATCAGAAAAAAATCCTTGCACACTGTGGTTGTTGCTATGTATAAAGTTCTCCTGGTTCTGCTCCTTTTGCTCAGCATCAGTTCATATAAGTCTTTCCAGGCCTCTCTGAAGTCTCCCTGTTCATCATTTCTTATACCACAATAGTATTCCATTACATTCATATACCACAATTTATTAAGTCATTCCCCAATGGATGGGCATCCCCTTGATTTCTAGTTTTTGACTACCACAAACAGTGCTGCTATAAATATTTTTTCTACATGTGGGACCCTTTCCCACTTTTATGATCTCTTGGGGATACAGCCCTAGAAGCAGTATTGCTGAGTCAAAGGGTATGCATATTTTTGTGGCATAGGATAGAATTCTCTTTAGTGCAGTATGCCAAGGAACTGAATTCAATTTTCCATAGTTAAAAACTTTTATCACTGTTTTGGATAAAGCCATAAAAGTTAGGTTTTTCAATCTTGCTTTTAGGGATGGCTAACATATTGGATGGTAATCAATTCACAAGTATGTACTATCCTCACTATGTCCAAAGCACTGTGCTATCTGCTGGTGATATAACTATGAAGAATGGAAAAATAAAATCTCTATTTATAAATAAGTTATATTCTAATGGAAAGAAAATTAAATATATTAGTGCATATATCAAAATGATGAAGTGAATATATATATATATATATATATAATATACATAGTACTTAATACAATGTAATTTCAGAGGGACTCCACAGATACATGGAAGAAGGAATCAGATGCAGTTTCATTCAGAAGATGAAGCTTTTGCCACATATTATTCAAAAAGAAAGCTTTTTATGAAGTTCAATTAAAGAGGGAATGCATTTTAAGCATGCAAGATGGCTATTATTATCTCCATTTTATAGATAAGGAAACCAAGGCAGACAGAGTTTGAATGACTTGCCCAAGATCATACATATAAGAAGTGTGAGAGAGCTGTAGAAAGAAGGTAAAAAATGTTTATTAATTGGAAAAATTAAAAAGATGCATACTATTGGTTATAGTGTACTATAACTAGGCAATAACTCAACAGATGTTATCACTGGAACATAATTGGCTCATAGTTCATGATTTTTGCCAAACTTTCACAGATACCACAATATTCTCAAAGTACACAATGTCCTTGATATCTCTGACCTCACTATCATCCCACTATTTGTTAGCCTACCCCATCGCAGGGCTTGGAGTGGGGGGTGAGTTCTTATTATTATTATACTTATTATTTTTGCAGTTCCTCTTGAGAACTGGACAAGATGGATTAATTTTCCAATCATTAGCCAGGATACTTAGCAACTTATTCCAGTTCACTTAAAGCACCACTTCTAAGAAGCATTAATTACTAAGATGATGCCTAAGTCACTGGAATGTTAATTCACTTATGTTGGGTGAATTGATCAAAGAATGTAGTGTGCCTAATAATGGGATTGTAGCACTATGGATTAGCAAGTGAAAGACAGAAGGTTAGACTTGGGCTCATTTTTATCACTCTGATTCCTGTTTTAGAAAACAAATGTTTATGCCTTTACAAATGATTTCAACATGTGAGAGTTTTCTTAGCAGCATTCAAGTCTTCATTTATGGCTGTTTGCTGCTCTGGAGGAAGAGGACAGAAACAAACAACAAATATTACCTCCCAGGTAATTGCCATGAATCTTGGGATGATTCTTATCTGCTCCTCTGTGACTAATAGGTGAAAGCATGGCAGGCAGGGGAATGATGTGTGAAATCCTTAAAGATGGAATAAAAAAAAAATCAGGCTTCTAATAAAAAAATAATCACATCCTTTGCCCAAGTACGATACATTCTCAATTGAATTGGTTTTGCTGTTCTTGAGTACTAACATACCTGTTGAAAGTCTGTGTTCAATAATGAATTAAATTTGGAGAGAGGACAAAAGGAAATTGAGGGAGTTGAAGTTAAAATTATGACAATCCTCAAGACCAATGAGGGTGGTAAGTGTTTTGAGTTTAAGAGTAACTGTGTGCAAATGAACCTTTACATGTAGAAATTCTTCATGTGATAGTGAGTCATCTATAAAACAACATGAAACAAACAAAAACAAAAATTCATTTTTTTTTGAAGCTAGAGGATAAATTCTACTTTCTTTTGTTTTTTCATTTATTTTGCTGGTAATCTAATGTGAGTTGAAAGTTTCTGAAAAGCTATTACTAGATTTTTTTTTTGGCAAAACTCATTTACACATTGTTTTTATAAGTTCCACTGTTGTTGTAGCAGTAGTTGTTGTTGATGTTTGGAGGTAGATGTTTGGGAAGGAGTGTTTTCTGTACCATTTTTCTGCATGACTTTTCAAATTGTATTGCTCTGATTTCTGTACATCAAAATTCTACCCATTTTTAATGGCATATTCAAGGACTATCTCCTTTATAACATCTTCCTCACTCCTTACTAATATCTCACCTTTGAATTCCTGTTACTCTCGGGTCCATATCCCATAATATAGCACTTCTATTAAATTGCATACTTTATCATTGAACATTAAATATTTCAATGTATGGTAAAATAAAAAAATCCAGGAAATGTTTTTACAGAAAAAAGTTTCTTCATATATACATATCTATACATATACATATATATATATATGTGTGTGTGTGTGTGTGTTTTGAATATATACTACATATACTTATATGAGTGTGTCAATTACATGTTTAATTATCTTAATTATTTAATTTGTTTTCTTTGCTGTTGTTTTCAAAGGTGGGCTAGCTTTGATTTCTCTGTATTCAGTCATTTTTTTCAGTCATGTCTATTAAATTGTGAGCTCTTGCAGAAAAAAGAGTCATATCCTACGTAATTCATCAAAATACAGAACTACTGCATTGTAAGTGCTCTAAAAATACCTGTATTCATAGAATCTTTAAATTGGAAGAGAGCTTATAGATCATTTACCATAATTTTATCACAAATAAACTGAGGACAATAAAAAATAAGTCACTTCCTTAAAGTTCCCCAGATACATTTGTACTGGTAAGCAGATTCTGATACTGACATTTTCAATATATAGGGTGTCCCAAAAGTCTTAGTGCAGTTTTCAGATTTCATAGATTAAAACAGCACTATAATTTTTTGGGTTGCCCTGGATATGCTTCTTTGATTCTTAATGATTTATTAGAGTTATAAACAGCCTTCAGAAAGTTGACATATATGCCAGCAACAAAAGCTTTGTGATAGACATCTTCCTCCCTGGATGCTAGGAATTGTTTACAGATCTTCCTCTAGATAGGCCAAAATAAATTGTCTGTTTCTTATAGGATGTTCTAGGGCACAGCTGATGCAGGGCATTCGTAGGTACTTGAACTCACCTGGAAAATGTATGTATGCATGTATGTATGTATGTATGTACATTTATATGTATGTATTATGAAAAATGATTGCATTGGAAGTTGCTTGGGTGGAGATAGAATTTTCTGCTTAGAGAGCCCAAGGCTGGGAGTGGTCTAGTAATGTGGGGGTAGGGGTGATTGGATATAAACTGGACACCCCATCTGCCTTTATCTGCTGACCATGATTAAGTGCCCTAAGTCACGTACTCAAGACATAGCCCATCTTCCATTGTGTTGATCAATCAGAGTTGAATGACATCCCTTGGGAACACCTATACTTCAAGGGGTGTATAACTCTATATCCCCAAATCCCAAACTAAAATAGTTTTAGACTGGCTCCCTTGGGGGATTCGGTTCTAAACTGTAACTCCCAAGCAACACATATGACCAGCTTGTTAGAGAAATAAAACATGGACATATTACCTAATCCATTTGTCTCTTTGTTAGAACAAACTCTGCTTTGGGGATTGACAGTATCTATCTATCTATCTATCTATCTATCTATCTATCTATCTATCTATCTATCTATATCTATCTATCATTTATCTATTTATCTACCTAGCTACATTTACATATATATAGACATAATATCATATGTATTATCATATATAAGCCTATGCATATATACACATACATAAGTATATATACATACACAAATACAAACATACATACACATGATACACACACACACACACACATATATACATACATGGAAAAGAAGCTGGTATAGTTTGCATATAAAACTTGGCTTGATGTCAGGATGACAGGATATTGATTTGGTCTGGACCTGTGATCTTGTGTTTTGGGGGAGCTCTCCCATGAAGACACTCCCTGCCCCAATGCAGATCAGCAAGTATAAATTTTAAAGAGAGGCCAGAGATGCCCAGGGTCATATAGCCAGCATGTCCTTCCACCAAAGCAGATCATACACAGGATAGCAATCTTCTCTCTGAGGATGCTAGAACTCCATTCATTATATCATCCCATCTCTTGTCTGTCTCTGTCTCTTTCTGTCTCTTGCTATCTCTCATTCATATAAAAATTTTTTCTGGAAGTTTTTGACATCTGTAGATACACACATATGATAAAGTTATATAATTTAACATTTATAAAATATAATATTTAATGTAATTTTAACATAAAATGTCACAATATATGGCAAAAGACTTGGTAAATCATTTTTTAGAAAAATCTCATTTTGTTTTGATTTAATTTACATCATATATATGTTCTATAAATACATTTATATATTTTTAAATCAGTTATGTTTAGTTGCAAGTTAACTCTCTTAAATGAACACATTAATTCATTGGGGAAAGAGAAAAGCTAAAACCCCTCATTTTTTAAATAAAGAAATAGAGTCCCTGAGATATCAAAAGACTTGTCTGTAGCAATGAGTAGCAGTATTTCAGTTAATGATTCACTCTCTAATCTCAGCAAGTTCATTTCTCCCTATGTACCTAACTTACCAACTTACTGTAATTGAGTACCTGACATAAAGAAGGGGGGAAAAAGCTATTTGCGACAGAAAATGTTTCTCCTCTTTAAGCAAGCCTCAAAACATGACAAGCTGATTTCCATGTTAATTAAAATTATGAATATTTTCTTTCCTCTCTCAAAAATGCTGTCCATCCACTTTTGTAAAATCACCGTGCAACTCTGCAAATCTCCTTGTTACTGTACATCTGACAAATATCGTAAGGTGATTGTTAGAAGAAAGCATTTACTCTTCCTGTTGCTCTCAGAGTAGACTATTTTGGTATATACATATATACATATATATATATATATATATACATATATATACATATATATATACACACACACACAAATACCTACATAATGTACATACATATATGCACATATATGCACACACACACACACATACACATACCCTTTCTGTTTCCTAATCCCACTACAATCAAAGCACAGTAAATAAAATCTAGCATGCTACTTTTGGATCAGTTCAATGTGATTTCTCATTCCCAGACAAAGGACCATGTTATGATGTATTGGTAATAAGATAAACAATCAATTTTTAAAGGTTGAACTGCTGTAATAGAGACGATGATATTGACACATCCAGATTTTCATCTCTTAAAAAGAGGAAAGAGATCCTGTTTCCAAGGTATATTACTCCAATTTTCAAAGCAAAATGACATGATATGGCTTGGCATAATTAACAATTTTGTTGACAATTATAATTTAGACATGCATAGGACACAGGAGGGTAATGGATTTTTTAGTGTGGATAACTGGTTTCAATTCAGATAGACAGTGGTAGTTATCTGAATCAGACATCCAGGGCTGATCACATTCGAAATGTTATTTCTGAATATGACATGATCCTTAGATGTGTATGTGGTTTAAAAAAAAAACGTTCCCCCTCCTAACACCCACACATGCTCTCATAGTCAAAGCTTGAAATTTAAGGGTTTGCTATGCAGTAAGAGAAGAGGCAAGTTACTGAAGGGTGGCATTTTTTTTTGAGAAGATGGTAGTGCTGTTTCCAATCCTTTCCTTTCACTTAATGAACTTGTGATGGAAAGGTATGTGTAATTAGAGCTGTCAATATTGAATTTTAAATGCGCCCTGCACTATGAATTTAATTTAAGTTTCTCTATCCCTAGTCTACCCTCCCCATCACCACTGGGAGAGATGGAAACACTTGACTGATGCTGTGGCAAATTGGGTCCTAATAAGTATGATGCTTTACTGCTCCTTGTTTTTGCTAAGATACAACTGCAGCATTTCAGAAGAACTCACCTGGGCATTAATTCAACAAGAAATGTGGGGAAGAGTATTATATTTTCCACATTTTGATATCTCACTGAATGCTTTGCATATAAAGAAGTCTGGCAGCTGGTTTGTATCATTGACTGATGTGCTTGTCATTTCAACCTTCGATTGGACTGATTCATCTCTGGAGACTTAGAAATAATATCCTTTTCACTGTTTCCTATAATTTCAAGGTTTTTAACAAGTATGAAAGGAAGAAAAGAATGAAGTTGTGATGAACATGCTTAAATATTTCTAGGTGGATATTAAGAGGCTATCTAAACACACATAGACATACATATCTTTAGCAACACTGGCCATGAAGTAATTCATTTGGAGAAAAGTATTATAAAGAGAGAAGATTCTTTTTTATTATATTATCCTAGTCCAAAAAGTCTATTAATGCCATGCAAAAAATTAAGATGGTATTATTATGCACCAACAAATAAAAATTTTAGAAAACATTTCTATTTTAAAAATTAAAGTTGGGTGCTGGTGATATCCTATATTGGTATTTTAGTAGGAGCAGTCAGTTAGTTAGTTAGTCAGTTAGTAATTTTTTAATATGGAGTAAACAATGCAAGTACTCACAGTTCCCACATGATGACTATATATTTTACACTGGTTTCTATGTTTTCTGGGTTATTAAGCTTTTAGTCACTGTGTTCACTTAAATTCAAAAAGCATTTATTAATTGCCCAACTATGTATAAAGTATTCTTCTTCAGAATAGTAACAATAATAAATTCCTGCCTTTGAAGAACTTATAGTCCATTTGGCAAAGAATATGTCACCAGATAAATCAGTACAAAATATGGGAAAAGTAAGTTAGAAATGGCTTCATGCTGTTGTGTGTTTAGGCTATAGGAGGGGCCACTAAGAACTGTAACAAATGGAAAAGGTCTCATGAAGGAAACAGCATTTTAAGTTCAGTCTTAGAGAAGATAGTGAGATGTTATCAAACAACTATGTTTCATTGACTTTGACCATTCTCTTTCATCTAACTTAAACACACACACACACACACACTTAAAAATCTCGATCACTCCAGCACTTCCTTTCAAGTGATACTGAGAAACTGCCAAAATTAAGGTTTTTTTTTTTTTTTTGCGAAAAGAAATAGATAATATGATCAAAATAATTTAGGTACCAATGTCTTCTTTTTTGTGACCTTACTTCTATCTAATCTCTTCTTGTGCTCCCATGGTGACCTATTTCTTTAGGATAGAAGCTGAGGTTAGAGAAGGTAGAAGGAAAAATGCAAAATAGCCCAGACAGAACATGACTGTGTGTATTCAAATTCTGATGAAAACTAATTCTAGCTCCCCTCATATCCCAGATTATTATTGTTATTATAATAATTGTTGTTGTTAACAGCAGCAACAGGAGCAGCAGCACCAGCTATAGTAGTAGTGGTAGAAGTAGTAGTAGTAGTAGTAGTAGTAGTAGTAGTAGTAGTAGTAGTAGTAGTAGTAGTAGTAGTAACTGAGCATCAAAATGTAAAAGGTATATCCAGCAGGGGATAGGTTTCATATAGGGGTTAGATTTGATGATGGTAGCCCTGAGTTTTATTGAAAAGCTAAAATATAATTATTTTCTTTGAAGACATAGAGAGATTTGCTACTCCATATTATTCTATTTTTCTCTGTCCTCCCATATCTGGAAAAGATATCTATCATATGCAAACACAGTAGTGATTGCCCAGTCTTAGGTGATGAATCAAACAAGCTCCCTGGGGCTTGTACACTATTGTAGAAGGGAGGTAAATGTGTGAATGGGGGTTGAGGAAGGTGCAGTCATATCATTCTCACTAGATTAATTTACTGACCAAAAAAAAAAATAAAAAGATTACAGCTTTAGTAATTAGACTCCTTAACTTGGAGTTTGAATTATCTGGATTCAAATCCTGCACCTGACACTTTCTTTTTGAGCATGGACAAGCCACTGAAAATGTTGAAGCCTCAGCTTTCTGACCTGTAAATTGACTATAGTAATACTCAATGTGCCTGTTTTCCAAGTTATTGGTGATGTTCAATTAGATAATCTTTCCATGTTATTTGTGAGCTTTAAAGCTAAGTACACTTGAATCCTCTTAAAAATACAAAGATTATTTTAAAATGGAGACATTTAGAAAATTATGAAACAGAATTTAAACCACATGAGAGGTACCTTTTTACTCTTTTGGTTTTGTGGTCAAGTTTCTAATGCTGCTATTCACAAATAAGAATCAAATTAATTTGTCCCAAACTACAAAAATTAGAATTGATGGAAACTGGCAAGTAAGAAGAATGGAAATATAGCTACTTGATTGATTTCACTAAAAGTAACTCTATATACTTCGCTTCTCCCTTCTTTCATCATACCAGTCCTATCATAAAAACCTTGACTGTCTCCCTTATACCTTTAGAATAAAATACAGGTTTCTCTATCTGGTATCGAAATCTCTTCACAGTCTAGTTCCAATCTTTCTTCCAGACATATTTCATAATTTTCTCTTTCGACTATTTTGCCCTAGCTAAACTGGCCTACTTCCTACTTTTTTCTGTTTTCCATCTCCGTGTCTTTTGTCTACCATGCTTGCCTGCATTTCTTACAATTCACCTGCACCTCTGAGAAATTCTGTCTACTGCTCAGTTCAAATATTACCTTTTGTATAAGACATTTATCCCCTTAGTTGCTAGTAGTCCCCTTCCAAATATTTATACACACACACACACACACACACACGTGTGTGTGTGTATATATATATACATATATATACATATATACATGTATGTATATATATATATATATATATACCTATATACTATTAAGGCATAAATACACATATATAATGTCTGTGTGTATGTATGCATGCATTAACATAGAAGTATATGCATGTTTATATATACATGCATGTACAAATACATATGTACATGTATTACATTCTTTACTTTTATTTTACTTACTTTATGTGTATATGTTGTGTTGCCCCTACCCTCTTTTGAATATAAGCTCTTTAAGAACAGGAATTATGACTTTTTTTTTGTTTTGAGTTTTGTTTTATTTTTAATAAAACTCAGTAGTTATGGGAAAAGGAGAATATTTGCTTTATGTGTAGAATATATAGATTCTTCAGTTCTTATAAGATACCTGGATAGTTAGATAAGGTAAGTAAGTACATTAGGCAAGAACCTAAACAAAGTTTATGGCCTAGCCAAGATGGCAGAATAGAAAGACACACATATGATGGTTCTCTCCCCACAGCCCATAAAATACTTAAAGAGAGGGAGTCTCAACAAATTCTGGAGCAGCAGAAGTGGAGAACAGCAGAGTGGAGATTTCCAGCCCAGGATGACCTGAAAGGCCAATGGGAAAGGTCTGTTGCACTGGACACAGAGCAGAGCCCAGATCAGCCTTGGCCGCATGGCTCACTAACAGGCCTCAGGGGCAGAATTTCAAGTCACAGTAGCAGTGGTTCTCAGATCCCTCAACCCACAGGTGCCAAAGGTCAGTGATAGGGTTTTTTCAGCTGGCCAGGAAGGGAGAAGGGCCTTCCTATAGCTCTGGCCTTAGGCACCAGCCATAGAGTTCACATTGGGCAGGTGGTAGCAGTTCCCACAGCAGCCCCTATAGCAGCCTGCATCCATTGTTGGATCGTATAAAACCCTGGGAGCACTGAGCAACTGATTCTTACCTCAGCCCTGTGTAGAGGCCCTGCAGCAGATGATCTTTATCTCACACTGAATGGCTGCACTGCCATGCAGCTAATCTGAATCTAGGCCCCCAGTTCTGGCTTGGTGGAACTGGAAGCCAGGTGGTTGTGAAGAGGAAACTGCCGAGATTCGAGGCACAAAAATCTCTGTCTCCCATACCAGTGTATGTGCTGGATTGTGCAACCTTGGAGGAACTGAGATCTTACAGATTTCCAGAATATAACTTACTCTTGACAAAGGACTCTAAAATCAAGTAACTGGCTGGGAAACGCCCAAAAAAGGGAAAAAAATAAGATTATAGGAGGTTACTTTTTTGGCGAAAAGATATCTTTTCCCCCCATTTTTGGGTGAGGAACAACAATGCTTACCATCAGAGAAAGACATAAAAGTCAAGGCTTCTGTATCCCAAACATCCAAAATACATATTCAATGCTCTCATGCCATGGAAGGGCTCAAAAAGGATTTTCAAAATCAAGTAAGAGATGTGTAGGAAAAATTGGGAAGAGAAATGAGAAAGAGGCAAGAAAATCAGGAAAAACGAGTCAACAACTTTGCAAAAGAGACCCAAAAAAATGCTGAAGAAAATAACACCTTTAAAAATAGGCTAACTCAATTGGCAAAAGAGGTTCAAAAAGTCAATGAGGAGAAGAATGCTTTAAAAAGGAGAATTAGCCAAATGGAAAAGGAGGCTCAGAAGCTCACTGAAGAAAATAATTCTTTAAAAATTAGAATGGAACAGATGGAGGCTCATGACTATATGAGAAACCAGGAAATCACAAAACAAAACCAAAAGAATGAAAAAATAGAAGATAATGTAAACTATCTCACTCACTGGAAAAACAACTGACCTGGAAAATAGATCCAGGAGAGACAATTTAAAAATTATGGGACTACATGAAAGCCATGATCAAAAAAAGAGCCTAGACATCATCTTTCATGAAATTATCAAGGAAAACTGCCCTGAGATTCTAGAACCAGTGGGCAAAATAAATATTGAAAGAATCCATCACTCACCTTCTGAAAGAGATCCAAAAAGAGAAACTCCTAGGAACATTGTGGCCAAATTCCAGAGTTCCCAGGTCAAGGAGAAAATGTTGCAAGCAGCTAGAAAGAAACAATTCAAGTATTATGGAAATACAATCAGGATAACACATGATCTAGCAGCTTCTACATTAAGGGATCGAAGGGCGTGGAATTTGATATTCCAGAAGTTAAAGGAACTAGGACTAAAATCAAGAATCACCTACCCAGCAAAACTGAGTATAATACCTCAGAGTAAAAAATGGTCTTTCAATGAAATAGAGGACTTTCAAGCATTCTTGATGAAAAGACCAGAGCTGAAAAGAAAATTTGACTTTCAAATACAAGAATGAAGAGAAGCATGAAAAGGTAAACAGCAAAGAGAAATCATAAGGGACTTACTAAAGTTGAACTGTTTACATTCCTACATAGAAAGACAATATTTGTAACTTTTGAAACTTTTTTCAGTATCTGGGTAGTTGGTGGGATTACACACAGGCACACACACATACATACTCACACACACATACACACATAGAGATAGAGAGACAGAGAGCACATTGTTAGTGGAATAGGATGGGATCATGCCTTAAAAAATGAAATTAAGGGGTGAGAGAGAAATACAATGGGAGGAAAAAGGGAGAAATGGAATGGGGCAAATTATCTCTCATAAAAGAGGCAAGTAAAGGACTTTTCAGTGGAGGGGAAAAGGGGGAAGGTGAGAGAAAAAACATGAAGCTTACTCTCATCCACATTTGAGTAAAGGAAGGAGTAAAATGCACACTCATCTTGGTATGAAAATCTATCTTACCATATAGGAAAGTGGGGGAGAAGGGGATAAGCAGGGTGGGGGGGATGATGGAAGGGAGGGCAATGGGAGAAGGGAGCAATTAGAAGTCAACACTCTTGGGGAGGGACAGGATCAAAAGAAAGAACAGAAGAAATGGGGGGCAGGATAGGATGGAGGGAAATATAGTTAGTCTTACACACCATGACTACTATGGAAGTCATTTGCAACACTACACAGATATGGCCTATATTGAAATGCTTGCCTTCCCAATGAGGATGGGTGGGAAGGGAGGGAAGAAGAGAAATTGGAACTCATAGTTTTAGGAACTATTGAGTATTGTTCTTGCATACAACTAAGAAATAAGAAATACAGGTAATGGGGTATAGGAATTTATCTTGCCCTACAGGACAAAAGAGAAGATGGAAATAAGGGAAGGAGGCTTGTTAGAGGGCAGGGCACATTGATGATAGGGGTAATTAGAATGCTTGGCATTTTGGGGTGGGGGAAGGAGAGAAATGGGAGAAAATTTGGAACTCAAAATTTTGTGGAAATGAATGTTGAAAACTTAAATAAAATTAAAAAAAATTTATGGCATCATGGAAGTTGGGAAGGTTTGCAGAACATGTATGTATATATGAGTATGTGGATATATCTGTGTTTTACTTATTTTACAAAATGTTTTGAAAGTATACCTGTATTAGAGAATGAGATAACTAGTGAACAAAATCAAAAGAGCAGAAATAAACGTTTTTAACTCTTTACAAATATTTTCATTTAAACCAAATTATTTAGGTAGTTAGTTATTTTTTATCTGATCTGTTGTATGGCAGGATAACTCAAATTGCAGCATCCTACCTCAATATGTCATTTGAGTATGTATAATCTTCCCTATGCCAGCCAGATACACTACCTTTCAGAAAATCTTAGAAGTTTGCATTTTCCATTACTGTTACTGCCACTGGCTAAGTCATCAGGCTGGTGGCTGTTGACTAGTGACAGAATTTGAGACTTGCTGGCATTCTGAAAGGATCTCTGTTTAATCTGGCTGTAACATTGACATAGCCTTTATAATATTTTGACATCTATACCTTCCTGTCACATCACTAAAAAAAATAAAAATAAAAAAATCCATGTTGTCTGAGAATATAATTCACCAGATCTTCCCTGAAGGTTTAACTGACAGTAAATCCCAGGTAACAGCTGGTACTCAATCACTATACTGAAGAACAAAGGTGATGAGTAAAAGATCAATAGAATCTGTTGTTTTGCATTTAAATGCCTTTATACCTTCTTTAAAAAAATAGTTGATGATTTTGTTTAAGCACCTACTTACTTCCTAGCAAATAGCATTTCTTCTTCTAATGCTATCTTCTCAAAGAAGTGCAACAAAACCATCTATCCAAGGGATTGTTGCAATGGAGAGTATGTACTACTTTCTTTAAAAAAAAAAAAACCAAAGCATCATTTCTGTCTTTGTAGAGGCACCATGGAGTTGTAGCTAAAGAATTAGCTTTTTACCCAAAGACAGAAGTTCAAATTCTCATCTTGCTGCAAACTATCTAGGTTAATCTGATGGGGTACTTCATGCATCTTTATTTGTTTTTTTGTTTTGGTGATTTTTCATATTTAGGTAATTTACAAATTTATACCTTATTGTGAAATATGTAGTGTGAATGTGTGGTGTAAACCACTGGCAGAGAGCTACTTTAACTCAAAACACCTTCCTCTTTTCTCTATTCTTGTTTAATTAAATTCCTTCTCCTAAATAGTGAATCTACCTGGGGACTTTTAAGCTCTAGGCTTCTCTACTTCGAAATTCCAAATCTCACTTATTTATTCTACTCCACTATTCTAATTTTATGGAGTGTTTTTTAAACGAGAACTAAAATATTTTTTTCATATTAATCAATTTCTAATGTAATTTGGGATCAAGTGATGCTAATTAGACACCCTTCATTCCTTCCTTTTGCCCATTATTTCCCTTGAGCTTTATCTCTTGAATTGTGTCTTGCTTTATTTCTCTAACCATTGTTTTATAGTGATATGTATTTATCTTGATGAAAACTGCAAATGGTTGTTACATTTTCTAGTTATCTCAAATGGACATTTTTTCTACCTAACTTTTTCTCTGAATTTTTGTTAGTAATAAAAAGAAAATGCTAATAATTTTATGGGCTCGATGTATATGCTTCAATTTTTTGAACTATTAATTGCCTTAAGAATTATTACTTTTTGAGAAAAATGGTCACATTGAGAAAAGAAAACCTGCATCTAAATCTTGCCTCTGATACAAATTAGCTGTGGGACCATGGACAAGATACTTTATCTTGCAATGCCATAAGAAAACCTCTAAGATTATAATTTGTAGTTCAACTTGAAATTAACATCAGTGACAGAAATTTCAATATGAAGATTTTTGGCAAACAGATGAACATAGATCTGGAAACATAATAATAATGATGATGATAATAAAATAATTACCCCAAATAGTGTCTTAGTTGATTCAATATTGGAGAGTTTCCAGTACTGCTCTGTTACTTCCTCTAGCAACTTGATAAATATCTTTGATCATATTTTAAAATTATTTTCCAAGGCTCTTTAGCATTTTCATTAAGAAAAAAATGAATGGTTTATTTTTTCTAAGGATTTATCTGCACACAATAATATGGATTAAGTTGTTTTTGATGCTTATGTTAATTACTTGTTTGATTATAAATCAACATTGTTTCACTGTTGCAAATCCAACTTGTTCAGTATGAATATTTTAAATATATTCTTATAATCACACTGCTAATATTTAACTTAAAAGTTTTGTCTTAATATTTATTAGTGATACTAGTCTGTAAGACTCATTCACTCTTTTATCTTTCCCTATTTTTCTTGCTATTTCTAAAATCAAGATCCTATTTGTCAATTTAAAAAAGGATTTAAGAGAGTTAATTTATTATTTACTTTTAAGAAGATTGTATATGTCAAAAAGATTAACTGATCTCTAAAAGTTTGATGAAAAAAACACTTGAAAATTCATCCACTGAAAGTTTGTTTTTCTCTGGAAATTTGTTTATGACTTATTCACTTTTGCTCTCTGAGTTTGGACTGAGGAAGAGCAAGCTCTTACTAAGCACCGACTAGAACTTCCAGGTGTGGGGAAGCTGATTCTTCAAGATTACATGGTTCTCTAGGTCCTTGGGCATGGCCTTTTGACTGATTCAAAAGTTTTACAGAACAATCCTTTTATTAATGGGATTTGTTGGGTGAAATTGGATTCAGTCAGAGGGCTGCATTTGAGGACCTAAAGAGCTACACACTCCTCCAGGCGGCTGGCTCCCTATACCTGCTAGGCACTGTGCTAAGAGACTTTAAAATATTCTATTTATTTGCTATGTTGTTAATTTTGATATTTCATTTTGTACATGAGAAGTTGAGCATGATGCCAGTTCTGAGTATAGATGACCAAGAAAAAGATGGAGTCCATCAGATTAATAGGAAAGTTAGGAAGAAGGTAGGATTTTAGTGAAAGATAATGTTTTGTTTTCTTTTCATCCTGATGAATATCTGGTCACTGGATTCAGATGGCTCTGGAGGAGAAGTGAGGGTGGTGACCTGCACAGCCCTCCCTCACTCAAAACAAAGTTAAGTGCAAGTCATGTCATTATTTCTCTGATAGCATGGTCTTCTTCCTCAACAAAGGACAAATACACACAAAAGCTGCCTAGAGGACATTCAAAAGGCAGTTCCTTTGATAGTTTCCTGAAGTTAGTATGATATTCAGTATGAAATTTATTTCATCATGTTTGTTTCTGTTATTGTTTTTGGTGTTGCTGTTTTAAAGATCTATGATACTCAGATTTTTTTGCCATTTTCTGTCATCAAGGTGAATTGTTTTGGCTTGTAAAAATACAAAAATATTCTCCTAATTTGTCTATCTTTTGACCTGATTTCATATTTCCTTTTGCATTACTACACTTGCTTTTGCTTCTGCTGTTTTTTTCTTTATTATGTATACTGACTCAGTAATATTTACTCTGCTTTTATTTTAAATCATTGACTTATTTTTTGAAACTTTAAGTTCTATTATTTAGTGAGTTTTAATTTTAAGTCATTTGTTAATCCCAATTCCTCTAGGTTTCTTGCCATTGTTCCTCTCTCATTCTGATAGATTTAATTATAGCTACGATTCCTTCTTTTTTGAGAATTATAATCAATTTTCTTTTACCCACAAAATTTCCTCATTGCATTAGAAGGTCTATGTTTTATTTTTAAATATTTATAAATATTCATCTTGTAACTATCTGAACCAAGAGGCAAAAATTAAAAGGCAACCAGGTACCCTTTGAGTAACCAAAAAAAAATTTAAAAAGCAAAAACAAGGCAGAGCCAAGATGGCAAAGTAAAAGAAGGGACTTGCTTGAGCTCTCCCCTAAATCCCTCCAAATACCTGTAAAAAAAAACTCTAAACAAATTCTGGAGCTGCAGAGTCCACAAAATGACAGAGTAAAACAAATGGCCAGCCCAAGATAGCCTGGAAGGTTAATAGAAAAGGCCTATTGCACCAGGCTGTGAGCAGAGTGCAGTCCAGCACAGGTCACACCAGCATAGACTGGGCCAGAAGAAGCCTCAGGGGACTGAATCACTGGCAACTGTGACAGTTTCCATACTTTTAGGCTGACATGCGAAAAGCAGCATAGAAGGTCATTGGGAACACTCTGGAAAACCTGGGTGGGTGAGGAATGTAGTCTAGCCCCAGAACAGGGCAGTGGAGGTGGAGGTAGCGGTGGGAGCAGCAGCAGCATTAACAGTTTTTTCTGGAGCTCATGGCCCACAGATGGTATGGGGATCTAGTGGCTAATAAGAAGGGGATTGCAGGGATCTCTTTGCTGGCTCTGAGGCAGGATTCTCCTGCTTTGCCTGGAGATCTAGACAACAATCCTGTTTTTGAGGTAAGGAGGAGCACTGGTGTGGCAGAATTGTAGAACTGCAGTAGAGAGGGAATCCTCTTCACAGGCCCAATGCAGAAATGAACACTTGTGGTCACTTGCTGACCAGAGTACAGGCTAGGGAAAGAGAAACACCTCTTCTTTGATCATACCACCTTAGAAGAATTGAAAATTATATGCACCTAGAAGGATCTCTGAAAACAATTGGACAAAACTCCTGAAGTTTTGGACAGGACAGCCTACATACTGGAAGTCAAAACTCCTACATCAAAAGCCTCAAAGAAAAATGTGAATTGGTCTCAGGCCATGGAAGAGATGAAAAAGAATTTTGAAAATCAAGTAAAAAAAGTAGAGGAAAAATTGAGAAGAGAAATAAGAGTGATGCAAGAAAATCATGAAAAGTGAGTCAACAGCTTGCTAATGAAGACACTAAAAATAACTGAAGAAAATGATATCTTACAAAATAGACTAGCCCAAATCACAGAAGAGGTCCATAAAGCCAATGAGAAGAAGAATGCTTTAAAAAGCAGAATTGACCAAATGGAGAAGGAGGTCCCAAAGTTCCCTGAAGAAAATAATTACTTAAAAAGGAGAATAGAACAAATAAAGAGTAATGAGAAATCAAGAAAATATAAAACATAACCCAAAAAATGAAAAAAAGAAATAGAAGACAATGTGAAATATATCATTGGAAAATCCACTGACCTGAAACATAAATCCAGGAGAGAGAATTTTAAAATTATGGGACTACCTGAAAGCTATGTTCAAAAAAAAGAGCCTACACATCATCTTTAAAGAAATTATCAAGTAAAACTGCCTTGATATTCTAAAATCAGAGGGTAAAATAGAAATTGAAAGAATCCACCAATTGCCTCTTGTAAGAGATCCCCAAAGCAAAACTCCTAGACATATTGTAGCCAAATTTCAGAGTTTCCAGGTCAAGGAAAGAATATTGCAGCAGCCAAAAAGGAACAATTTGAGCATTGTGGAGAAACAATCAGGATAACATAAGATCTAGTAGTTTCTACATTAAGGAATCAGAGGGCTTGGAATATGATATTCCAGAGGTCAGAGGGACTAGGATTAAAACCAAGAATCACTTACCAGCAAAACTGAATATAATACTTCAGGGGAAAAAAGGGGATATTCAATGAAATAGAGGAATTTCAAGCATCCTTGATGGAAAGACCTGAGGTGAATAGAAAATGTGATTTTCAAATACAAGATTCAAGAGACACATGAAAAGGTAAACAGGAAAGAGAAATCATTAGGGATTTATTAAAATTAAACTGCTTACATCCCCTAGGGTTGTTGGAAGAAATATGCATACATATATACGTATGTATATGTATATATATATATATGTATATATATATATATATATATATATATATATATATATATATACACACACACACACACATATGTTTGTGTTTGAATATATGTGTGTAGATAGATAGATAGATAGATAGATAGATAGATAGATAGATAGATAGACAGATAGATATAGACAGAAAGTACAGGGTGAGTTGAATATGAAGTAATGATATCTTAAAAAAATTAAGAAGTGAGAGAGGAATATATTGAGAGAAGGAGGAAGGGAGACAGAGAATGGGGTAAATTATCTCACACAAAAGAGCCAAGAAAAGGCTTTTACCATGGAGGGAAATATCAGGAAGGTGAGAGAGAATGAGTGAACCTTGATCTCATTGGCTTTGGCTAAAGAAGGGAATAACATGCACACACAGTTGAGTATCTTACCCTACAGGAAAGTAGGGGGAAACAGATATAGAAAAGAGGGCAGATTTGGGGAGCAGGTAGTTGGAAGCAAACACTTTTGGAAAGGGACAGGGTCAAAGGAGAGTATAGAACAAATGGGGGGCAGAATACAATGGAAGATAATATAGTTAGTCTTTCACAACATGAATATTATGAAGTATTTTGCATAACTACACATATATAATCTATATTGCATAGGGACAGAATTTGGAACTCAAAGTTTTAAAAACAAATGTTAAAAATTGTTTTTATATGCAACTGGGATATTATTATGTACAGGCAATGGGGTATAAAAATCTATATTGCCCAACAAGAAAGTGAGGAGGAGGGGAATGGAGTGGGTGGCTGAGAGAGAGCAGGACAAACTGGAGGTGGAGTAATCAGAATGCATGCCATCTTGGGTGGGGAGAGAGGAGAGATGGGGAGAAAATTTGAAAGTCAAAATCTTGTGGAAATGAATGTTGAAGGCAAAAATAAATTAATTAACAAAAAGGAAAAGCTAGAAAAATAAAGTGAAAAAACTATTAAAAATAACATAATAAGAAAGACCAACAATGAAACAAACCCCTTAGATTTATAGGTCATTGTCAAATGCACACACACACACGCACACAAACACATATATACACACAAGAAAGGGGTAAAATAAAGAGGAAAATAATATTGGAAAAGGCTGAAAAAGATTTAATACAATCAGAGAGATTTAGGAAAAGGGGAAAAAATAAACTATATTCTTTGGACTAAGTCCTCTGTCTCTACATGCCAGTTTCTTTTGTCAGAGACATTATCAGTGGAAGGTTCTTTGAGCTGGGACAGGGAGAAGTAAGAGCCAGAGGGGAGCTGGAGATGTAACCCCAGCCAATAAGATGAATAGAAAAGAGATAAAAGACTTTTAGTCCTTCAACAAAAGTGACCTCAGTGGGAAATTAATATAAAAACAATGGAATTGATTATGGAAATAGGACTAAATGGCCAATTTTGCACTAGAAAATACAACGGTACCATTGAATAATGTTCTCTTGGAAATAGTTGATGCAGTCTTTATGTAAGTGGTAAGAAAACAGCATTTTACATGGGAGTTCATTTGGAGGCAAATGGGCACAATAAGAAACTAACTTTGGAAGGCAAATATTTTATTTCCCTTGAATGTATCCCAGTCCAGAAGAAGTGATTATGGCTTTCTAAGGATATACAATATCAGTGTGGTTGATGGGGCACAGAAATTCAAATAGAATAGCATAGCTTTAGGAGTTATGAGAGATCTTAAGAATGGAAACATATTGCACAAGATCTCTTTACTAGGATTACAGAATGATTAGTGCCATATGGCACTGCTTTCTTTTTATAATGTTTCAATCATGAACTGATATGGTGAAGTTAACCTATGTAACAAGCACCCTAGTTTACACAGGAGGGCCTGCTGCACAGGTTCTTAGATATGCTTTTCTAAAGAAAGTAACCTTAAATGGGGTAAATAGTCTTACTTTAATCAAGCACATATATCATTCACAAAGTCAGCACCCTGAACTTATAAATTACAAATAGAAAGACCAACAGATAGGACTTTCAACTGTCTGACCACAGACAATACATTGTTGGTTGTTGTCCTTCGTCTTCGAAGAGGACCAAAATGACATCACCATGATAACGTGAAATTGTCCAACTGTGGCTGATCAGATTAATACAAGCTCAGAACGCTCTACCACAGGTTGGGCACAGATAGTCTATGTGAATATTTGGGGTGGCTATCCCAAATACATCCTGTGCAATACATACATTTTTACCAGAGAAAGAAACACCAACATCTATCTAGGTTTTCAAACTCAAGGGTCTCCTTAATGGCTACTCAGAGTCTTGTCTGGCTTATCACACAAATACTGTTCCAACTATTTGAGTCCCAAAGGAAAACCTGACTTTAGAGTATATATACTTTTCGGAGCCTAATTATCAATTAACAAGAGGTGTGGGCCTTCTACAAAACAAGCCTCCCCTAATCATGATTCCCTTAGTAGTTCCACCTGAGTGCTGTTAACGGGTGGGGAAGATTTCTACTCACATTACAATATATTAGCAAAAAATGGCCTTAAAAACAGAACAACTATATAAACAGATCAATAGACAGAAGAATCAAGCAAAGTGTATATAAATCTAAAAAACAGTTAAATAAGATAAAGGAGGGATAAGGGATGAAAGTTGGCACTTTAAAGGTTGTATCTTTATCAGATAAGCAGGCTGAATTGAATAATACAATAAAGAATAGACTAAAATGAGATATAAATAAGGAAGATAAAAGTATAATCTATAAAATGAAACATTGCCATTCATGATCTCAACGTTCGCTTCCAACCTGGAATCTGTGATTCTGTGATAAATGACAAATATAAGCATAAACCTAGGTGCTACTATACTATGCTAATGTTCTGAAAAGGCAGATTTAAAATGCCCCAAATTTATAATGTGAAGATTAAGACATGAAACATCTACAGTACTCATGATTAAACCCCAGTGAGAGAGTTAACTCAAAAGTTGAGATCCCAACCCTGTGCTAGGAAAAGTTACTCTCCCCTTTTTGGATTTGAGAACTTTTTTATAATCTCATAGCATTAAGAAAAATAAATGAAAAGGATATGATCAAACTTAGGCATTTGTTGTGTCTGTCAGATGCAACTTTTAACAGGAAAAATTGATAAAATTAGAAATGAGTTTGCACTTTCATCTCATCTGAATTAACATGAAAGTGAGTTAATGGGAAGGCAATAAAAAAAAAGTTGCTTGTCTTCCCCGATCCCCCTTCCTGAAACCATATCTACTTTTGTAGATATGACAAACAAACAAACAAACAAAAATAACCTTATATGTCATCACTTTTCCATTTTCTTTTCACCTCTTGAAGTCTCCGTTACAGTCTAGGGTTTGAGGGAAAAGAAGTGCAGATGTCACTGTCAACTCACTGATGCTTAGTGAGTGTGTTAAAGCAGTCCCCTCTACCTTCTTCCTTGACTTCATCTCCTCTCTGTCCTCCCTCTGGAGAGTTCCTTAAATTTGCTGTTTTAGAGGAAAACCTGTACTCTTCAGTCCTAATACCAAATTGGGCTTCTTCTTTCATATGCTATTAAGAAATACAGCTCCAAAAGTCTTTAACAATTTATTATGACTTTCAATGTAGACAGTCCAAGTCTAACCAGTATTGTAACAATCAAAATCAAGAAAAAAATAAGAAGGCATCTGAACGAATGCAAAGTGAAAGCAGCACAACCCAAAAGATATTACATTTAATGATTTAAACAAAGTAAATGGGAAAATATGGAAAAATAAAAAAAAATTAATCATAGTAATTAGGATTGACCATAAGTATGAAATAATACAAACAAACACTTTCCTTTCTTTGAAAAGACAGGGGAATATGGGTTAGGGGTGTTATATAATACACTGTAAAGTATTGGTTTTGCTGTATGTTCTAATAGCATTTCATTTTTCTTCAATTACACATCAAGACAATATTTAGCATTCATTTTTACAAGACTTCTGAGTTGCAATTTTTTCCCTCCTGGTCTCCCATCTTCCAAAAATAAGAGGCAATGTGATATAGCTTACTCATGTGTTATCTGGTAAAGCAAATTTCTATACTAGTCACAGATGTGAAAGAAGAAATAGATAAAAACATGTAAAAAAGAATAAAATAAGTGAAGAAAATATGCTTGGATCTGCATTCAGAGGCAATCAGTTCTTTATCCGGATATGGATAGCATTTTCATTAATGAGTACTTTGTACTTGTCTTGGAACATGGTGTTGCTGAGAAAAGCTGAGCCATTCATAATTGATCATCACATGATGTTGATGATACTGTGTACAATGTTTTCTTGGTTCTGCTTTTTTCACTTTGTATCAGTTTGTACAAGTCTTTACAGTCTTTATCTGAAATCTGACTATTCATCATTTCTTATTGCATAATAGTTTTCCATTCTACTCATATATCATAGCTTTTTAAGCCATTCCCCAGTTGATGGGCATCCCATCAATTTCCAATATTCTGCCATCATGCAAAGGGCTGCTATAAATATTTTTTGCACAGGTAGGTCCTTTTCCCATTTTTATTATCTCTGGCATGCAGACCTAGTAATGGCATTGCTGGATTCAAGGTTATGCACAGTTTGGTTGTCCTTTGAGCATAGTTTCAAATTGTTCTCCAGAGTAGTTGGATTAGTTCACAATTCTAGTAACAATGTATTAGTGTCTTGATTCCTACATAATCTCCAACATTTTTCTTTTCATTTTTTGTGTGATACTAGCAAATTTGATTGGTGTGTGGTGGCATTTCAGAGTTGTTTTAATTTACATTTCTCTAATCAAAAGTGATTTAGAGCACTTCTTCATATACCTATAGATATCTTTGATTTCTTCATCTGAAAACTGCCTATTCATATCCTTTCACCATTTATCACTTGAGGAATGACTTCTATTCTTATAAATTTAACTCAGTTCTCTATTTATTTGAGAAATGAGGCCTTTATCTGAGACATTTGCTGTATAGATTATTTCTGAGCTTTCTCTTTCCTTCTAATCTTGGTTGCATTGGCTCGGTTTGTTTGAAAATTTTTAATTTAATATAATCACATATATGTATTTTATGTTTCATAGTGCTCTGTACCTCTTGTTTGGTTATCAATTCTTCACTTTCCCAGAGATTGGACAAGTACACTATCCCTTGTTCTTCTAATTTGCTTATGGTGTCACCTTTTATGTCTAAATCATGTACACATTTTGACCTTATCTTGGTATGCAGTAGAAGATGTAGGTCCATATAGCTTGTTTCTTATTGTTTTTCAGGTTTTTTTCCTGCAATTTTTTTGTCAAATAATTATTTCTTATCAAAGAAACTGGGGTCTTTAGGTTTATCAAATGATAGATTACTATAGTCATTTGTTACTGTGTTTTGTGTACATAACCAATTCTACTGACTCACCACTGTATTTCTTAGCCAGTATTAGATAGTTTTGATTATGACTGCTCCATAAAATACTCTGAGATCTGGTATGGCTAGGCCACCTTCCTTTCTATTTTTTTCTTTAATTATCATGATATTCTTGATTTTTTGTTCTTTCATATTAATTTTGTTGTTAGTTTTTGAGCTCTATCAAATAATTTTAGGAATTTCGATTGGTATAGTACCGAATAAGTAAACTAGCTTAGGCAAAATTGTCATTTTTATTATATTATCATGGCCCAGCTATGAGCAATTGATACTTTTCCAATTTTTTAGATCTGACTGTTTGTGTGAAAAATATTTTGCCATTTTGTTCATGTAATTCCAAGGTTTCTCTTGGCAGGTAGACAACCAAGTATTTTATATTGTTTATAGTTATTTTAAATGAAATTCCTCTATCTCTTGCTAGTGAGCTTTGTTGGCCATATAAAGAAATTCTAATTATTTATGTGATTTTATTTTATATTCTGCAATTTTTCTAAGTTTGTTCATTATTTCAAGTAGTTTCTTATTTGATTCTCTACGATCCTCTAAGTATATCATCATATCATTTGCAAAGAGTGACAGTTGTGTTTACTCATTGCTTATTCTAATTCCTTCAATTTATTTTTCTTCTGTTGCTAAAACTAACATTTCGAGTATTGTATTAAATAATAGTGGTGGTAATGGGCATCTTTGCTTCACCTCTGATTTTATTAGGAAGTCTTCTCTCTTATCCCCATTACAGATGATTATTGCTGATGGTTTTAGATACATATTACTTGTTTTAAGGAATGATCCCTTTATTCCTATGCTTCGTAGTGTTTTTAATAGTAATGAATGTTGTATTTTGTCAAAAGCATTTTTCCTGATTTGATGGGATAAATATGATTTCCGCTGCTTTCATTATTGATTTGATCAATTATGTTGATAGTATTCCTAATATTGAACCAACCCTGAATTTCTGATATAAATTCCATCTGATTATAATGTACAGTCCTTGTGATGTATTTGCCTTCCTACTATTTTGTTCAAATTTGTTTGCACCAGTATTAATTGGGAAAATTGGCTTATTAATTTTGTCTGTATTTTAACTGTTCTTGTTTAAGTATCAGCTCCATATTTGTGTTATAAAATGAGCTTGATAAGACTCCTTCTTTGTCTATTTTTCCACATCATATATATAATATTGGAATTAACTGTTCTTTAAATATTTGGTAAAATTGACTTGTGAAACCATCTGGATGGCCCTGGGGATTTTTTCCTAAAGAGTTCATTAATGGTTTATTTGATTTATTTTTGTAAGATGCAGTTATTTAAGCATTCTATTTCCTGATCAAGGTAATTGAATCAAGGTAATTTGTAGTTTTGTAAATACTCATTGATTTTGCTCAGATTGTCAGATTTATTGGCAAATAATTGGGCAAAATATATACTAATAATTGGCCTTAATTTATTTTCCATGGGTGGTGATTTCACCTTTTTCATTTTTCATACCGGATATTTCATTTTCTTCTTTCTTTTCTAAAAATAAAATTAACCAATGGCTTATCTATCTCCTCCCCTCCCATAAATTAGAACCTACATGCATTTATTAGCTCAATAGTGTTTTATTTTCAGTCATTAATCTTACCTTTCATTTTTATAGTTTCCAATTTGGTGATCAATTGGAGATTATTATTTTGCTCTTTTCCATTTTTTGTGCATGCCTAATTCATTTATCTGTTTTTGTTTTTGTTTTTATAGTTTGTTGATGTAAGAATTTAGAGAAGTAATGTTTCCTGTAAATACTATTTTGGCTGCATCCCACAAATTTTGGTGTGTTATCTCATTGTTGTCATTCTTCTTTAATGAAATCATTATTTCTATAATTTGTTCTTTCACCCACTTTTTCTTAATTATTAGATTAGTTTCCAATTAATTTTGATCTTTCTGCTGTCCTTTGTTGAAAATATTTTATTGCAACATGATCTGAATATAATGCATTTAATATTTATCTTTCTACATTTGATTTTGATGTTTTATGACCTACTACATGGTCAACTTTTCTGTGGGTATCATGTGCTACTGAGAAAAAGGTATTTTCCTATCTGTTCCCATTCAGTTTTCTTGAAAGATCTGTCATAGATAATTTTTCTAATATTATATTTTTCTCCTTAGTTTCTTCTTCACTTTCTAGTTAGGTTTATCAAGTTCTGAGAGGGGACATTTGGGGTCCCCCAAAAGTATAGTTTTGCTGTGTTTCTTTCTGTAACTCACTTAACTTCTCCTTTATGAATGTAGGTGCTGTACCACTTGATACATGTATGTATATTTAGTATTAATATTGCTTTATTGTCTATGATACTTTTTAGTGAAATGTAGTTTCCTTCCTTATCTCTTTCAATTAGGTATATTTTTGCTTTTATTTTGAATTAGATTGTTATCCCTGGTTTTTTTCCTTCAGCTAAAGTATAATAGATTTTGCTCCAGCCCTTACCTTTACTCTGTGTATCTCTCTGCTTCAGATGCATTTCTTATAAACAAAATTTTGTAGGATTCTGGTGTTTTGGTTTTTTTTATGTACTCTGTCCTCCATTTCTGTTTTATGGGAAAGTTCATTCCATTGTTATTCACATTTATGATTACTATCTGCACATTTCCTTCTATCCTACTCTTCTTCCTATTTGTTCTCTGTCTCCTTTCAGCCTTTTGCCCCTCATGAGTTGTTTTCTTTTCCTAAGCTCTTGATTCCCCCCTTTAATTCTCTTGCATCACTCTCATTTCATTTCCCAGTTTTTCTTCTACCTCTTATATAATTTTTAAACTCTTTTTTGAGCTCTTCCATGAGGTTTTTTTTTCTGGGCTTGACAACATTTATCATCTTTTGGGGCTAGGAATTTCCCAGAAGTGTTTTAACATTATTCACTTCCTCCGAGTTTATTTCTTTCTCTTCTCTGTCACCATAATAACTTTCTATGATCAAATTCTTTTGTTGCTTTTGTTTGCTAATCTTTCCTTTTGGTCTTTTTTTTTCCTTTTTTTGGGGGGGGGGGATTTGAGCTCTGCTCCCCCAGAAGAAAGGGGTAGTTTCTCAGCCTTCTTGTACCAGTGGCTCTAGGCACTGCCTGTTTACCCGGTGTTGTACTGATGTTGCCCTGAAGCCCACAAGAGCCATCCTTTCTGTTGCTGTGTTGAGAGGGTAAGGATGCAGGTGACTGGTGCTGCTAGAGGCTATAGGGGTCTGACAGCTTACCTGGTGCTGATCCAGGGTTCTGGTGCTGGTGTCTGGCATGTGCTGAAGCTGGTGGAGCATTTTTGCATTTACCTGGGGTTACACTGAAGCATGTGGAGGTCTGACCTCCACTGTTAACTGCCCGTTTGCCCAGGACTATACTGAAGCATGTAGAAGTTCTCAAATCTGGAGTCTGTTCATTCCCCTGGAAATGCTAAAGCACATGGAGGATCATGGCATTGGCATTTGCCTGTTCCATCCCACTGAATCTCAAGATCTCCCATTGGTTTGATGAAAAGGGGAGTGTTGCTGGCTTGTTGGGATGCTTTCTGTTCTGGACTGTACTCCCCTTTTACCTGAATAAGAACTTTTTTTGTCAGTCTTCCCCGTTTCTTGGACTAAAAGATTTTTTCATCACATTTTTTGATGCTTCTGGTGTTCCAGAATTTATTTTGGAACTCTACTATATGATTATTTGGAGGTGAATATGGGAGAGTTGTACCAATTTACTTTTACTCCACCATCTTGGTTCCTGAAAATCCAATACCCCACCCCATCCTTGCTGTATTTTTAAAATCGTGACTAAATAAAAGTCTCATTGTATAAATGTTTATTTTTCAGTTGTGTCTTACTCTTCATGACCCCACTGATGGTTTTCTTGGTGACATTACTGAAATGGTATAACATTTCATTCTCCAGCTCATTTTTCAGATCAGAGACTGAGGCAAACAGGGTTCAGTAACTTACTCTGGATGACACAGCTATTAAGTGTCTGAGGCTAGATTTGAACTCAGAAAAATGATTTTTTCCTGTCTTCTGACTGCATGCCCTATCCACTGGGACTCCAAACTCATCACTGTATAGTTGCAAAGGGGTTGTTATATTCATAACTGAATAGAGTGAAAAAAACAAAAAAGGACAATTTTTAAAAAATAATCAAAAGAAACCACAATCATGCCACATTTAAGCTTCAAAGTAGAATTTAAACGAGCTTCTAAAATGTCCTATAAATAGGAACTCTAGTTTATTTATAGATATATCCTGTCTAGTCTTGTGTTCAGTGAGCAGATCAGTTAAACATGATAAAAAAAATTAATACTTTTTAGCTATGTCAAACAAGACAATGGTTTTCTAGTAGATCTTGAAACATCCACAAAGTATCATAATTTTGTCATAAGAAGTCTGAGAACTATATAATCTTATTTAGATATTCTCAGAAAATTAGATAGCATAACTTATATATAAGATAACTTATATCTTATTTTACCATGTTTGCTTTAAAGTTACAAATCAAAAACAGAGGTTTTACTGTATGAAAAGAGCAACTAAGGCAAAGCTACTTTTTTTCTTAATAAATCATAAATAAATATGATGCAGCTTCAGGAAATTTCAAGACGATAAAAGTATCAAGAAAATTACAAAATTTCATGGAATAATTAACAGTTTGTCAGAATGAACTTAATATTACCTATTAATATAAAAATTATTATCATCTATTAATACAAGCCACTATTCACATATTTGCTATTTTATTTTGATCAACATCTATTAGCTTTCAAATTGTACGTATCTCATTTAATTCAGCTTAGTTTCAGACTTCATTTCAGTTATCTACAAATTCTGATACTCTATTTTTGCTTCCAAGTAAATCAAGTTATGTGAAATGATTTATTTTAGAAATTAAGAAGAATGTTAATTGTCAGAACTATATACAATAAATTTTTTCTATTTACCCTGAAAAAATAAATAAAATGTTGTACATATAATAGATGCCTAATTGATGTTAATTATGTAGAATTCTTGATTTATTTTATTTTAATTGTTATACAGTTGCTATACAGTCTGTTATACAGGCTTCCACCAACTCATGTAAAAGTTTCAATATATTAAAATTATTATTATAATTAACGTTGTTCAAAACAACATTATGTAGGGTCTACCTGTAATCAACAAAATGATAAAATTCATATTTAATGCTGCATCTCTCTCCTTTGGACTTTAGCAACTCTGTCCCATGCTCAAAAACTGTGATAACTTGAAACTCAAAGGTTCTCCATTTCCAGGTTTCAAGATCACCTCAGGTCCATTCCATTATGAGTAACAATGATCAAACCTATTTATTCTAGAGGTCAACAAACAAGATAATTTGGTAATATTTTTTTAAATAAGAGGAAGAGAGGTAGGAACATAAAATATCTAATTTAACCCTATCATCCTCATAATTGTAGCAGGAGATCAAACAACAAACAAATTTAAGGAGAATTGAATTAATACTGACTTTATAGTTGTATAACTCAGTTCTTTTATGATGTAATACATAAATGGCTCTTCACCAAAAACATAAAATAAGGATAATTATATATTTATAGTGATTCAGTGGGCAATATGATCAATAGAGATGTCAAAACTACTTTGGAAATATAAAATGTCCTTTAAATTCCTATTAATAATAATTTCATTTTCTGGCATAAGAATTTTTTTTCTCCCATCGGTTATCTGAACTCATATTTATAGTAGTTGTATCTTTCACGACATAAGGTAGAATATTGTTCTGACATAATGTGATATTTTTCAAAAACATGATTTGGATGTTAATATTTAGTAATTAATTAAATTAATATTTCTATTAATATTTAAGGTTACTGTTCATTTTGTTTATTAAGTACATCCACAGGTTTATAATATCTGTGAATGACTTCCTGTGCAAATATGGCAGAGTGAGGAAGGAACACTCTCAAGTCCTCCCAATTTCCCCTCCAAAGAGCTAGAAAACTGCTTGAGAATTGTTCTAGCAGCAGAGGCAGCAGTAGTAAAGTGGCCAATTTCACAGCAGGGGGCCTGCAGTAAGGCTTCAAACCTCTAAGACCTCAACCTCCTGCTAGCCAGCATCCCCTAGACAAGAGAGCAGTGTGTGCAGCACAGCAAAGCCCCACCTCAGTGACCCCACCCCTAGAATAAGCCACCAGGATTGCTTTAACCCCATTCCACTCCTGGAACCTATCAGCAGAGGACCTTATTTTTATAGCAAGATAGCAGTAGGGCCCCACCCTTGGTCAGATCAACACCAAAATTACTCTTCCAGAACCTGCTAGCAGAAAGGCCCTCTTTCCATAACAACCCATTATCAGAGTCCCAGTGCCCCCCAAAAGATCCTTCTTCCAGGGTCAGCTGCCATAGCAACCCAGCAACCAGGTCTCACCCTTGGAACAGGCCAGCAGCTAAACCACACACCCAAGGGAAGACAACAGGGAGTCCCCACCATGCAATACAAGTAAGCTGGAAAACCTATGCTCCAAAGATAGCAAGAAGCTAAGCCCTGAAACCCAGGGAAATTCAGTAGTAAGATGAGAGTCCCAGGATCAAATGTCTGGGACAGCACAAAATCATAACCCAACTCTCACATAAAAACACTATGTCACCAAAAAAAGGCAGAAAAAAGAGCACAAAACAAACAAAGAGTTTGACTATAGAAAATTACTGTGGTAGCATGGAAGATCAAGGCATAAAGTTAGACGAGGATAATAGAGTAAAAATGGATAAATGTGAGGCTTCAAAAAAAAAAAGTGGAATTTGGTCTCAGCTCCAAAAAGAATTCCTGGAATACCCTAAAAAGGATTTTAAAAAGCAAATTGGATAAGTAAAAGAAAAACTGGGAAAATAAATGAGAGTAATATAAGAAAATCATGAAAAATGGAGTTAATAGGATGGGAAAAGATAAACAAAAATTAAGCAAAGAACATAACCCCCTAAAAACAGAATTGTCCAAATGGCAAAGGAAGTACAAAAGCTCACTGAACAAAATAATTTCTTAAAAATTAGAATTAAACAAGTGAAAAAGAGTGACTCTATGAGACATCAAGATATAATAAAACAATATCTAAGCAGTAAAAAAAATAATAATAGAAGGAAATGTGACATTTCTCATTTGAAAAACAACTGACCTAGAAAACAAATCCAGGAAAGATAATGTAAGAAATATTGGAATACCTGAAAGGCATGCTTAAAAAAAAAAAACAAAAACAAAAACAAAAAAAACCTGGACAACATCTTTCTAGAAATTATCAAAGAAAACTGCCCTGATACATAAAATCAGAGGCCAAAATAGAAACTGAAAGAAGTCGCTGACTACCACATGGAAGGGATCCCAAAATGAGAATTTCCAGGAACATCATAGTTAAATTCCAGAGCTTATAGATCAAGGAGAAAGTTTTGCAAGTAACCAAAAACAAATAATTCAAGTATTGTGGAGCTAGACTCAAGATTACACAGTATTTGGTATCTTCACATTAAAGAACTATAGGGCTTTGAATATGGTATATGGGAAAATAAAGGAATTAGGATTAAAACCAAGAATAATGTACTGAGCAAAATGTAATATAAATTTTCAGATGAGAAAATGAATGTTAAACAAAACAGAGGACTTTCAAGTATTTCCAATTAAAAGACTAGAGATGAATTAAAAGAAAGTGATATCCAAATACAAGACTCACAGGAGAAATAAAAGTTAAAAAAAAAAGAAAGAGAAAAGCAAAGTAATTCAATAAGGTTAAATTGTTTATATTTCTATATGGCAAGATCATCTTTGTAACTCTTAGCAACTTTATTACCACAAGAACAATTAGAAGGAGTATATGTTGAATAAGGATGAGGACATGAGATGACTGTCATGGGATGATACCCCCCCCGCAAAAAAAAATAAAAGGATGAGAAGGGGAAAATTACACTAGAAGAGAGGGTGGAGAGATTGAATGGGGTAAATTATCCCACATAAAAGAATCATGAAGGATGTATTATAATGGATGGGAAGATGCAAGGGGAGGGTGGACAAAGCATAAACCATACTCTCATCAAAATTGGAACAAAGGGAGAATAACATATACACTCAGTTGGATATAGAAATCTATATTACCCTATAAGGAAGTAAAAAGGGATGGGATTATAGAAGAAGAAGGAAGGACTGATAAAAGAGAGAGTAGGTAAAAGAAGGTGGTGGTCAGAATTAAAACACTTGTGAGGAGGGAAAAGATTGTGTATAAGAAAGAGAGGGGGATAAACAAGCAAATAATAGCATGGAGGGAAATACACAGTTAGGTACAGTAATTTGTGACTCTCCCTAAAATGGAAGCAAAGAGCAGAATGGATTAAAATGGAGAATCCCACAAGACATTGTTTACAGGTAACTCATTCCAAGCAGAGAAATACACACAGGGTAAAGGTAAGGGGGTGGAACAGAATCTATTATGCTTCAGATGAAGCAAAAGAAAGCAGGACTAGCTATCATTGAACCAGACAAAAAGTAAAAATTGATACAATTAAAAGAAGTAAACAAGGAAACCATATTTTGCTAAAATATGTCACAGACAATGAAGTCATATCAGTACTAAACATATATGCACCAAATTGTATAGCATCTACATTTTTGAAGAAGTTTAATGAGTTACAGGAGGAAATAGATAATAAAACTAAACTACTGGAAGACTTGAATTTTACGGTCTTGGAACTAGATAAATCTAACCAAAACCAAAAATAATAAGCAAGAAAGAAGTTAAGGGAAAAGTTAGATATGATAAAACTCTGGAGAAAACTGAATGAGAATACAAAGGAATATATCTTTTACTCAATAGTAGATGGAACCTACACAAAAATTGACCATGAATTAGGACATAAAAGTTTCACAACCTAATGCAGAAAACTAGAAATAGCAAACACATACTTTTCAAATCATAAGGCAACAAAAAATACAGTTAATAATAGACAATGGAAAGAGAAATTTAAAATTAATTAGAAATTAAATACTATAGACAATTGGATCAAGGAGCAAATTATAGAAGTAATCAGTAATTTTATTTAAGAAAATAATGAGACAATATACCAAAATATATGATATGTAGTTAAAAATACAGTATGTAGGAGAAAATTTGTATTTCTAGTTGCCCACATCAATAAAATAGAGAAAAAGCAAATCAATGAATTCATCATTTGACTAAAAAAAACTAGAATAAATTAAAATCTCTAAGAACCAAGTTGGAAATTCTGATACTCAACTGTGAGATTAATAAAATTGAAAGAAAAAATCTTTGAGCAAATAAATAAAACTAGAAGCCAGTTTTGTGGAAAAAAATCAATAAAATAGATAAACCATTAGTTAATTTGATTTTTAAAAAGGAAAGAAAAAAACAAATTACTAGTATAAAAATGAATGGGGTCAATTCACCATTAATGAAGGGGAAATTAAGACAATTGTTAGGATGAATTTTGCCCAATTACATGTCAATAACTGACAATCTAAATGATAGTTCTACCTAAATTATCTATTTATTTAGTGTCATATCAATAAAACTATCAAAAATTGTTTTATAGAGCTGGAAAAGTAATAGCCAAATTCATCTCTGAGAACAAATTTTTAAGGATATAGAGGGAATCGATAAAAACAAAATTGGAAGGAGGTAGTCTAGCTGTACCAGATTTCAAACTTCATTCTAAAGTAGTAATTATCAAAATAATCTGGTACAGGCTAAGAAATAGAATGGTGGATCAATGGAACAAATTAGGTACAAATTACATTATAGTAAATGGCCATTGTTGTAGAGAGCCAGTACTGATGGAGTCCAGAATGTGAGGTACTCGAGACTTGTACTAGCATAAAGGCTGATGTTCTCAGGATTGGTGACCATCCCACTCTTGATAAGCAAAGATGAGATAGTCCTGACCCTGATTGTGTACCCGGAGGTTGTTACACAGTAGGAACTAAGATATGGATGTAAAAGATGTAAACTAAAAATGTTCTCATGGGAATAACCTTGCTTGCTTGCTTAAGAGAGTAAATAACCTTGACCCTCAGATCAATAAATCAGTCATGTATAGTTGGTACAGGCTTGCCTAGCCCCCTCTCCTATCTCTTTCTTTTCTATAACCACTGTGCCTCTGATCCACCAGTTGCTGGCACATAATAATTTAGTATATGATATGCACAAAGGTCCAATCTTTTGGAACAAAAACTCACTATTTGACAAAAACTGCTGGGAAAACTGGAAAACAGTATGGCAGTCAACCAAGTATAGACACATAAAGAAAAGGTCAAAATGATTACATGATTTACATACAAAGTGTGACACCATAAGGAAATTAACAGAACATGTAATAGTTTATCTGTCAGATCTGTGGATAAGGAATGGATTCATGTGGATTCATGATCAAACAAGAGATAGAAAAGATTTTAATAGGATTTAAAAGGACTTAAATTTAAATAGATAATTTTAATTATATTGAATCATGAATTTTTGTCCAAACAGAGTCAATGCAACCAAAAGTAGGAGGAAAGGAGAAAACTGGGAAACAATTTTTATAACGTGTCTCAGAAAAAGGTGTTTCTGAAATATGTAGACAACTGAGTGAAATTAATAAGAATATGTCATTCCCCAAATATTAAATAGCCAAAGGATATGAATAGGTCGTTTTCAGATGAAGAAATCAAAGCATTCTATAGACATATGAAAAAATGCTTTACATCACTTTTAATCAGAGAAATGCAAATTAAAATACCTCTGAAATACCACCTCATACCTATCAGAGTGCCTAATATGACAAAAAAAGAAAAATGATAAATGCTGGAGAAGTTGTGGTGAAAAAAATGGAACATTAATTCATTTTTGGTGAAGTTGTGAACTGATACAATCATACTGGACAACAATTTTGAACTATGCTCAAAGTGCTATAAATCCATTCATATCTTTTGATCCAGCAATACCACTGCTGAATCTATAACCAAAAGACTTATAAAAAGAAGGGAAAATAACTTATTTGTACAAAAATATCTGTACAATCTCTTTTGTGGAGGCTAAGAATTGGTAATCAATGGGAGACTCATCAATTGGAAAATGGCTAAATAAGCTGTGATATAAGATTGTGAGGCAATATTATTGTGCTATAAGAAATGACAAGCAAAATGATGTCAGAATAACTTGAAAAGATTTACATGAACTAATGCATAGTGAAATAAACAGAACCAGGAAAACATTGTGCATGGTAATATTGATATTTTTTGATGAGAAACTGTGAATGATTTAGTTATTCTCAGGAATACAATGATCCAAGACAATCCCAAAGAAATTAAGATAGTATTATCTCTCATCTGGAGAGAAAATTGATATTGATTAAATATAAACTGAAGCATGTTATTTTTCACTTTGTTTCTTTTTTTTTTTTGTCTTCTAATCAAGTCTTCTACAAAATGACTAATATGGAAGTGTATGTGTGTACAATTTATATCTGTTTGCTTATTGTCTCAGGGAGAAAAAGGGAAAGGGGGAGAGGGAGGGATATAGTTTAAAACTAAAAACTTTTAAGAAAAATGTTAAAAAATAAAAGATTTGTGAGTTTAGAAATCATCTGTTCTTAATACTTCAAAAAATTCATTATTTCATCATTCTTAATGTGTTGCTAGGGCCAAGTTCACAAGAAAAAGAATAGAAAAAATTGGAAAGACAAATTGGATAATTTAGTTTGCATGAAATTAAAAATGTTTCATTAAAAATCATATTCAGCTAAGATTAGAGAGGAAACAGTTAAGTGAAGGCAAAAACTCCATTGCAAATGGTATGATAAACATTTCATTTCCATTATGTATAAGGATCTGGTTTAACTGTATAAGAATAGAAGCTATTCTCCAGTAGACAAATGGTCAATAGATATGAATAGATAGTTCTCAAAGGAAAAAAAATTCCAACTTATCTTTAGCCATATAAAATCATCCAAATCACCAATGATGTTTTTAAAGAATGAAAATTAGAAAAACACAAACTAAATCAGCTCTGAGGCTCAATTCCACACCCATCAGATTACTGAAATTGATGGAAAAGTAAAATGACAAATGTTTGGGTGCTGTGTGAAAATGGACTCATTAATACATTGTTGGTAAAGCCATGGAACTAGTCCAGTATTTCTGAAAATCAATTTGGAACCGTGCCCCTAAACTTACTCCATTGTTTATACCTTTTGACACAACACAGGGCTGCATGTCTCTACTAGGCAGAAGCCCCAGAAAATATGAAAGAAAGAACAAAGGATCTACATTTACAAAAATATTTATAAGCAGTTTTATCTTTGTTTTGTTTTGCATTGTATTTTTTATTTTCTAGTGGCAAGGAATTAGGAGTTAAAGAGTTACTCATCATACATGGAAATCAATGTTAGGAAGGCTCAATCTGCCACATAAGAAGTCAGCATCAGAGTCAGGAATTGAACCTTGGTCCTCCTATTTCAATGCTAATGTTCTTTCTACTCTACATGATAGAGGGTTTTCAAAAGATTTTATATCCCAAATTTTGATTCCCTTTCATTTGCATTCTTTTATATTTTTACTCATAGTGAACATGGTTGCCAAATTTTCATAGTTATCATGCTTCCCCCACTTATATATATAGTTTCCAAAGATCAGAGGAGACATAAAGGATTACTTGATCCTATAATATTACAAAGTAGGAGGGTTTAGTACTTTATCACTGTCAGTCTCAGTTTCAGCATAATACCTCCAAAACATGCATTTCCCTGATTCTATAAAGGAAGAAAACATTCATAGAGACTTTGCTCATGACTATGATTTCTCTGCTGCTTCAAGGTCTTTGTTCACAGGAGCAAGTTTCCATTCTTCCTGGGCAGATTTTATTTCTTTGTAATATTCTCCATAGGATCATTTGATCTATGTTTATCAGTTCACTTCTCTTCAGTTAGATCTATCTTCTGATTATTTTTCATGGAAATTGTCATTCTTTTATAACAATTCACCCATAACCCTTACATTTTAATCTCATGTCTAACATTAACATAAAACAAAATATCATGCTGCTTGCTCTTAATTGTTAAATGTCCTAATAAACTCTAATTTGTTTCCCTCCCCTATTCAATTCACATTAACAAAGATGCCAAAATCATCTTCCTAATCCCCAGGTATGATGGTCTTTTCCAAAATTCAAAAACCTTCATTAGCTCATCTGAGGAAATGAATACAATTTCCTTGGAGTGGGATAGCACAGTGGTTAACTGGTTACTGGCAGGCTGTGTTCATAAAGCCTGTTAATGTTCTCTAAATTCTGGTCTTTTTCCTGCAGTTATTGTTTGTCCTGAGTTCATTGCTCTCAATTTGCCTGTTTCTTCAATAAGGGAACTGGGATCCCCAATACCTCAATTCTATTCTTAACTCACATTATTGAGCAACAAGTTCATTTTTGGCTCTAGTCTAAGGTTTTCTTTCTATCAAAAGAAGGGAGAAAGAATAATAATAATTATAATAAAAACATACCCACTACACCAATATGAATCAGCTATTCTATGCAGGAAAGCAAATTCTAAGCAATAGCAGATCATGGAATGAAGGAAATCTATTGCAAGGCTAGTATATAAGTCTTGTTGGAATACTTTAAATAAGACTGCTTATTATCTGTCTTACATTTTATCTCCACTGAGTTCAACTCACTCAACAGCAACAGGGATCTTTTCTTCCTCAAACTCTTTCTTATACTGCTCAAATTGTGATAACTGGTTGTTGTCCTTTGTCTTCGAAGAGGACAAAAATGGCATCACCATGATAAAGTGAAATTTCAGTGTGTCCAGCTGTGGCTGATTAGACCAAAACGAGCTTGGAGTGCTCTACCAAAGTTGGGCACAGATAGTCCATGTGAATATTTGGGGTTCATCCTGTATTTACTTTGTGTTGTCTCAATTCTGCTTTGCTCAAAGACCACAGCACCCTTTCTGATGTGGACAGTCCTGTTCCAGTATCTCTCATGTCACACAGTAAAATCCAAAGTTATTGAGAGACACCTTGAGGGTGCCCTTGTACCACTTTTTTTTTTATTTTAAATTTTTATTTACTAATTTTTAGTTTTCAACATTCATTTTCACGAGATTTTGAGTTCCAAATTTTTCCACATCTCTCACCTCTCCCACCTCATAACATCTTGCATTCTGATTACCCCTTCCCTCAATATGTCCTCCCTTCTATCATACCCCTCCCTTCCCTTATACCCATCTTCTCTCTTTTCTTATATGGCAAGATAGATTTTTGTGCCCCATTACCTGTATTTCTTATTTCCCAATTGTATACAAAAACATTTCCCAACATTTGTTCCTAATACTTTGAACTCCAACTTTTCTCCCTTCCTCCGTCCCCGCCCATCTCCATTGGGAAGGCAAGCAATTCAATATAGGCTATGTATGTGTAGTTTTGCAAAAAGGTTTCCATAATAGTCATGTTGTGTAAGACTAACTATATTTCCCTTCATCCTATCCTGCCCATTTATTCTATTCTCTCTTTTGACCTTGTCCCTCCCTATTAGTGTCTGCTTCAGTGTCTACTTCTAATTACTCCCTTCTCATGTTTACCTTCCCTTCTATCATCCCCCTCATCCTGCTTATCCCCTTCTCTTCTACTTTCCTGTAATATAATATATTTTCATTCCAAATTGAGTGAGCATGTTATTCCCTCCTTAAGCCAAATATGAAGAGAGTAAGTTTCTCTTTTTCTCTCTCACTTCCTCCCTTTTCCCCTCCATTGAATCAGCTTATTCTTGCCTCTTTTATGAGAGATAATTTGCCCCATTCCATTATTCCCTTTCTCCTCCCAATATATTCCTCTCTTACCCCTTAATTTTACTTTTTAGATATCATCCCTTCTTAATCAACTCACCTTATGCTCTCTCTGTCTCTGTATGCATACATATGTGTGTGTGTGGGTGTGTAATTCCTTCAACTACCCAAATACTGAGAAAAGTCTCATGAATTACAAATATTGTCTCTTCTTGTAGGAATACAAACAGTTCAAATTTAGAAATTTCTTTATGATTTCTTTTTCCTGTTTACCTTTTCAAGGTCCTCTTGATTCTTGTGTTTGAAAGTCAAGTTTCCTTTTCAGGTCTGGTCTTTTCATCAGAATGCTTGAAAGTCCTCTATATCATTGAATGACCACTTTTTCCCCTGAAGTATTATACTCACTTTTACTGAGTAGGTGATTCTTGGTTTTAATTCTACTTCCTTTGACTTCTGGAATATCATATTCTAAGTCCTTCAGTCCATTAATGTAGAAGCTGCCAGACCCTGTGTTATACTGATTTTATTTCCACAGTACTTGAATTGTTTCTTTCTAGCTGCTTGCAATATTTTCTCCTTGACCTGGGAACTCTGGAATTTGGCTACAGTATTCCTTCGGAGTTTCTCTTTATGGATCTCTTTCAGGAGATGATTGGTAGATTCTTTCAATGTTTATTTTACCCTCCTGTTCTAGAATACCAGGAAAGTTTTTCTTGATAATTTCATGAAAGATGATATCTAGGCTCTTTTTCGATCATGGCTTTCAGGTAGTCCCATAATTTTTAAATTGTCTCTTGGATCTATTTTTGAGGTCAGTTGTTTTTCCAATGAGGTGTTTCACATTATCTTCTTTTTTGTTTGTTTGTTCTTTTGGTTTTGTTTGGTAATTTTTTGGTTTCTCACATAGTCATTAGCTTCCATCTGATCCATTCTAATTTTTAAAGAACTATTTTCTTCAGTGAGCTTTTGAGCCTCCTTTTCCATTTGGCTTATTCTGCTCTTTAACGCATTCTTCTTCTCATTGACTTTTTGGGCCTGTTTTGCCATTTCAGTTAGCCTATTTTTTAAAGTGTTAATTTCTTCAGCATTTTTTGGAATGTCCTTTATCAAGCTGTTGACTTGCTTTTCATGGTTTTCTTGCACCGCTCTTATTTCTCTTCCCAATTTTTCCTCTACCTCTATAACTTGATTTTCAAAATCCTTTTTGAGATCTTCAATGGCCTGATTCCATTGTGTATTTAATTTTTAGGTTTTGCCTGAAGAAGCCTTGACTTTTAGGTCTTTATCTGAAGACCTAAATTGTTCCTCCTCATCTGAAAGGATGGAAGGAAATACCTGCTCACCAAGAAAGTAACTTTCTATTGTCTTATTTGTTTTCCTTTTTTGGGTATTTTCCCAGCCAGTTACTTGACTTTTGAGTTCTTTGTCAGGGCCAAGTTCAGGGCTGATATTAAGATCAGTTGCTCAATTCCCCCAGGGGCTCTAGGTGGAGGGCTTCAAAAACAGAAGGTGCTGCTGCTGGGGGTTCAGATCGAGCTCCTTTTTCCTGGGTAAAGGGGCCCTCCTACTCACCTTTGAAGTTGTTTATAGGTTGAGCAATCTGGGAACTGGTTGCTGCTGGTGGCTACTCTGAAGTCTGTTCTTGGCCCCATCCCTGCCATGTGAGGCTGCACTCCACACCTCCTGGGCTGTGCTGTTTGCCCCTTGTATCATTTCCTTTGGCTACCATGAGATTGCCTGCCCCAGGCGAGTTCTCCATAAAACAGTCTTTTTGACAAACATGCATTTTGCATTCAAACAATGTACCCAGCCCATATGAGTTACACTCTCTGAAACATAGTTTGAATATTTGGCAGTTCTGCTCGAGCAAAGACTTCAGTGTCTGGTACCTTATCCTGCCAGGTGATCCTCAGAATCTTCCTAAGACAGTTCAAATGGAAACAATTCAGTTTCTTGGCATGATGCTGGTAGACTGTGCATGTTTTACAAGCATATAACATTGAGGTCAGCACAATGGCTCTGTAGATCTTCAATTAGGTAGTCAGTCTAATACCTCTTCTCTCCCAAACTTTTCTTCAGAGCCTCCCAAACACTGAGCTAGCTCTGGCAATGCATGCATTAACCTCATTGCCAATGTGTGCATCCCTGGAAAGTACACTACTGAGATAAGTGAACTTATCCACAGCATTCAAAACTTTTCCACTATAGCAGTGACCAATACCTAGTTACTTAGATTTCTAGAAAGGTGAAGATTCCAGCTCCTTTCCAAGATTTCATAAGGTTCTATACAATAGAAAAGATAAAATGAAATGGAGGGGCCCCCTTCTAGATGCAACCTGGCCTAGATATGTTCACAATATGCTCACAAGTCAATGTGGTGGGAAGAAGTTTATCATTCCCATTACTCTCCAGAGTCCCAACCAACAGTTGTCTTTACACACAAAAGAAAACATGGAAAGACACAGCTGAGTGGAAAGGGTAGTCTATGAAGTTCTGGCTCTATAGATAACTAGAAGTGCTCTCATGGCAGATAAGAGGCAATATGAAGACAGCTTCTCCTACATGTTGGGGAGGAACAAAAAAGAAGATGCCCCAACATACATCCACAAGGGGCTGCTACTCTAATATTCAAGGTCCTTTATAGTTGACTCCAACCTCACTCCTTCAGATTATTTCACACTTCTACTGTTCAGGCACATAATGTTTCAACCAAAATTGTTAGCTATCTCTTGATATCAGCCCACTATCATCTATGAATTTATGAATGATCCCATGCCCAGATGAACTTCTTAATCAGCTTAACAGAATGAAATTCTTGTCTTCCTTTAAAGTTCAGCAAAGATGTTCTCCCTCATCCCTTAAGTTGATTCATGTCCTCAGGTTTTCTTAGCCAATTTTTTCTGAATATCATCTTTGCTTCATCATACTCTGTCCTGTATTACACATATACCTGAAGGATCTTTCCTCTTTTACTTACTATTCCCAGAACCTAGTGTAAAAACATCTGGAAACCAGTTAACTTCTCACACACCCACACCCACACCCACACCCACACACACACACACATTCACACACACATGCACATACACACCTAGCATTGTTAGTTTTTTTCCCAATTGGGAAAAAAGGGAAAATAATGGGAGCTCAGCCCTTGAGAAGATGGTAGAGCAACCACAACAGTTTTGAGACTTAGGGAGAATGGGGAGAGATGAAGAGATAGGTGTCAATAATCACACTGTAATGGCATTAATGAGGCATTAGCTCATATCTGTCACATCAACAATTCCCTTCTTTAAGACCATAAGAGATGCCTTCAAAATGTAGAAAGTGGCAAGTATGTGACTACTTTTTGTTTCTTTTCCATTGAAAAGAAATAATCCAGGATGTACAAATGTGCAGTCCTTATCTTATTTCTCCCTTACTTCTGCTTAATAACCTCAAAAATTCCATTTAGTAATACTATTGCTAGATTTAATGTTTTTTTCCATAAATACCTATGGTTGACTCTGCCATTTTAGTACCTACTGAACTTTTGTTGGTGGCATGAACACACAGTGGGATAAACAAAGTAGAGAACATCCTTTCTTAAAATGTGGATGGGAACCCAACCCATAGCTTATCATTAGAGAATTGTGCTATCTAAATGAGTGTTTAACCAAAAGTTTCTTCACAGTTACACAGCCAAGTTGAGAATTACTATGAATTGGGCAATTTTTTTTTGTAAATCTGCCCTAAAGACATGAAACGCTACACTATACAATGTTATACTAGTGTAGTGACTTTCACAAAGATTATGACTTTTCTAGCGAAAAGGAATGAGAATGTTATGTGGAGTCAGAGGACGTGGCTTGGCTATTGGTCCCTATGTAAACTTGTCACTCACATGCTTTGAGATTTTTGTACCCTTTTCAGGAAAATCAGAAGGTTGTACTGAGTAATATCTACCAATGTTTCTAACTCTAAACCTTATTATCCCATGTGTATGTTGAAAGAAAGTACATCAAATTATCTCTCATATTACATTACTTTAAAGTGACTCAGTAATTTTTATTAGAATTTCTCCTTGGCTAATCTCTTGTGTTTTGAATCTTTACTTTGCCAAACTTACAAACAAAGCTTCACCAGAAGTGTGCATACCTTTGCATCCTTAAAATAGAATAACCTTATTTGATTATAGAATCCTGGGATTAGAAGCTCAACCTGTAGCTAAATAAAATGTACTCCAGGGAAGGGGTCACAAACTAATTATTGATCCTTAAAGTTCCAGTGATAGTTCTCAGGAGTAGTGGTCATAACAGTCATTGGGGTGTTTTTAAGACATACATTAATTAAATTAAAAGTATTCTGTCTTCATAAAATAACAAGCGTGGTCAGTTTCATCTCTCTCTCTCTCCCTCTTTTTCTTTTTTTGCCATGTTTTGCTTCTTTTACACAGATTGTATATAAGTGAAGTAGAGAGTTGTACATGATAACATATAATTGATAATTTAACATATAATTGACATATGATGGCTATTTGGTTCAATTTTCATCATTTATTTATGGGGAAACTGAGGCACAAAATATTAAACCCAAGGCCATGCAGAAATAAGTAAGAATCAAGTCATGATCCTCTAATTCCAAATTTACCACCCTTTCCATTATACCACAATGACTCACTTCATGATGCCTACCTAGGTAATTCACATTGGCTGATTCTCATGAACAGAAGTAATTCATTCTATTTGATTGACTGAAACTATTTCAATTTTTTCCCTACATTTAGGTAGTATATCTGAAAATGGATACATATGTAAAGGAAAGACTTATTTTATTAAAGCTCAGTGAAAATGTTTCCAAAACTTATGAATACATTTTTTATACAAAGTTCATGTTTGAGCATCTATTTATATAAAATTAAAAACACTAACATTGAATTATATATATTATATGTACATACAATATGTGCATATGTTATCTAAACTTTACATATTATATATATACATATATATATGAAAATATATTAATAGATATTTTCCCAGTTACCAACTTGGTTCTAGGATTTGTACTTGCATAACTCTTTTTTAAGGCTTCATTGGGTTTCATGTTCCTTAAAACCTCTATAAGCTATCCACTCCAAAGAAGAATAAAGCTTTTACTCTCACAGCAGGATTAGATGCTCTTTCTTTGCATTGCTTTTCTCCTAAAACCTTTTCTAGCTGTTTTTTCTTCTTTTGACAACTTTCCCACTTCTCAGCTTGTATAGATATCCAACTTGGTCATATACTTAGAAACTCTTCAAGGCACTTCCAAAGTTTTGCTAATGGAGAAAACATGAGATTATTTGAAGGAGGTCTGAACAAAAGTTTGATATTTGCCAATATGTGTGAAAATGAACTTGTAATTAAGATATTACAAATGTGAAAGTCATGAAAGCTATATAGTACTTTGGGGAATCAAATGGCTTAACACATTTATTTTTAAAGAAATACAGTGTTATAAATACTAAACCAAAGTATTCCATGACAGTTTATGATAAAATAGAATTCATCGTGTCAAATTCAATATCATAATGGAAAAGTTATGATGATCTCCATCCACAGTACTATTGGTCTGAGTATATTAAGATTAAATCCATGAATACCTTGAAATCCTTTTAGAATCCAAATTAGGAACCTTTTATTTTTTAAAAGTTTGGTTCCTAAACTATCCCTAACAAGTTGTATTCAATATATTTTAGTTTTTTTGGTCTTTTTAATAATTATTGGAAGTCCTGTTATCTCTTCAGTCTTTTCTCATTGATTTGTGGTGAATGGTTAATAAAATGGTGAAACAAAATAATAAAACAAAACTAAAAAAAACACAGATTCATTTTTAGGGAAAAAAACAGATGAATTAAAGACTTTTTTTTAGATGTTTCTTATCCAAAAGAGTACTCTTTATACAGCACTAAGTGGTTACACAGATGGTTGAAGACCCATCTTTTCTTCAGGGCTTCAACGAACCTCTTTATAGCTAGCATTCTTTTGCTTTTTCAACTTGATATCTCCTTAGCTATGTATTTATCAGATGTTCTTGGTGAGCATAATGTTTTATCTAAATTGATGACACACACATACACATAATGGATGTAAGAAGATAAGGGAATCAGGACAGAATAGATTATGAAGAGTATGAAGCAAGAACACATGAATGAATTTAAAATATCCTTCAGTTGTCTGACTCATGCAAGAAAAGATGTGTATATTTCAGCAATATAGTAAATTACTTAATAGGAAAGTTGTTTACATTTTAGGAGTCATTACTTGCTTTGAAAGAAGGTAACTAGAAAATGAGAAAACCCATTCATTTGGGGAGGCGTGGTCAAACATAAATTAGATTCTCTCGTCAGTGAATTTTCACAAAGAATATTTAGTCAGAGATGACGAAATGTCAGAGATAGAGATGATTATCTTACATGAGCTCTAAGGTACCTTCTTGATATTGTGAATAATTTGTAAATTCATGGATTAGCTTTTGATTTACATTTAAAATGAATAAATGAATTTCCTTTAATGGGCTCCAGTCCTACCTGGATTATGATTCCTTGTTAGCTGAAGGAGTCTTCCTTACTTGAATTTTTTTGTGTGTTCATCCTTCTTGCCAAAGAAGACCATGCCGTCAGGGAAATAATGATATGACTTGCACTTGACTTTGTGAGGAAGGGCTGCACAGGTCACCAGCCTCACTTGTCCTCCAGAGCCATCTGAATCCCGTGATAAGATATTCATCAGTATAACTGGAGATGACCCAGGATGAGGCAATTGAGGTTAAGTGACTTGCCCAAGGTCACACAGCTAGTGAGTGTCAAGTGTCTGAGGTGAGATTTGAAATTAGGTCCTCCTTCTGCACTGGTGCTCCATCCACTGCACCACCTAGCTGCCCTCCTTAGATGGACAAAAATGATAAGAACTATTTGCTCTCAAAATACAGCATAAAATAATATTTTAAAAAAAAAAACTGTTTGGTACTGACAAAATATAGCAAAATAGATCAATAGAACAAAATAGAAATCCCAGAAATAGAAACCAATGAATATAAAAAGATGAGTGTTTGATAACCCGCTTAAAAATATACTAGAGAATATAATCACTATTCGATATAAAATTCTAGGAAAAGTGGACAACTAGATGGGGAGGAACAGTGGATTCATACCTCATTCCACAATAAACTTAGCTGGAACAACAATCTTACTTCATTTATTTTTTTTCACTTGAGTGAAAATAATTTACATACTTATTTCAACTATGGAAAGGTGGAACATGCTTATTAATCAAACATGAGGAAGACATTATTGGAATCAGAATCGATGGGGTTGATCACATGAAGATTACCTTGTATAACAAAGAAATGGCATTCAGACTGTATAAATAGCTGAATTTTACTATGCTAACAATTCATATTAGAGAGAGAGAGAGTTTACCCTATACTTCTCCAGTACTGCATATAAATGCCCCTCCTAAGTTACATATTGTGCAAAAAACATTGGACTTGGAATCAGAAAGATCCAGATTCAGTCTTGTCCCAGACATTTATTACCTGTGTCATCCTAGGCAGATTACTTAACTTCTCTGTAAAATGAGGACAATAGCAGAAATTTCTCATAAATGTGTACAAATACATAGTAAAATGAAATTATACATATATATAATGTGCAGATATATATGCGTACATGCATTATATGATTTTACTCTCACAAAAATAAGGAAGTTAATAGCAGAAAGTGCACATGTATGTGGACATATTCACAATGAAGTAAAATTTAACATAATGTAATGTACATACGTATAATTTCATTCTCAAGAACAAAATCCAGTTAAGTTTCTGCAATTACTCTTGTTTCACAGGTGAAGAGACAGGAAGCCTAGTAAGCTGTGTTTTGTCTAGATCCAAATACATACATTCTGAATTATTATGATAATCATTATTACTGCTAATTACATACACATGCGTATACATACAGATGTGTACAACTATCTATATGTCTATAGAGGTATATACATATGTGTATATATATGTATGTATACACACAGAGACACACACACATCTATGTGAAATGGTCTATAAATAGTTCTATCAATGATTTGTTGTTGTTATATAATTTATAATCAGACACCTGGGAATGACTAGTAGTCATGGTAATACTGAGTCCTTAACTCTGACCTTTCATGATGTAAGTTGGGCTCTTTCTTCTTCTCTTTCTTGCCTTCTCTTTATCCATTTTTGTTATTTGTTTGAAGAAGAGATAAAAACAAATGTGTTGCTCCCCAAAATATTGCAATCTACTCATGTTTTCTTTCTTTAGGAGTTTTTTTTGTTTTTTTGGGGGGTAGGGTTTTTTTCCACTTGAGAGCCAGTGTGACTACCAGTAAACCTGCCTGAGTGCTTCAGTAAAATTCTTTCACAAATGTCCTTTTAGAGATAAAAGATTTATTATAACCATTAAGTACCAGTGGTTAGTTAAAGGGTCCAATGGGAAGAATAGCTAAGAGAGGCATCACCATTGAATACATACTGGAGGAGAGGGTGGAATCTTATTTTTATGTCATTTTGTGTGTGTGTGTGTGTGTGTGTGTGTGTGTGTGTGTGTGTGAAAGCGAGTATTCAGAGAGAGACAGAAACACACATACACACAGAGAGAGAGAGAGAGAGAGAGAGAGAGAGAGAGAGAGAGAGAGAGAGAGAGAGAGAGAGAGAGAGAGAGAGAGAGAGAGAGAATATTTACAACGTTACCAGGAATAAGTGAATATCTCAGACATAGACAAATCTTACCAATATTCGGGCAATGAGTAAGATGTGGGAAAGAGAAATGTGCCACAATGGTTAATAGTTTAAGGAGCCTGTTGTTAAATGATAACTCAGGCAAAAATCATAACCACTAGGAAAAAGGGTTTGAATTAGTTTGGAGGCTAGCAACTATGGATTGTTCATGGCAATGGACAACAGAGAGAACATTAAAAAATGAAATTCAAAGAAATTTCCCAGAAGGCTCTAGAGTGGACTTTTCATGGCTGCTTGGCCAATTCTTTTCACTAGAACCCCTACCAACCAGCCCAAGCTATGGCCTTGAATTTTCTCATTTCCCCCTTGCTCTGTTCATCTTCTGGTAGCAGAGGGTGATAGGTACTGGGGAAAGTGAAAGGATGAAGAGGAGAAGCAGGGCCAAGGATCTCCAGCCAACCCTATTTCAGGACTACAGTTAACAACTTTCATTTCTCCTACACAGGTCCCTTACTCAGTTTTTGTAGGATGGATATTTGTCCATGGAATATGTAAACATATGATAATTTGCATAGCAAATTTCAAGGACATGACTTTAACAGAAACTATGCAATAAAGAGAAAAGTAATTATTATTTGGCTGACAAATTTTTAAGCTAAAATGTTTTTTATATTTGAAAAATTTTCCTATAAAACTTCTGAGATGTAAATTAAAATGATGTTAATGAGTTAATAGCGAAAGGTTAAGCAATACTTTCTAACAGGGTTGTTTCTCCTATAGTGGATCAAGCAGAATTTATGTCTCTTTATCTATCAAGAGAAATATCTTGAGATAAATCTATCATTTATCTATTGAGAGAGGGAGAGAGAGAGGGAGAGAGGGAGAGAGAGAGAGAGAGAGAGAGAGAGAGAGAGAGAGAGAGAGAGAGAGAGAGAGAGAGAGAGAGAGAGAGAGAGAGAGAGAGAGAGAAAGATAGAAGTCACCTCCCTCTCCGTGTTGGAAGTCCCATGTAGTGAAAATGCTAAATGCATTCTGAAGGAATCTAAGAGCGAAAAGAATAGAAGTGTTTATTTCTCCTTCTCCTGTAGACCACAATCTGTGACACATTTTGGGTGTTTAATAAATGCTGATCGATTGACCTGACTGATGGGGAGAAATAAGAGGGTATGAGAAGAAAAGTCAGAAATCAGAGATATGAGAAGATACAGTTGCCACCTAAAGAGAAAATCTGACAGAAGCAATTGCCTCCTGCTTTTCAGAAAAATAAAATCAAAACACTGAAGAATCTAAAAATAAAAATTGCTGCAAGCCACATGGGTTTAGAGAGAATTGTCTGAAGTCTGGCAGTCCTATTGGACCTTGAGTTCCTTGAATTCCTTGAGAATGAGTATTGTCTTTTGCCTCTCTTTTATCTCAATGCTTACCATGGTGCATGAAATTTAGTGGTCATTTTTTTTCTTTTAATTAAATGATTGCAACTGCAGGGAGTTCACTGGAAGATGCATAATCCTCTTGCTGTACGCATCTTGAGCTGTTTGGGCTTGTTGTTCTTTCTAAGGCTTGTGAACTGAATTAAGGCAGAAAAAGACCCACAGATGTATTGGAAACATATTGAGGAAAAATAAATCATGCTGCTATGGTAGGAAAAAATTCTCATTGTTCTTCAGCGTCATTTATAGAGCAGACCTCTCATGCACTTCACGGAAAGAGAGAAGCTCCTCAAATTCGTGAGAGCAGGAATGAGGACTGTGCCATAGGGCAAGGGGTATCTCTCTCAAACAGCTTAGCCTATCTTCAATGGGTATTCAAGGAATCAGACTTGGCAGCCTGTTGACCCCAGGTCTAGGTATACCATATCAGAGAAATTGTCTAATATGGTTGCTTTGCTAAAAGAGTTTAATACTGCATTAGTGTCCCAAATGTTATAGCAAAATAAGTTCTACTTGTAGGAGAGTAAAGCGGATCAAGAGAGCAGGGGATACATGGAGCAAATTAGACTATCCCCTAATGACAGTACAAATCTCCTATTTTGTAGTGAAGAGTGGTGAATTCCATCATGTATCTCACTCCTAAGTTTCCTTCAATATTTTTCCACTACCATTTTCCCCACTACCATTGCTTTCTTTCGCACTCCTACTTCCACAGGTCCTCCTATGGACATTGTGTTAGTTGTTTGGAAAGTCTGACCCAAATTTATAGGTAGACTAATATTTATTGATTATGCTTTTGCCTTTTATTGAAAACTGTACTTTCTGGTGCTCTAGTTTATTTTATATATTTATTTAGTATCAGTTGAGAATTGTGCAGAATCAATGTATCAGTACATATGGATAAGATGTGAACTTCATTATATAGACCTCAGTGGCAGTTTCTAAGAGTTTAGCTTCCCTATTCCTATGGGCTACAGTCTGACCACAGTGATTTAAATCTATGAGCTTTTACTGATCTTGGCCAGATGTGAGTCAACTTGAATGTCTGCCCATCATGAGACTTTCCAGAGGATGTTAGTCAATTCTACGTTTCCCCCCTTGCCTTGGGTTCTGGAAACCCCTTCTCTGAGACAAGACAAATATAAACCCATGCTCTATCTTTGTTTTAGACCGATCAGAGTCTTCTATCATTGGATTTTATGGAATTAACTGTATAAAAGAGTTACTCTGGATGTCAAAGGGATCTTTGGCTGTTGAAGATGCATTGACCCCATTAATTGGCAATTGCTAGCCTGTCTAATAAATTTATCTCTCTGATCTTTTCTTTGCTTCACTTTCTCTTTATTGCAGATTTTTATCACAACAAGTTATTCTTGGTTTTGCTCTATAATTTAGGAAATGTTTTATGTCTATGAACCAATGCTTCTCATATGTAAATAGAAAGAATACCACTGGGGTCTCAGGAGTTACAACACTAACTCTGAGTGTGGGTCTGTATGGTCATGCCTCTTGAAAATTACTCTGGTGAGTGGGCCACTCAAGTCCAAAGAAAGAAACAACCAAGGGTTATATTGGGGTTGGTGACAAGCCTGATTGCATCTGTAAGCACAAGTATCTCAACAACATGTTAGAATAAATGTTCATTTCCATATGAAGGGTTGTAGTGTAACAGATCAAGTGATTCCACTCATTACTCTTCCTATAAAATAACTGATTAAAAAAAACTAATACCATAGATTTTTGGAGGAATATGCTTTTTTATTCAGTATACAATTTCTACTATGTATATAAAACATCTTGTTTTATCTTGATATCTTTCAATATTAATTTTACTTAGTTTTTTTTTTATATTAGAAGTTTTTCAGTTTCTTTAATTGTCAAAACAATCGCTATCTGGTCAGACGATGTTTAAAGCTGTTTAAAGTCTTTGAAAAGGGAAAAGCAATCTCGGTTTAAATTTGCAGTACAAATAAGATAGAAACTTCCATAGGATAACTTGCCATTGGAGAGGTTAAACTTTGGAATTCAGATTTTTCCACAAAAATATATGTCTGCATAGTTAAAATTAAGGGGAAAACCAAATTTCTTTTTATAATTCTTTTTATCACTTTCAGAATTTTAAAGACAGAAAAAATTAGTAGAGATCATTTATAACATAAAGAAACACAATGGTGATCTACACTGGAAACTACATTCCTTAGAAAATCTTCCATGGGCTTGTACTCTCTGGATTAGTGAATGCCATGCCTATCTTCACTCCGTATTTCAGAAGAGTCATGAATCACTTCACTTCCTTCTTCCATAGCCTCCTATTCAACCATCTCTACTCGAATTGTATAATTCTTTCTTTCCTATCTACCCCTACCGCAGCTCTATAACCACTATACCACCTCTGCCATTTTTCCTAGATAGGGTTTGATCAATCTATAACTCCCTTCTCCATTCCTGTAGCCTGACTAAAGTGTTCCATTTGGGTCACCAGTCCCTAGATGTTTTGTTTTCTCTATTAGAAAGTAAGTTCATTGTTGGAAGTGATTTATTGTCCTTCGCATTGTATTTGTATCTCAGGCAATTCACACAGTACTTGGTACGTTGTTAACTGCTTCATGAACATTTTTTTTTAAATTCATTTACAACACAAGGGCTAATAATAATTCATACTGATTACAGAAGACTATTAGGAGGCAGAGAGATTTAAAATGAATTAAAAAAATGGTCCCTGCCCTCAAGAAACTTAATTGGAAGATAAGCTACTAACAGAGATAGTAGTAGCTCACAAAATTAACATGATAAATGGGGAGGGTGCTATATTTGATCTAAAAAGAAACATTGAAGGCTTTGTGGAGGAGGTAGAATGTGAATGAATAGCAATTCAATGGCTTTAGAGGAGGTACCTTTCAATAATGGGGACGAAATCAAAAAGTGAACTAGAACAGGGAGGGCTTTTCAGACAGAGCTAACACCTGCACAAAGATACAAGTTTCTACTGCAAAACACTTAGTTTACAGATGAGGAAAATGGGGCCCAGAGAGGTAGTATTATTTGCCTAATGTCACAAGTTATTTGTTACAGAACTCTAAACTCAGCATATAAAGGAATGCTATTCCAAGAAAAGTAGTAGATTTCATGAAATATAGGAAGAAAAAAAAGGAGTCAGAGTAAAATTTATCCTTGTGTTCCTTGGTGCTGTAGCTAGACAGGATAAATTTGCTGGAGAGTACAGTGCGTGTGTGTGTGTGTGTGTGTGTGTGTGTGTGTGTGTGTGTTTGTGTGTTTATCCTCACCACTCATTTTTTCCAGAGGGATATATTTGTGTTGCATAATAATGGAAAAAAAATCTTAAAAATTGTTTTATTCTGATACAAATTCCAAAGTCTTCCATCTTAATTACATTTTATTTTCTGATTTAAAGTTTTTTAATTTCTTAAAGCTGCATCTGTCTAATCTAAAATGCTTAATTATATTTAAAGTCATTGAAAAAGGGAAAGCATATATTGATGTAATTTGCATTCTTCTTATTCTGTATCGCCATCCTGCAGGACTGTAAGAGCTTGATGATGTCTCTTCTTCTTCAGGTTCACTAAGCAACATCTGATATTGATTTAATTTACTGAGCAGTCTTTTCTCTGACCAGATGTCATGAGTATGCCCATCTGTTTGACACCTCCATTTTCCAGAGAAAATGAACAAATTGCCATTCTGAAGTATGAATCACTGTTATAAGATTGGTTAGTGTGACTCAGTGTGCCAATAGGTGATAAATCCCATGTGAGTTGCTAGATATACAATGGCATTCTTGCCCTACACTTCCAACTTGCACTTACAGGTCAGTTCCCCAGGAAGAGAGCTACCAGATATTCAAGATATTCTATCTTAACTTCTAAAACTATAGCTCACGATCTTCCACAAATATGTTGACTTTTTCAGTGGTCTGTGAACAATACAAAAATAGCCTCAAATCCAAAGTATTTCCTGAGAAAACAGAGTAAGGAGATATATAATAGAATATTCACCATTCTCCCACTCTACATGTACACAGAGCACCTGAAACATACACACTATCAATGACAAGAGTGAGCACGTCTAGAGATTGCATATGACTGACCAGCCCTGCTATATGGGGTAACTTTGTATTTGTAAATTACACCTCAAATACTATAGGACTATTAATTTTCTTTGATGATATTCCCCAATTCTGTTACTTCTATGTGGGCTAGACATCCTTCTTCACTGGAATCACTGGACTTACCCTTTTATTAGACATATTGCTCTGCTCGTTGTACAATCTCTATGTGTAGCTTCTGACACGTCATTGCTAATGGCATTGTAAGAAGCACAAAAGGAGAGATTTTCCTGCAGAGCTGGATTTCTTCCCAATTCTCTTAGCCAGGATTAACTCCTCTTTTTTTAAACTCAAAGTCTTTCTCACTGTTTAATAATGCATTTTTGCTTATAATTAATGTAGTTTTGCTTCTTGATGGGAAATCCTTTCTCATCCATTAATAGATCCATGTGAACTGCTTAAGCCACATGAAAATCTTAGTCATATGAGTTTGTGGTGGGAGGAGCTTGCTGAAAAACTGGAACAAGAAGAGGTGGAACAGAAAGTCGCAGAGCTAGAGCAGAGCTGTGAGGAAACTGGTTGGAGCAGTAAGAACTGAGAGAGAGAGAGAGAGAGAGAGAGAGAGAGAGAGAGAGAGAGAGAGAGAGAGAGAGAGAGAAAGAGAGAGAGAGAGAGAAATGCAGGCATCTGGATAGCATGAGTGAGGAGTTTGTTTGCAATTTTGTTTAAAGGAGACTGCTTGTGATTTGTTTAGGGGAACTGGTTTGTGCAAAGCCAAACAGGGAAGACTTGGGAATGGTATTGTCCTAGGAATTGTATATGTAGATTTTTTTGTTACTATGATCAATTTGGCTTTTTGGAGTCTGAATAAATGTTTTGGTTCTATAACCGTGCCAGCATATTCCTAGCCACTCTAGGTGCAGTGAATATCACATTGGTGCTACACTCACTGACATGCTTCACAAGTGGTCCAAGAAAAGAGAGCAAAGCAATTGATTAAGACATATGTATTATCTATGACAACTGCTCAGATTCACTTCTAACTTTCATAAATATAAATATGTCCACTCACAGTGGAAAAGGGAATCCCATCTCCCCGACAAATATATTTACAACCTTCTAATTCAGTCACTCAGTTTCTGAAAGGAGCACAAGCTTACAAGCTACAACTACAATTCCAATGTCTGACACCCTCAAAAGCTACAATCGATTATGCTGAGAAGGGCAAATGTTTAAAAGAGGCTTTGCCTCTCTCTCAGTAATGCATTTATTAGAGTAGTCAATGGATTAGAAGTTCCATGATAAATTCTGCCCTCCATTTAACTGCTATAATGAGTCACTTGGATCCACAACTCACAAAGATGAAGATACTCTGTAAGACCACTGACTTTCCATTCTCTCACCTTTTCTCACTTATTGACTGAAAATGACTATTCCAATGCCATACATGGAGTGTTCAAGGGAAGACTAGTTTTTCTGATGTGAGGGCTGCTGAGCCCTTTTCAAGGCTGTTCATTCATCTTTGATGTCCACTTGCTACCCATCTCTCACCTGTGACTCCAACAAACTGTAGAATGTACAATAGCCACATCCTAATAAACTGTCTTGGCAGATGGGCTAAACCAGGATGAGGGTAACCAATGAACCTCAAACCCATCAGTGATTTGGAAGATTTTCACCAAATATGTGAAGACTTCCCCATTGGAATCAGCTGATGTGAACATTTTGTTCAATGGGTCATGAAGGCAGCAGAAGCAGGTTCTATGAAGCATTTCCAGCTTGGACAGGCATTGAAGCTGTCAAGGTCTTCTACAGCATCCAAAGTCATTGCCAATCATCTTAGCTTTGGTCTTGCCACTGGACTCCAGTGACTGGAAGAATAAGATTGGTTACTTCGCACAACTCTGCCTCACTTAAAACCAATTTACACCCTAGTCAAAAAGCATAACCCACATCATTTTATTATTTTATTAATTTACTATAAAGAATTTTAAAATGTCATTTTATTATTTTGCTATTCAATTATTTTACTCTTTATATTTATTATTTTACTACATCACTCTCTTACTATTTTGCGTACCTCAGAGTTCAGTGGTGACAGCTAGTGAAGAAACAACAGGTGTGGCTATACTGGGAGCTGTAATCACAACAGCACACAGGTGATCTAGGACTTCAGGTTGTCTTCTCTCTTCACGGAAGCAACAGCAGAATTTGGCAGCCTTTTGTGTATCTAATTCATTCTTAAGGACTTCACTGCTCACCTCTTGGCATGATAAAGGGGCTAAAAAAAGGTTACCTAAAAATTGCTTCACCAACCCTGGCCTGCTTGCCACAGCAGGTGGGTAAACCACCCTGTGATCAAAACACAAATATATACAAAACTTCTGAGGGGATAACTCCACTAATCACTGGTACACAAAATGTGCACATACTTATGGACAACCGGAAATACAATAGACCGGAAAGAAGACCATCTCTTGTTCGGAGAGACCTCAGCATATATCACATTCAAATACTAGTCCTGAAGAAAACAAGGCTGGCAAATGAAGTTAGGACCCAATACACATTTTTTCTGGAGTGGCTGCACTGATGAGGAACACTGTGAAACTGGTGTGGGTTTTGCAATAAAAACTAATTCTTGTCAATAAGTTTGTATGCCTCCCAAAAGGAGAGAATGACAGACTCATGACTATGTGATTGTCACTTTCAGGAACGTGCTATGGCACCATTATGAGTGCATACACTCCCACAATGACAAACCATGAAGAGGTCAAAGACATTTTTTATAAAGGCCAGGAAAACTTCATCAAACAGATGTTTGACTAAAAGACTGATTTACAGACAACTTACACAAGATGTTCACTCGTATGATGGCCGGAAGAAACAACACAAGGAAACCCTTGAGATATCTCTGAAGAACTTTGATGTGTAAAACACTGGTACAGGATCATCCAGCATGGCATGCCTGCATCCAAAAAGGAGCTGTGTTCTATGAGCTAAGCAGAGTCGCGGTAGCTCAAAAGAAATGTGAGATGAACACATTTAAACATATTTAAAGATATCTGCTTAGCGAAGGACCATGCAGACTCCTTGTGCTCAACCTGTGGTAGAGCCTTACGATCTCATCTTTGTATGATCAGCCACAGCCAGACACACTGCACATTAACCCCAATATTGAGATGTCATTTTTGTCCTCTTCGAGCATGAAGAACAAACAGCAACCAATTCAATTTTAGTTTTTTGACAATTATCACATGATTGTGTTTAATCAGTTCAGGTATAATAAATGATGGTGTCGAAAGGAAGGCATTTATCAGACAGTATTCAGAAAAACTAGTGACTCTTTATCTTTTTTTTTTAATCCTTAGCAGCACCATGCTTATCATTCCTGCAGCAGGCAGGGGAGAAGACTTAAGTCTCCAGTACATGTTAACTCAAAAACAAAAACAAAACAAAAAACATTTTGTTATGATTCTTTACTTATGCTTTCTTATGGTGATCCCACTGCTCAGGAAGTAGAGCAAGAAACGAAGAGCAAATCCATACTTCTGTCCCAATGAAGATAAACTTGGTTGATGAAGCTGAGATGATATAACCTTGACAAGAGTTGATCCTTTTAGATGAATTTTCTGAAAGGTTTATGCTACAGTGCATGGCTTTGATCAGTACAATGTGATCATAAAATACTTTATCATATATATATATATACATATATGTATGTGCAAATCATATACCATTTGGACTGTTCCTTGGAGATTTAATTTGGAGATCTTATTTGAAAACAGAAAACATCTTTAGTGAGCTTATATCCTTATTCTATGCATAAATTGATAGTAATTAATTTTTAGCATAATTGTCTCATACTCTATCATTTGGGGTATCTTTATATTAGGTAACATTTTGCTCCAATGAATCAAATATTTTTTTAAAAAATGCTCAGAAATAATGAAAAATATGTACTCAGATTTTATATGGTAATTTAAATTTAAAAAAAATTCACATATGTTATTTTATCTCCACCAACAGCCTGAGAAAGTAGGTGCTATTATTACTTTCATTTTACATATTAGAAAATAGAAACAGAACTTTTGTGACCAGGTTCCCACAGTTAATAAGGCCCAACAACAACCAAAACAAAGCATACTGAAATGTTATTTCTCCATACCTTTTTATCTTTAAAAAAATTCTTATAATTTTTATTTTGAATATTTTTTTTCAAATTTTAAGTTCAAAATTCTCTTCCTCCTTCTAGGCCCTACCTCATGCATTGAGAAGGCTAATATCAGTATTATGTGTGAAATTGTACAAAGCATATTTCCAAATCAACCATGTTGCCAAGAAATATCAAAAAAAAGAGAAAAAGTATTTTTCAATTTGCACTCAGAATTCACTAGTTCTCTGGAGGTGAATAGTATATTTTCATCATGAGTCTTTTGGAAATGTATGTACATTCCATGGCCAAAAATTGCCTTTTTTATTTGGGTTTACTGGCTGCATTTCTTGCTCAAAGATCAAGACAAACCCAATTCACTCTGGAGCTCACACAGGACAACAAGTCCCCACTTACCTAGTACAGAGTGAGTATAATTGCTAAATAGTAATTGTTTCTTTTTTACCCAGGAAATCTGAGGGTCTTCCCCTGCAAGTTTGATTTTTTTTTTTTAAATTAAAGGAGTCATCCCTTGAGTAACTACTTAAAGAAGCCTATTCATTGAATGGGTGTATCTCACTCAAAGTGAGAATGTGATAAAATCATATCCTAGCTAGGGTCTCACATTGCATCCTGGGCCATCTCCAGTCATCCTGATATATATCTGGCCACTGGACCCAGATGGCTCTGGAGGAGAAAGTGAGGTTGGTGACCTTGCACAGCCCTCCCTCACTCGAATCAAAGTCAACTGCAAGCCACGTCATCATCTTGTTGTCATGGTCCTTTTCCAGAACAAAGGACAAACCCAACAACAGCAAAGATTATTGTATTTATCAGAGCAGCTAAATCTTTCATACTTGATCATCACCAACCATGTCCAAATAATTTATCCATTTTGAAGTTATCTTATTATATCACGTGAGATGCTGTTGATGCCTAGTTTCTTCTAACCTACTTTCCAGTTTTCCTGAAAATTTCTGTCACATGGTGAATTCTTGCCATAAAAGCTAAAATCTTTGGGTTTATCAAACTAAAAATTGTCACAGTCATTTACTACTGTGTATTGTGGACTTGATCTGCTTCCCTCATCCACTACTCTATTTCTTAGACAGTACAAGATTGCTTTCATGGTTTCTGCTGTGTAATATAAATTGAAATTTGGTACTGCTAGGTCACCTTACTTAACATTTTACATAGATTCCCTAGTTTCCCTAGCTAAATAAAATAATTCTTTGGTAGTTTGATTGCCATGACACTGAATAAGTAAATTAAGTTACGTAGAATTGACATTTTTATTACGTTGGCTTGGTCTGCCTATGAGCGTTTGCTCTTTCACCAAATGTTTAAATTTATCTACATTCATGTAAAAAAGTGTTTTGTAATTGTGTTCATATAGTTCCTAGACTGGTCTTGACAGATGGACTGCCAAGTATTTTAGATTGTCTGAGTTGTTTTTAATGGGATTTCTCTACCTTTTAATGATGGGTTTTGTTGGTAGTATATAAAAGTATTAGTGATTTATAAAGGCTTATTTTATATCCTGCAACTTCGCTAAAGTTGTTCATGGTTTCAACCATATTGCTAGTTGACTGCCTAGGTTTTTCTAGGGTATCCTCATATCATCTTCCTTACTCCCAACTTTTATTCCTTCAACTGATTTTTTTTTTATTATTACCATAGATGTCACTTCTGTTACAATATTGAATAATGCTGGTGAAAAATATCATCCTTGATTCACCTCTGATCTTACTGAGAACACTTCCAGCTTACTGCCCAGTTACAGATCCTTCTTGCTGGTGATTTTAGACAGATAATACTTATCATAGTTTGATTTTCCTTGTCACCGAAGTAGCTTTTTTATGATCAGGATATTTATTTGTTGTTTTCTCATTTTTCCAGTTCATTTTTTGATTTTGAACTGTATGTTGATGTTGGGCTCTACTCACCTGGGGCAGAGAGACACTGTCCCAAGCTTCAAGATTTTTCAAGATACTCTTATAAAAACTAAGCATTTATCAATGCTTCCCAGGTGGTGTGATCCAAGGAGAAGTATGGTCACTGCTCTCCTGGTTTGCACTCTGGTCTTTATCTAGTTAGTACCTCTGCTCCCCTGTGGCCACAAAAATAATGATCTTCTTGGCTCTGGAATTGTAACCAAAGCCTCTGCTGGCCTGCAACCTCACCTGTTCCTCTCTGCAATTACAACCCAGAACTGTGTATGGGAAATGTAGTTTCCATACAGCACCCAGTCTTGCATCCAATGCCAGCTCAGAGTCCCTGGTAATCTTTTTTTTGAACAGTTGTCTGAGCTCCTTACCGGCCCTGGCCCTGGAGCTCCTGAAGCTCCAGTTGCCATTATCCCTTCTCTAAAACCTACTCTGGGAGCTGATGCTATGTGTATTTGGACTGACCTAGACCAACTTGTCACAGACCTCTCCTATGTTGTTTTGGGCTTGCAAAATGTCTCAGCCCAACCTTTTGTTGGATATGTGCCTCCAGAGTCAAATTTAATATATTATTTTAAAATTGTTTGGAGGTAAAGGTTGGGAGATTTTGCTGCCCATCTTGGCTCCATACCAGTCTTCCCTAAACCTTTTAGCTAAAATTCGCAACTGCTAAGAGAGAGACAACTATAAAATATAGCTTGAAAATGCCTGTCTTCCCTTCTTATACAATGAGCAAAGATGCAATGAATGCACCTCCATACTGTTCCAAGATAGACGAAAATAAGTATATGGGCTATTAGTTATTGTTATTATCTTAAGGTTCCTTTTTGAGGTTGGGGTAGTAATATCAGTGAGTTTTCTTATACATTTGATATCGTGTCATGTTTCAGATCTTGCAATCTCATATCTTGAGATCCAAAGATTTAGGATAAGACTTAGAGGTCATCTTTTCTAATCCTATCATTTTATGGATGAAGAAACGGGTCCATTGTGGATAAATGACTTGTCAAAGTCATAGACACATTAATTGGCAGACCCTGGATTTGAATTTAAGTCCCAATATTTTAACACCCTTACTTTCCATGGCAACACATTTTTTCTCACATAATCAAACCTTCAATCCATGGTAAGCTAATGTTTACAAATGGTTTAAAACACAGTTCATTCTTATCATTCTTTGCCTTTTTTTCTTCCACTCTACAAATGTTACTTCAGATAAGGAAAAGGGAAAGCAGGACCAAGAGTTATTTAGTATTTCTTTTTATTTCAAGGGTTTCCACAGTCAAATAATTTATCACCAAATGGAGAGTCTATTAATGATGAGATTTTCTGCTGTCATGTAGGTTGGTCCTCAGAAAGCAAAGACAGAGTATTTTTGGACCACATCCATAATCCATCTACTATGATAAAAATCTGTGGGACAGTATACTGTGCTTTGGGAAAGAAGGGTGATTCTTAGATAAAATTGTGGAATGAGAACAGAACTTTGCTGAGTAAATGTTTTAAATCAGAATTTAAAGTATGCTACATTGACTTTTTGCAAATAGCCTGTCACCATTACTATATAATCTGAACAATTCATGGTCACATACTTCCATTCTATAATGCAAACATGAACCTTTTACTTTTCCTCCCCTACCTTTCCTATGCTATATGCAATTCCTGGAAAATTATGAACAGCAATCACATTTACAAGTTTAGTCGGTAGTGGGAGATGTGGTACATTCAGGTCTTTTGATTAAAATTCATAAGTGGTGCCAATATTAGAGCTCCGTATGAAGTTAGGAAGACCTAAGTTCAAATATAGCCTCAGATACTTACTAGCTGTATCCCTGGGCAAATCACTTAACCTTTGCCTCAGTTTCTTCAACTACAAAATTGGGATAAAAATAGCACCTACTTCCCAGAGTTTTTGTAAGGACCAAATGAGATAATAATTATAAAGTGCTTGTGGCAATGCTTGCCACACCGTAAGCACTTTATAAATGTTAACTATTGTTGTGATATTCATGTCATTTTCATTCCTTATTAATTGCTTTTTTTTTCTTTCTCCCTCAGATCTCCATTCAGAAACTATTTACCACGTTTTTACCATTTAGTTAGTGGATTTCCTTATAGGAATATATTTTCTTGACATAGAATACTATCTATTTACTCCTTGTAGCATTTTTTTCTTCTGCATAATCTTACTTTTTTTCTCTATCCTTAATACCAGCTTCTTGGTCAATTGTGACTCATTTATCTTTTATTTATATTTACCTAACCAAAAAAATTAAAAACATTACACATAATAGTCTGTCCTAACTCCTTTATCTCCTACAGCTTATTAATGACCTTTTGATATCCCCACGCTTGAATCCACCCCTCTATATACTATGAGCAACAGCCTCTTTTGCTATATCTCTATAATCAGTCAATAAATTATTTATCAAGTACCTATTATGTTTCAGACAGTAGGCTAAGGAAACATTATAGGTCACATTTCCCCTTCGCTCATCCAGATTGGAGTTACATCTGCAATCAGCGCTATATGGATAAATATATGTATGTATGTATGTATGCATGTATATGTATATATTTTTTTTGTTTTTCTTTCAACTAGATTTACTTTAGGTATAAGGCCTACTTTGATTTGTATCTAGATTCAGAATGGTAACATCCTTATTTTGCTGCCTAAGTCCTCAGCTTTTATCCCTCATTCTGTGATCTTTACACTTTGTCCCTTCTTTCATTGATTATATTTCCTTTTCAGTGTCATTCTTTACTTGTTTTTAAGTAAAAACAGAAAGAATTTGAAGATGGCACACCCAGACCTCCCAGTTGTTCTCATCGTCTGTTTTATTCCCACTGAGAGGCAGGAAAGTTAAACAGTGAAGCATTTCTACATTGATCAGACCTGGATGACCTCCCTTCGATGGCCAGTCACAGAGCTTGTGTTTTCACTCTGCTTTGTTCCATGGAACCATTACAAACAACCACCAAAATAAACGCAGAACGGCCTGCATCAGCATTGTTCTCCACCCTACTGGAAGAAACTAGACGTAACTTTCATCCTGGCAAAGAAAGCTCCAGAAACAGCTTACTAAGGCTGTGACTACATTCTCTAATGATGACTAGTTTCCCCACATGTGCATTTTATTTTATTTTTCTTCTGAATCTTTTATTTTCATGGTCCAATTATTTCTCTCTATACCCTCCCTAATTAGGACTTTATACTATTTCACCACCATGATGTCAAAAGCTATTCCTCATGTTTAATTTGTTTTTTTTCATTCTTTTATTTACTTTCCCTTCTTCTCTTCCTTTGGGTTTAGAGCCTGACTTGATCATGACTCTGCATTTATTTGTATCCCATGACCAAGTAACCTCTTAGTTCATCAACTTCAGGTTAACCTATTTCAGTTCTTTTAACTGTCTTCGCATCTCTTGGGTAATAATTTCATCTGAAAGCAAGAAGTGGGAACAAAAGCACAATCTAATTTTGTTCATTAAGAATTTATTTCTATAAGATATTCCCAAATTATTCTTTTAATTTCACAGGCCTCAGTATCTTAGAAAGAATTACTTCATGATCAGGTCATTAGTTCCTTTATAAAAATTGTTCTGATCTCTGTGTAACAATCAATTTTTAATCTGAGTATCATTTAAACTCTCATCTATGAATGACCCTGTGAAGTTTCAGAGGGAACTGGAATTTTATTTACTTCTTATTATTCACCTATGTGAATAAATTTTACTTTTTTTATTATTAATTTATTTGTTATGGGATTTTATTATTATATGGAATTTATTTTTTACCCAGTACCAAAATTGTCATGTTTGTTAATTGTGCAAACAGTATAAAGGATGTGGAGAGGCAGCACGGTATACAAAATAGGAAATCACCTTGAACTGGGGTTCAAGGTCTGTCTCAATATAAACCTGTGCCACCCTGAGTAATGCACTTAACCTCTCCATGACCCATTAAACTCCATAAGACTAAATGTTGAAGGCTGGTGTTAATGTGTCTTGGTAGAAGGAGTTTCCTTCTTAGGAGTTTCCCTTGTGGGATTTCATTATACCAGTGAAATCACAGATTCATTAACAAGGTAGAACAAATACCATTAGATGCAGGCAAAAAAGCAAAAAAAGGTGTGGTCTCGTCATGCACAAGAGCAAAGGATAGCCTGTGGTTATCCTCTAACATCTACCTGATGTCTTAAGACAAGAGATTGAGAAAGACCTCTAGTGCAGTAGTGAGAGTCTTGGGGGAAGGTTTTTGTGAGAAATGTACAAGAGTAACACAGAATCAGAAGGCATCCCGAAAAAGAACTATGGAGTCTGAAATAAGGTTGAAGTATACTATTTTCTCTCTTTTTCTTTTCTTTTTTTGTTGTTTTTTTTTTCTTTCTCATGGTTTTTCCCATTAGTTCTGATTCTTCTTTACAACATGACTAATGTGAAAATATGTTTAATATGAATTTATATGTATAACCTATATCAGTTTGCAGGTAGTCTTGGGAAGGGGGGAGGAAAGGAAGGGGAGAAAATTAAGAACTCAGAATTTTATGGAAATGAATGGTAAAAACTGAAATTAAATTAATTAATTAATTAATTTTTGAAAGGCACAAATGATGAATGTGTTGAAAGAAGCCATATTGGATAGAGTAATCATATTGAGATTACAGGACCATTAAATTTTTGAAATTAATAAATACAATAATACAGCAGCCTAAAATTTCATGTGAATATATATGCCTTATGCTAACACATGATAGACACTATCATATTATTAATAATAATATATCATTAATACAATACTTACTCTGTTCTAATTTAAGTATTTTACCCCATTTGTTCCCCCTAGACACCTTATGAGGTAGTCTACTATTATTATCTCCATTTTTTAGCATGGGAAACTAAGGCAGAAAGAATTTAAGAGATTTGATTAAAGTCACACAGCTAGTTAGTGTCTTAGACTGGATTTGAACTCATGTCTTTACTCCAGGTTCAGAGTTCTATCTACTGTGCCATCTAGCTGTTCAAGAAACATGTTATCAAATTATTCTGAAATCAACTTTACCCCCAAATCTGTATGGTATTGTGCTTAACCTTTACCTCATAGGAACTATATAGTAAAGTTAATAATATGATTCAACTTAATGTTTCCTGAGATCAAAAGAGATATGAGGAAGAATATATGAATTATAAAGAAATATGTCTTTCCCCATGCCCAAACAATTGTACCAGGGAATATGAATAAGTGCACACAAGCATGTATACATATATACATACACACATACAATGTCAATGACATGGAGTGATTAGATGAAAGTGTATGATTGGAGTCTGTGTTTCTGCCTCAGAAACAAGACAAAACAAATCACTATTTTTGTACTTTATAAGTAGGACCAACATCACAGTCTCATTAAATTTTGTGAACATGAATTCCTCATCTCTTGGCCTTGTTTCTATGTAGCTGACAAAAAGCTCCAGGAAACTCTCAGTTTCCATTTCCTTGTAGAACATGAAATTCCTTCTCTAATAGATGGTATGATATACAGTTAGTAATGAAGATATGTCACAGTATGAACATAGGAGGCCAATAGCCACAGTGATGGGACTCAAAGACCGACAGCTTTGAATAGGCAAGTCTGGTTTTCATAGAAACTTCCATTAACAACATTTGCATACTTATGTTTGGGCAGTGTGTTTAATGAAATAGATCAAGATGTAATTACCAAATTAAGACTCTTTCAAGATTTGTTATTGACACAGTCGATGAACCTGAGGCATATATTCATTACAAATCGATTCTACAAAGTAGATTTTAGTAAAGAGATTAGAGGACAGACTTTTGTTCCTCATGATAGTATTTTGAGGCTTCTAGGTAGCAAAGCACATAGAGTCCTGAGCCTAGGATCAGAAAGACTTGAATTCAAATCTCGTCATAGACACTCCTTGTTTGTATGATCCTGGGCAAATCACAACCTCTGTCTGACTCCTTTCCCTCAGCTGTTAAATTGGGATAATAATAACCCCTATCCTGCAAGGTAGTTGTGAATATCAGATAAAACACTTGTAAGGTTGTTGTGAATATCAGATAAAACACTTGTAAAGAACTTCGAAAAATTCCTCACTTGTGGTAGATGCTCTACAAATGTTTATCCCCCTCCCTTCAACCAACCCTTGTCATTTTCTATTGTACTATAATGAGGAAATTGGCATGTTGGTCTGGGATTCAAGGGCCTGAGAAATATGAAATATAGTTTGTTTGTTTTTAAATGAGAAAGTTTATAAGGATAAATAAGATGTCTAAACAAAAAATATGCAGTTACTATGACTTTATATGTCAGCACTATGAAAGGTAATCTTCAATACCTTGAGACAGTCTCATACTCCCCCTTAACATCTTAAAATGTTCACCAAATTTGTTCAGATTCCTTAAGACAAAGACAGTCTTCTGATCTTGTGTTAAATTTTCTTTATATTTGATTTTGCATCTAGCTTTTTTGAATTTTCCATTTTTCTTATACTATAGATCAAGATTGAACATAAATGATTATAAACCAAATGGTTTTGCCAATTGAAATAAATTATCTTTTAGCATGTTATATTAACAAAAATGATGCTTAACACTTGTTTCAAAGTTAATAATAGGTTTTTCCCATGACTCTGTAAGCAATGTAATCTGACCTTGTGATTTCCTTAATGAAGGGAATTCTCAGTTAGAAAACTTCTCCAAATGAAGAGGTGAAATCATTTTTTTCTGCTAAATCTCTATGGAATTGACAGAGACATGGGAGTTCAAATAACTTGCCCATTTTTCAATGGCTGCTACGTAGCAGACATTGCTATTCAATGCATGTTCATAATTTTGAGACCAGGTCTCTATTATAAGTGGTGTGAATATTTAATCAGTGTTTTGTAGAAAAGGAAAAGTGAGGTTGAATGATGTAAAATGACAGTCATAGAACTAGCAAGTACTAAAACTAAGACTTACCCTCAAGTGCCCTGAATGAAAATTCAGTGTTTTTTGACTATGATAATTTTTATTTCCCATACTGCATTTTTGCCTTTTTTATGTTTTTCTTGATTCCTCTGTCTATATTATAATATTTCTATTCAGCCAATTTTGTTATGTTTTGTTTTAATTCAGAATGTTTATTCCTCTCTTTCACTGTCTGCTTTTTGAACTGCTCATACAATCTTACATTCCAGTTTATCTGAGTAAGTTATTCTTGGTTGTAAGGATACATAATTTGACTCTTAGAACACTGTATTCATCCTTTCTGTTCTTTTAGTGTGGAAGCTACTAAATCTTGTGTGTCCCTAACTAGGCTTCTCAGTAACAGAACTCTTTTTGGCTGTTTAAAATATTTTCTCTTAAACTGACAAGCTCAGGATTTTGTTTATGGTTTTCATTTTGAGGTGTCTTTCAAAAGCAAACTTGGGGGTTATCTCCATTTCTATTTTGCTCTCAAATGGTCTAGGCGGTTATCTTTCATAATCTCTTGAAATATGATTTCATTCAAGAATTCATTGTAGATTTGTTATACTCTAACTCTAATAGGTGAGAGCAGTTTTATCTAATAATTTCTTGAATTATGATATCTAGGGGTTTTTTTGGTCAGATAGACCAATAATCTTTTATAATTATTTCATTATCTCTTTTCCAGGTCAGGTGTTTTTGATATGAGCTACCTTATAACCCCAAAAGCAATCTCAGAAAACTCACTCATGGTTAACTAGATATAGGCAGTGAATATTTCCACATGTTATGTAACAAAATCATATTACGTTCAAGATGTATAAAACATAGTACACTCTCCTAGGCAGTGAGTCAGATAAAAAAGTAATTTAGATGATATTCTCTGATTAATTCTATATTCCAATAGAGAAGATAGGGCACACACACACAATATAACTATTCAATAATTAATAATTATCTATAATTAAGAATAGAATCATCTTATATCTTTCTGTTTCAAATTTCTAGAAACAATGTAGAATAGATATAACTCTTTGACCTGTTTGGTGTTAACAGCTGTGTTGAAATTGCTGTGCCCCATTTTAGCCTCAGTAACTATGTGAGAACAAATTTTATTTAACTGATTTTAGGCTTTAACACAGGGGTTTAAACCCCTACTTTAGACTACATGAAAACAAGTCTTTGCAAGTCTTTTTATGATGTGAAAGGATATCAAATAGGAAGTTTATTCCAACTGAATGGAATTTTGTCACATCCTTTGGGTCCTAAATAAATGCATCAAGTTAATTAGAAATGAGGAAGTACTAGAAAGAGAAACAAGTACAATATTCTACCTAATATATCTGAGTAGACCGTGCCTGCATAGTAGAAAATACGAAGAAAAGACTTTGGGTCTCTTTTTATCTCCCTTAGGTCATAGGAGGACCTTCTGAATTTCACAATGTCTCAGGGTTTAATCTTTTCATCTTCTTGCCAGTATTTTACTCAAAGACAGAAGCTAGCAGCACTATTTGCCTTAGAAGTCACAGACAAACTAAGCACTGAGTCACCATGCTAATGGGGAACTACTTGAACATCTCTAAATGTAAGAAAAAGACCTCTAGCAACCCAGACCTATGAATTAACTCATCTGTTCTCTGTAAGCTTAAGCAAATTTTCCCCTTGATTCTGTATATACTTGTGAGGTAGTGAGTAACAGATTTGTAGGGGATATTTAATGCCACCATTTCTTACTGTAACCCCTCAGTAAATATCCCTTTGTAAAAGCTGCTTAAAGCTAGCTAAGTATATTGGTTTTCGTTGATAATCTTACAGGAAAGCATACCAATGAGGGTTCAAGCTGATAGCATTAGAGAATTAGCCCTGACTCCCCAGGGTCCTATTTCTAGAAGCCTTGTGAAAATGTAAGTTAGATTATTGGAGGTTATATGTGCTCTACAGATGTTTAATTCTCTCCACCCTTTGGCTTCCATTTGCCCTTTTTACCTCATTTCAGCTTTACCTTATTTCCATTTATAGACTATAAATTCTATCCAAATTATACCACTATTATAACTCCCTATCTCCAAATATATTTTCCCACCTTTATGCCTTTATTTTCCAATACGAGTTGGATTTAAGGTGTTTGCACCTTGACACCAATAGGGGTGTGATGATCCAATCAGAAAATAGGAAGATGCATGGTAGAGAGAATGCCATACTTTGAATCTCAAAGTCCTGGAATCAAGTCCCACCTCAGACACTTACTAGTTATATGACCCTGGGCAAGTTATTTATCCTTTCTGAGACTCAGTTTACTCAACTGTGAAAACAAGGAGGATTGACTTGATAGTCTCCAAGGTTCTTTCCACTTTTGAAACTATGATGCTCTAATCCTTTGATCCTAAGATAGTTTTCATCATATCCTTTATATAATAGTCAATCAAGGAGCTTATATCCAACACCAACACACTGACCTTTATCCCACTATTGTTTCCCATTCTATCTTTTACCATGCAAGTTTCTGACCTCTATCCTCACTTTTGAGACAGAAATCAGCTTCGTTGAAAAGTTACAATGTAACAGCTATCTGGTAAATTGCAGCAGCAAATGCACTGGTGCCTTTTGGGAAATTTACCTCCTGTCACTAATGTACTCAAACCTTGCTACTTAAATCACTTCCTGGAAGGAACAGGTGCTCCTGGAAGCATGCTGTATGTACTCTATGGCCATGATGGATATAGAAGGGCTTGGCAGCCCTAATCCTCTTTTTAACTTTGGTTAGGAGTTGAGTGAGTTGCACAATTTGAACAAGAATAGATGAGTTATAATCCCCATTTTATTTTTTTTTATTTTATTCTCTTAAAAACATTATTCTGACAAGGGGTGGATAGGATTCACCACACTGCCAAACAGTACATTCAAAAAAGGTTAAGACTCCATGATCGAAGGAGAAGTTTATATATATTCAAAGACAAAAAGTAAGTTTAAAAGATAAGGGTGAAGATCCTATTAATTAAAAAAGCGTTGTAAGTGAAAACAAAGAAAAAGACTATAGAGTTAATAAGGATAGAGGTGTAAGTCTTGTAAAGGGCAACCAGGTGGCACAGTGAATATGATGCTGGGCAGGATGTCAGGGAATCTCATCTTTCTGAGTTAAAATCTTCCCTCAGATTTTTATGATTCTGGGCAAATCACTTAACCCTTTTTGCCTCCATTTCATCATCTTTAAAATGAGTTGGAAAAGGACATGATGAACCACTCCATTGTTTCTGCCAACAAAACCACAAATAAGCTCGCAAAGAGTCATACATGACCGAAATAACCAAACAGCACTACGTCTTCTGCAGAATAAGTCAACACTGTTTGAATATACAACAAACTAAAACAAGTTAGAAGTTCAAAAATATTCTGAGGATCCTTGCTTGGGTAAGTCATAGTCATTTTTAAAATAAAATGAATAGGCTTGTTGTTTTTTTTTTATTCTAATATGATAAAAAAAATGTTATGAAAAATCGGGCATTAGTTATTATAGCTTCTCAGAGCTTATTCCCATCCTTCTTATTGGGACTTGACTATCCTGTTCCTGTAAATATAAACATGTGAATACTGACCCTCAGAAAAATCCATGATTGAAATATATTATACTGAAAATAAATTCTAGTTTTTCAAATTAAACTTGTTTACAAATCAAATTGCAATATTTTCTTCATTTATGGCTAACAGTTCTGCTGTAACCAATATTGTTCACTTAACAACTTAAACCTGATACTAAAACTTGTAAAGAATTCATTTTTTAGAAAAATAACAGAGTCAGAAAGAGGCGGAGTGAGTGATACCTAGAAATAATTATGTTGTTTAGAAGAACATCTAAATATTTCCAAGAACCAAACTATTTTGCAGAAATCAAAATCTGTTAAAAAATAGCCTTTTTTTGTTCTAATTGCAGACAAAGAGGTTTTTAAGCACGAGCCACTTTGAGCACAATTCTAACAACTGGAGGATTGATGATATATAATACCTGAGTACTAAGCTTTCCTTTCATTTTTCTTTCTTTCTGGGTGTGATTCAGTGTGTCGGTGATGACCTTTAAAGTTTTGAATGGTTTGAGACAGAATTACCTGAGTGATGGCTTCTTACTTTGTTCCCAAGCATAGCTTTTAGAGAATAGACTGTTTATGTGTTGGTGTGCCAGTCCTAGGAGACTGATCCTTCAAGACAGGCAGATGAATTTTTCAATAAGGAGTGAGACTTTTAGAAGTTTTTTTTTAAGTAACCGCAGAAGCCTCCAGGCCATATGACTTTTGTTTTATTTTTTTTTTTATTAAACTTTTAACATTTATTTTCACACAATTTTGGGTTACAAATTTTCTCCCCTTTTCCCCCCCACCCAGACCGAAGTTTTCTAATTGCCCCTGTGACCTATCTGCTCTCTCCTCTATCCTCCCTCCCTGCCCTTGTCTCCGTCTTCTCTTTTGTCCTGTAGGGCCAGATAGCTTTCTTGACCCCTTAACCTGTATTTCTTGTTACCCAGTGGTAAGAACATTCCATTTGGTCCTAACACTTTGAGTTCCAACTTCTTTAGCTCCCTCCCTCTTTACCCCTTCCCCTTGGAAGACAGGCAGTTCAATATAGGCCATATCTGTTTAGTTTTGCAAATGATTTCCATACTAGTTGTGTTGTATAAGACTAACTATATTTCCCTCCATCCTGTCCTGTCCCTCATTACTTCTATTTTCTTATGGTCCTTTCCCTCCCCATGAGTGTCAACCTCGTATTGCATTCTCCTCCCCATGCCCTCCCCTCTATCCTCTCCCCCATCCTGCTTGTGCCCCTGTCCCCCACTCTCCTGTATTATGAGATAGGTTTTCCTATCAGAATGAGTGTGCATTATATTCTTTCCTTTAGTGGAATGTGATGAGAGTAGATCTCATGTTTTTCTCTTGCCTCCCCTCTTTATCCCACCACTAATAAGTCTTTTGCTTGCCTCTTTTATGAGAGATAATTTGCCCCATATAACTTCTCCCTTTCTCCTCCCAATATTTCTCTCTCACTGCTTGATTTCATTTTTTTTTTAAGATATGATCCCATCCTCTTCAATTCACTCTATGCACTCTGTCTCTATGTATGTGTGCGTGTGTGCATGTGTGTGTGTGTGTACTCCCACCCAGTGCTCAGATACTGAAATGTTTCAAGAGTTAAAAATATTGTCTTTCCATGTAGGAATGTAAACAATTCAACTTTAGTAAGTCCCTTATGATTTCTCTTTGCTGTTCGCCTTTTCATGGTTCTCTTCATTCTTGTGTTAGAAAGTCAAATTTTCTTTCCAGCTCTGGTCTTTTCATGAGAAAAATGTGAAAGTCTTCTATTTCATTGAAAGACCATTTTTTCTCCTGAAGTATTATACTCAGTTTTGCTGGGTAGGTGATTCTTGGCTTCAGTCCTAGTTCCTTTGACTTCTGGAATATCCTATTCCATTCCCTTCTGTCCCTCAATGTAGAAGGTGCTAGATCTTGTACTATCCTGATTGTATTTCCACAATACTTGAATTGTTTCTTTCTAGCTGCTTGCAATATTTTCTCCTTCACCTGGGAATTCTGGAATTTGGCCACAATGCTCCTAGGAGTTTCTCTTTTTGGATCTCTTTCATGCAGTGTTCTGCGGATTCTTGAATATTTATTTTGCCTTCTGGTTCTAGAATCTCAGGGCAGTTTTCCTTGATAATTTCATGGAGGATGATGTCTAGGCTCTTCTTTTGATCATGGTTTTCAGGTAGACCCAGAATTTTTACATTGTCTCTCCTGATTCTATTTTCCAGGTCAGTTGTTTTTCCAATAAGATATTTCACATTATCTTCCATTTTTTGAATCTGCGCGGTATGTTCTGAGATATCTGTCTTTCTCGAAAAGTCCAAAGCTTCCATCTGTACCATTCCAGATTTGAGAGATCTATTTTCTTCAGTAAGCTTTTGAATCTCCTTTTCCATTTGGTTAATTCTGCTTTTGAAAACACTCTTCTCCTCATTGGCCCCTTGCACCTCCCTTGCCAGCTGAGTTAGGCTAGTTCTCAAGGTGCCAATTTCTTCAAGATTTTTTTGGTTCTCCTTTAGCAGGGAGCTGATCTGTTTTTCATGCTTCTCCCTTATCCCTCTCATTTCCCTTCCCAGTCTTTCCTCCATCTCTCTAACTTGATTTTCAAAATTCCTCTTGAGCTCTTCCGTGGCCCGAGCCCATTGGGTGGGCTGGGACACAGGATCCTCGATTTCTGTGTCATTGCCTGATGGCAAGCCTTGTTCCTCCCCATCAGAAAGGAAGGGAGGAAGTTTTTTTTTCTCCGATAAAGTACCCTTCAATAGTTTTATTTCTTTTCCCTTTTCTTGGCATTGTCTCCACCTAGTGGCCTGACCTCTGAATGTTCTCCTCACACCCACCATCGCCTCCTGGTCCTCCCAGCCAGTGTTTGGGGACTGAGATTCAAATGCTGCTTCCCGCCTTAGGATTTTTGGTGGGGGCAGGGCTGTTACTCAGTGTTAAATTAGGCTCAGGTGCTGAGGTCAGGGGCAAGGCTGCCTCTCTGGCTCAATTCCCTCAGGAGGTTTATGCACAGACCTTCCACAATGGATCCAGGCTTCCGTTCGTTTGGGGAGCCCCCGTCCGCAGCCGCCTCTCAGCCCCCACCTCCCGGGGGGGCCGAGTCGTGGGGGCACCTCACTCCCCTCTCAACCCGCCAAAGAGACTCTCTCACCTACCCCCGTCAGTCACCTGTTGGTGGGGGGCCCATGCAGCTGCTGAAGATTCCGCCTCCGGACCCCTCTCAGAACTGTGTCTCTCAGAGCCGCGGCCACGGTCGCCGCTGCAGGTTCGGGCTGGGCACCGTGTCTGCAGCGCGACGGACCTTTTGCGAGAGGTTTGCAGGTCCCTCTGTGGGTGGGGGGACCCGCGTGGCCGCTCCGTCCTGCAGCCCTCTCGGATCTCTTTCCCACGGTGTCGCTGCCGCGGCAGGGCTTCTCTCCTCTTCCCGCCCTGGCGCCCAGACCCCTGCGTGAAGGACCCCCCGCGAGAGGTTTGCAGGTCTCTCTGGAAGAGAAATCTCCCTCGCTCCAATATTCCGTGGTCTCTGGGTACAGAATTCGCCCTGGGTTAGTCCCCTCTGCTGTTCTGTGGTTTGTGAGTTCGGAGCTATGTGTATGTGCATCTTTCTACTTCGCCATCTTGGCTCCGCCCACCATATGACTTTTGAAGATTGCATAGTTGGTTTGATTAAATGACATGGTCAATGTGTGTGTGTATTTTTATATGTCTGTGTATCTGTATGCTTCTATATACTATTATATATTATATATACTCTATATTCTATATGCTATATACTACTTGCAATATGCACATTTTCTTCTACAGTTAAAAATCCAAATGCAGAATATATAGGTGTATTTTCAGGATGGGGAGGTATGTCATGGGGAAATTGGGATAGCGCATACTTGGTCCATTATTTTGCTGCTTTCTGCCTACAGGCCTTTTTCTCACACTCAGCTTTTAGGACAGAAAAGCTAACCATTGCCTAAATTAGCAACCACACTGCCAATCACTCCCTTACAAGCTTGTTCAAAATGGGTAAAGATGTTAGGCCAACATCTGCATTAAGAGGGATCATGAGTAAGCATTATCTTAATATTCTAAACACCTATAAATATACCTCCGGACATTTTTTTGCAGAGGAGAGAGTCCTGCTATGCTTGTGATCAACTAGGATATCTGCAGCAGGAGCTTCATTTCAATAAGAGACATATTCTTCTCCAAAAAAGGGAGGTGGAGAGACCTGATTGTGACAAAAAAAAAAACCCATAAAAACAACCAGATGTCTAGACTATCAAGAACCAAAAGAATCAGCTCATCGAATAGATTGTTTACGAGTTTTAATCATTACTACTTTAATATTTCACATATTGTATTATGGTGAGGTATAACAAAAGTTAAATTGAATTTAATTTTACTCCCTATGAATATTTTTTGTTAATATGCTGGCCTGTTATGACTTTAAAAAAAAATCAATCACTTTGTACTGTCTGAATGCATATCCCATTTCCAAATTTATTTCAATTGAATTCCATTCAACAAGCATTAGTTAAAGGTCAATTCATTCCCTGTGCTAGGTGCTAGGCAGACAAATGAAACAATTAAATAGACCCTACCTTCAAAGAGCTTATCAGAAGGATGAACTAGCTATACATAGGATATGAATGGCCTTCTCAAACAGACCATAAAAGCCAATGCACACTCCAGATGTTGTGTAACTCAAATCAATTGTCATTTAAAGCATCCTTTGAATTTATTTGAACAATTTTGCTCAGACTGTTGTTTAGTATTATGTACATAATCTCAAATTAACAATCTAGTTTTTGAATGGCATATAAACTTGTTAGGTACAGTTTTGAAGCATGAAGATATTAGATGGAAAAGTAAATTCAATCTTACTTGAGGAGGAAGAGGAGCAGTAAGGGAAGACAGGGTGATTAGAGAAAGCTTTTCAGTAGAGGTGGTCTTTAAGCTGAGCCTTCAAGAATTTTAAAGGGTAGGGAGGAGAAAGGGAGTGACTTCCAGGCATCGATGATGAGTTGTGCAAATGTACAAATTCAAGAGATGGAATGTGGACTTTAGGGAATGACTTATAGTCCTATTTGGCTGGAATATGGAGCATATAAAGGGAAAATCTCTAGATATATGACTAGAAAAAAATAAGTAGACATGAATTTGGAAAATTTTAGATGCCACGTTAATGAATTTTCATTTTCTCTTGGAAGCAATAGGAAGAAACTGATGACTTCTTGAACAGCAGAGTGACTGTATCAGATCAGGGCCTATGGAAAATGGTCTTGGAAACTATAGGGCAGACAATTTGAAGGGAGGAGTTGATGGAGGAAAGGAAGAGATTTAGGAGGTTATTACAATTGTCTCAACGAGAGCCTAAAATTGAGCAGCGGCTATAAAACTCCAAAGAAGGATTTGGTTGCCAGAGATACTATGGAGTTAATTTAATATTACCTCTGAACTCATGAACCCAAGTGAATTGGGAATAGTGGTTGAATAAAAAGAATTAGGGACATTTGGAGGAGTGAGTCTCATAGAATATCTCACTATTGTATAGTTTCAGCTTTGAAGTTGCTGAAACTGAGATGACATAGGGACATATGAAACATCAGGCAACTGCTTATTCCACCTAATATCTTCAATGTAAGACTGTATTTAAAATTCTAGGTTAAGACTAAATATATAGACATCGCCATGAACATCACTATTGAACCTATGTAAGTTAATTAGATCACCAAGAGAGAGAATATAAAGTGAAAAGAGAATATAAGACGGTCTATGATAAATCCCTGAGAAATAGCATTTAGGGATGAAGGATGGAAGATGATTTGTCTAAATGATCCATAGGTCTGAAGCAACATCAGATAGTAGGAAGAGCTGTGTCATTGATTCTAAGGCAAAAATAAGGATATAAGGAAAAAGGGAGATCAGAAAGGTCAAAAGAATGAAGATTAGAAAAGGCTATTGGTCTATCAGTTAAGTTATTATAAGTGTCCTTATAGAAAAGAAAGTTTCAAGTAAGTTTCAGAATATGAAAATGGGATGACTCACAGGTCATGTTCAACCTTTGAAGAAAGAGGAACTTGAGAGGAGAGATGCAACGATAAAAGTAAGTATATGAATGATTAAGCATCAATTTGGTAGAGGGTGAATTAACACCAATTTACATTTATATAGGATTGCAAACCTCTTTCCTCACCTCAATTTGATGGATAACAATGCAACTAGAAAATGAAAATGAGATATGACTACTGTGGTTGCATATTTGTACACCATTAGAAATTTCATCATGATTAAGTTATGGTTTTGGTTTCAGGATTTAAGTAATTTGGAAGAATGCAGAGCTATGGAAAGACTTGTGATGTTATATAAAGTAGAATGAAGAGAATGAGAATAGTATAGATATCAGCTAAAGGCTAGGGTTCTAGATCCATTGAACATTATCAAAATAATAGTTTTCAGAGAACACAGAATTCAGTTATCTAATCTGAATGAGCACTGGAGACTAATACAATCATATAGTTAAAACAAAAGCCATTAAAGAAAGATACAAAAGGGACAAAGACAAAATCCATCATTATTTTAATGGTAGATTTTTCATATTATTTTTATTTTAGACAACTTTTAATTAATTTGTATTTCAATATTTTATCAGTGGATGTTTTTCATTTTTGTCTCATGCATCTAATAATTTAGGAGGCTATTAAGTTTATGATAATAAAAAGACTAGACAAGCTCATCATTACGAGTAATGATTAATAAATGGGAATGATGCCCTGGAGGAATAAGCTTGAACTAGTTTAATAGAGAATCCCTGTGCAGCATCAAACATCAGGTGAATTCCCCAATAAGGTGAAACATTTTGGAGACATTAGTAGAAAACAGTGAGCACCTGAACCACTCTTAGTTTGCTGTACTTGTTTAATATTTTCACTATTAATTAACAAAGGATTTAATACAATTATTTTAAAGTAGAGGAAATTATTTCATTAAAATGAGGAAATGGTCATCACCAGTAAATTCTCTTAGTGGACCTGTTACAGGTTTAAAAAAGTGTGAGAATTTGTCACTGATATCTATTTGAACTGTGAATTCTTTGAAGTGCAAAGTTAATCCATGTATACCTTAAGGAGTGTAGCATAAGACAGACTTGTACTTCCTAACAAGTTTTTAAATGTGTGGACCTCCAGGGATGTGTATGCATACATGCTGGCCTAATTGTGCATGTTAGGTATGCACCCCACAAGTTAGTTAAAATTTATACAGTGTGTGCTCAGAATGGCATTTGTGAAGGGTAAGAACTGAAATTCAAAGTAATTTTAACTTGTAATATTCATCATTCTCAGCAAAAGATTACTTATGTATCACATTTGATGTTCATCTGTTCTTAATTATAGTTAAGAAACAAGAAACATTTTTAATAGTGGGAAAAGGATAATATTTTCCTTTCAATCTGTTTCTCCATCTGTATTCCAGTAGCCCCCTTCCATATGTATATACAGATTCTAGCAGAGAAATGAACGAACAACATAATTGCTTCTATCTCAGTTCACCTAAAACAAAATTGTAAGTCTAAGTCTTAGGTCTGCATTCTTTTTGAGGGTCAGTGCAGAGAGTGGGGAACAAAGGCATTTTGATGAGGCAGTAGAAAGAGTGACCTTGGGTTCAAATTCTGTCACTGTTGCTTATTACCTCTGTGATGTGAGTAAGGAATGAAAGTTCTCTGGGATTCAATTTTCTCATCGATAAAATCAAAGTGTTTTAGATTCCCTTCTAACTCTAAACCTATAATCATAGCACTTTCTTCAAAAGAGGCAAGTGATCTGGCATAAGATATCTGATTATAGGCCATAGAACTAAAACAAAATCTTTTTGTAGGTAAAACATATATTGGCATACGGGCTAGGTTTGTGTTTGCACTGATAAGAACTCCCGGATTATGGATACTTCTAACTTCCAATGGAGGTCAATGTCATCTGTGCAACTGTAAGATTTGCCTAAAGTATTGAGAAGTTAAATAACTTGCCTAGAGTCTTACAGCCACTTTGGATCAAATGTTGAATATGAACCTGATTCTTCATAGCTTTAAGGTTATTTCTCTAACCAAAACATCATAATGCCTATTTACTCCACGTTTATGTATGTACATATGCATGTACACACATGCTTCGAAAATGAGCATCTCATTATTTCATGTTCATTTTTATACATTTATTTATGTATTGTTCAAATATGTCTATACATGTGTTTGTATGTGTGTGTATCAGTAAGCACCACAACATACCTGGGTGAGGGAGTAGGGGGAGGAAGGCTGCTACCACAGTTCTTCGATCTACTTCTCTAAAAGAAAAGGCAGCCTTTGAGGGGTTAACAATCACTTTAATCAAGTACAGGTATCAGAGAAAATCAAAATCAAAATTTCAGACAAAATACAGAGAAATCAAAAGTCAACAGACATGATTCCAAAATGTCTAACCATTAACACAGATAAGTCTTTACCAATCTTTACCAGAGAGGGAGCATCTGGATTTCTCAAAGGGAGGAGTGGGGAAGCTCTTTAGAGGCTTCTTAGAGTCCTCCTCTTGCCAAACACTTCTAGTCAGTAAGCCTCAAAGTAAAACCTCACTCTGAGAGTATTTATATACTTTTCAGAGTCAGAGGGCATAACACTCTGACCTAGTGCCTCAAAAAAAAAAAAATGGTGCTTGGAACCCTCCTACAAAACAACTCCCTTAATCAATGTTCCCTCAATGGGCAGGCCAATCAGTGGGTGGGGAAGATCTTCTTTAACCACATTCAAATGGAGGCATTACACTTCTTGATTATAATAGAACAAAAGCAGTAAAAAATCCTAATTTGATTGCCATCCCAGTGTACACACACAAATGTATATATGAAAGAATTTCTTAGGAAAATATAAAGTCTTGCACTTACATAGAAAAAGATAACATTGATTTAACAAATACAAGGAGGATCATGGTAGTCAGAATGCCCAGGTCTCTATGCGCTACACAAGGCTGCTTCTCTATGCCTTCTCATCTTGTCTGATTCTGACCTAAAACTATTTATTAACCTCCCACAGAGAATCCACACATCACCCCGAAGGCTTTCTTCTGCCTCCTTTCGTGAATCTTACATACTAATATACCAATATACTACACAGACTATCAATCTGTTGTCTTTCATTCATCACTGACCCACTCTCCATTTCTTGTCCTACATGTTTTCAGTAATTTTTCTTTTTTTTTTCTTTTTTTTTAATTTATTTATTTGACATTCATTTTAACAAAATTTTGGGTTCCAAATTTTCTCCCCTTTTGTCCCCTCTCCCCCTAAACACCGAGAATTCTAATTGCCCCTCTCACCAATCTGCTCTCTCTTCTATCATCCCTCTCTGCCCTTGTCTCCATCTTCTCTTTTGTCCTGTAGGGCCAGATAAATTTCTATACTCCTTTACCTGTATTTCTTATTTCCTAGTGGCAAGAACATTACTCGACAGTTGTTCCTAAAACTTTGAGTTCCAACTTCTTTAGCTCCCTCCCTCCCCACCCCTTCCCTTTGGAAGGCAAGCAATTCAATACAGGCCAAATCTGTGTAGTTTTGCAAATGACTTCCATAATAGTTGTGTTGTATAAGACTGACTATTTTTCCCTCCATCCTATCCTGTCCCCCATTACTTCTATTCTCTTTTGATCCTGTCCCTCCCCATGAGTGTTGACCTCAAATTGCTCCCTACTCCCCATGCCCTCCCTTCCATCATCCCCCCCCACCCTGCATATCCCCTTATTCCCCACTTTCCTGTATTGTAAGATAGGTTTTCATACCAAAATGAGCATGCATTTTATTCCTTCCTTTAGTGGGATGGATGAGAGTAAGCTTCATGTTTTTCTCTCACCTCCCCTCTTTATCCCTCCACTAATAAGTCTTTTGCTTGCCTATTTTATGAGAGAGAATTTGCCCCATTCCATTTCTCCCTTTCTCCTCCCAATATATTTCTCTCTCACTACTTGATTTCATTTTTTTAAGATATGATCCCATCCTCTTCAATTCACTCTGTGCACTCTGTCTCTATGTGTGTGTGTGTGTGTGTGTGTGTGTGTGTGCGTGTGTGCGTGTGTAATCCCACCCAGTACCCAGATACTGAAAAGTTTCAAGAATTACAAATATTGTCTTTCCATGTAGGAATGTAAACAGTTCAACTTTAGTAAGTCCCTTATGACTTCTCTTTGCTGTTCACCTTTTTGTGCTTCTCTTCATTCTTGTGTTTGAAAGTCAAATTTTCTTTTCAGCTCTGGTCTTTTCATCAAGAATGCTTGAAAGTCCTCTATTTCATTGAAAGACCATTTTTTCCCCTGAAGTAGTATACTCAGTTTTGCTGGGTAGGTGATTCTTGGTTTTAGTCCTAGTTCCTTTGTCTTCTGGAATATCCTATTCCATGCCCTTCAATCCCTTAATGTAGAAGATGCTAGATCTTGTGTTATCCTGATTGTATTTCCATAATACTTGAATTGTTTCTTTCTAGCTGCTTGCAATATTTTCTCCTTGACCTGAGAACTCTGGAATTTGGCCATAATGTTCCTAGGAGTTTCTCTTTTTGGATCTCTTTCAAGCGGTCTTCTGTGGATTCCTTGAATATTTATTTTGCCCTCTGGTTCTAGAATCTCAGGGCAGTTTTCCTTGATAATTTCATGAAAGATGAAGTCTAGGCTCTTTTTTTGATCATGGCTTTCAGGTAGGCCCATAATTTTTAAATTGTCTCTCCTGGATCTATTTTCCAGGTCAATTGTTTTTCCAATGAGATATTTCACATTATCTTCCATTTTTTCATTTTTTTGGTTTTGTTTTGTGATTTCTTGGTTTCTCATAAAGTCATTAGCCTCCATCTGTTCCATTCTAATTTTGAAAGAACTATTTTCTTCAGTGAGCTTTTGAATCTCCTTTTCCATTTGGCTAATTCTGCTTTTGAAAGCATTCTTCTCCTCATTAGCGTTTTGAACCTCTTTTGCCAATTGAGTTAGCCTGTTTTTCAAGGTGTTATTTTCTTCAGCATTTTTTTAGGTCTCCTTTAGCAGGGTGCTGACCTGCTATTCATGCTTTGACTGCATGTCTCTCATTTCTCTTCCCAGCTTTTCCTCCACCTCTCTAAGTTGATTTTCAAAATCCTTTTGAGCTCTTCCATGGCCTGAGTCCACAGAATATTTAGTCTGGATGTTTGCGATACAGAGGCCTTGACTTCTATGTCTTTGCCTGATGGTAAGCATTGTTCTTCCTCATCAGAAGGGAAGGGAGGAGATGCCTGTTCACCAAGAAAGTAACCTTCTATAGCCTTATTTCTTTTCCCTTTTCTGGGCATTTTCCCAGCCAGTGACTTGACTTCTGAATATTCTCCTCACACCCACCTCGCCTCCTGATCCTCCCAACCAGAGCTTGGGGTCTGAGATTCTAATGCTGCTTCCCAGCCTCAGGGCTTCCGCAGGGGTGGGGCTGCTATTCAGTGTGAGTTCAGGTACTCAGGTCAGGGCAGGGCTGCCTCTGGGGCTCAGTTCCCTCAGGGGGTTTATGCAGAGACCTTCAACAATGGATCCAGGCTCCTTCCTGCTTGGGGAGCCCTGGTCTGCCACTGTGCCAGCTACTGCCTCCCGAGGGGGCCTGAGTTATGGGGGCACACCACTCCCCTCTTGACCTGCCAAGAAGACCCTCTCACTGCCCCCCCCATCACCTGTGGGTGGAGGGACCCGCACAGCCGCTGGAGATCCCGTCCCTGAAGCCTGCTTGGATCTGTTCCTCTCCGTGCCGCGGCCGCGGCAAGGCTGGGCTGGGCTCTGCATCTGCAGCGTGATGGACCTTTTGCGGGAGGTTTGCAGGTCCCTCTGGAACAGAAATCTCCTTTGCTCCACTGTGCTGTGGCCTCTACTACTCCAGAATTCACCGTGAGTTCCTTTTTACCGATGTTCTATGGGTTGTGGGTTCGGAGCTATGTATATATGCGTCTTTCTACCTCAGTAATTTTTCAATAGCATCCTTCATATTCAATTCATAAATGGTAAAATGATGCAGTTTACTTTCCCATCAAAGGGGGCTCTTTTCCCCCTTTGTATTGTAATCTCATTGCTTCTGAGATGATGGTGTTTCACTATTTGCCAGTTACAAAATATTACTGGGAGAATCTGGATGTCAAAGAGATAGGCTTTTACAGTAGCAGAACTTTAGGGTCATTTAAATTATAGCACAGTTTCCCAAGTGTGATCAAACCTTGACTGCCTTCCTTACTGCCCAGGCTTTGTCAACCTAATGAGGCTCTTTGATATACAAATATGGTTGGGTTATTTTGTGACGTGGAGTAGATAAATTTTCCATGTGCTTTGTTTTTTTTCCAGTGTGGACAGCTATATAGTCATTTTTTTTTCTTTTTCAAAAATATAGATTTCAGTTATTAGGCTTTGTAGTGTTCAGGGTCTCCATCCATTTAGTAGAGTGTCAAATGCAAATGGGAACATTTGGAGGAGTGATGGGATAAATCCACTCAAGCCAGGCTCTAAACCACTTTTCTTTTTTCCAACAAAGTTGTTTTGTTTTGTTTTGTTTTCCCCTATGACTATGAGGTTATGGCATTGCCAATGGATTTGGATCCAAGAGAGCTGGGTGTAGTTTCTTGCTAGCTATGTGGCCTTATACTAGTCACTTAATCTCTACTGAGTTACTGTTCCCTTTCATAAAGTGATATCAATGATGGTTGAAGTATAGAGCATCCAGGTTTGATGTGAGGAAAGTTCTTTGTAGACTTTAAGGCACTACAGCATAAGTATGTACTTGACAGATAGCGTCTCCCAAGAGTCTTATCCTAACAATATGTCATAGAGATAGAAAAAAAAATTAACCAAAAGTTAATAAATGCTCACATCATTCTAAATTGGGATTACAGCAGTAGAGGTATAAGGAACCTAATTAACTATGTGGTCCAGCCCTCATCATTTTTTTATAGATTTTAAAAGTATTGTTTAGAGAGAAAAAGTAATTTGCCCAGAGACACACAGCAAATGTCAAAAGCACGATTTGGACTCAGGTTCTCTATACCAGAGCCAGTACACTTTCCATTCTGTCACATGGTCTCCTCATATATTTGTCATTAAAGATACTACCTAAAATACAATTTTCTTTTCAGATTTCCTCTGCTTTACCTTTTACTTAGGTCAGAAAGGCTCTTAAAAATCTTAGACAATAATCGAATCCTCAGGCAGTACATTGTTATCTTGCTAATTTACACTAACGACCTATTTGGTAGTACTAGATTTTGTAAAAGAGCAATTGAGCAAATAAGCCATCCAGTTCCTCATGGATTGTCATGGGGCATCATATTAGAGTGGTTTTAATTATTTACAGTAATCAAAAAATGGTAACCTATACGCTGCATCTTTTGAAAATTCTGTTCAGGTAATAAAATGGTAATAAATATGGCTTCCCTGTACTCCATAGCTATTAAATCTTGGCCCCAGAACTGGGTGTGGGAATTATAAAGTAATAAATTAGTGAGGTTTAACCACAGTTTTCTTTGGCTTAGCTAGTTATTCCATTTTTCAAGTGTTTTGGATACATCATTTATTAACTAGTTAGATGTCTGAATACTCCCAAGATGTTTAAAATGGCCTAGACATCATGTACCATGGACAGTACTGTCAAGGAACCTAGTACCCTGGGAGAGACAGGCTAATACTATAAAATAGGATGGTGTGGAAAGTGTTGCTTCCCCAGGATAGCCACACACAATATCCCATTACCCGCCCTAATGTGTTAAACATCTATTGATTAAAATGTCACTTGGGTCTGAAAGTTGTATGCCCCATTCTTTACAATTCTTTCTTCTTACTTTTTCTGCCGCTGTAAAGAACTTCTCTTTCGCTTCTCTACTCCAGCTGTGAGTTCTGATTTATCTCTAGGTGTTAGTTCCTAAAGAATTAACCTTGGACCCTAGTTTTACAGAAAATGTATAAATCCTGAAAAATGCTAAGTATTATCCACTGTGCTGATGGTGCCTAAAACTGTGTCCAGACATCTATATCGTGTTCTTGAGTCCTCTTTAGGCTTTATATCTGAGTTTAAAAACTCATTCTTTTTTTTAATTCTTTTCAGAGAGCAGATATGAGGCACATCTTGAAATATAAGGAAAAGGACATATCCCTGGATCCTCCCACTTTGTACCAATCTCTGGTTCTAACCCTCTGCCTGGTGTATGCCTGTATCTACTCTCAATCTGGAGTAATCACTGGGTCTCTAAATATCATTTCTGGTTCCTGCACCTAATCATGTGTCAGTTTTCCTTCTCTGTCTGTATCATAGTCTATTCTTGCCTCCAATGTTATGTGGCCCATGGCTACAACTCTTCCTTTCTCTGACACACACTTTCTTCATCCTACATCCAGAGTAACAGAATAACTCCAAGTCAGTTCTCTAAGTTTTAAAAGATAACAACATATCATGAAATTCCATCCCTCTTTAATTAAGCTGTATCTTTGGGTAGGCATAAATCATTAGTTTTATAGTTTTAATTAATTAGTTTGAGTTAAAAAAAGTAGAGAGATCAATTCAAAATAATTATTCAAATTATTTTTTAAATAGTGCTTTATAAGATGTGTTTGACTGAATTGACCAGAATATTCAACATTCTTTAGGCAATTTTGTTTGTTAAATGGGAAGAGGGCTGATTATTAATAATAATAGTAATGTCAACAATAACAACAATAATTTTTAGGAAGAAGGGCCTAGCTCTAAATCTTAACTCTGAAATTTACTTTCAATGTAATGAGTAGGAATGAATCACACATTTATGCTTTATTTTGCTGAATTGGTGAGATTATAAGGATATCTAAGAGATTATAAGGATATCTAGATCATATCCTGAGGTGGGAGCAACCTCAAAGATTACCTGGTCTGACAACCTTATTTTACAGATAAGGAAACCGAGGCCCATGGAGGTGAAGTGATTTACATGATTTTACCAATAGTAAGCTCCAGAGGGAAGATTTGAATCCAGATCTCCTGATTCCAGACTTAGTGCTGTTCCTGCTATTTAACACCCCCACCCTACTTTTCATCATGGTTTCCTCATCCACAAAATTGAAGGAGACAATGTTTGTACCTTATTTCTGACATGATCACTTAGGAAAAAAATTGGGGGGTTGTTTAGGGAAAAAACTGTTCTATAAAACTTAAATAGCTATAGAAATGTGAATGATTACAAAGTAATATGATTCCTTATTTATCAACAAATAGCTTTTCTTAATGGAGTAGAAAGAGTGCTAAATTTAGAGTCAAAAGAAATGGGTTCATATCCCACTTCTGGCGTATATGGACTGCATGACCTGGGCAAGTCTCTTCCCATTCCTGAATCAGTTCCTTCATCTGTGAAATGAAAGGGGTATTTAGATAAACTCTGACATCCTTTTGAAACCTAAATTTATGACTTATCATCCTACTTATATAGCAATTGTCGTACTAATTCTTTCTCACCAAATTTCTTTTAGGATTTGATTTTAATATTTCTTTAGCAGGCTTTGAAAATATTTACACTAACTCCAAAAATTCCACAAGGCAAAAAATAAACACTTTTCATCCTACTGACAATATGTACGTGAAAATACAATAAATGAAAGTATTCGGTGTCCTTTAAATTTCACCTGTAAATTTTCTTAAGCAAAGATTTTTGTGTTTATTTTCTCCAATGATGAGATGATACATCTCTTGAATTAAAATGAACAGGGTCAGTATCAATAGCTTGTTACTTTAATAAAGAGAGATAGCAGAGGAATTTTGAGTTCTTTTGTCTGAAGCCTTTCTGAATTAACTGTCAACTAATATTTTATTCAAAAGTTGATGGTGGTTTGGTGAGCATAGCCAAGGACAATCAAGCTTATGATGGGAATAGTTATTCTCTTTATTATTCCTTATAGCCATTACTATACCCTTGATCTTTGCACAAGATGCCATTTGACATTGCTTTTTATTTGGTATGCATGGTTTGGGCATGATCCAAATTGGGGATTTTGTTTCATAATATTTAGTCTTCTGAATCTATCTCTACACAATAAAAAAGGGGCTTTGTATTCCATGGACACATATCCTAAATCCTCCTTGCCACTCTTTCAACCTCATTGCTTCTACAATATTGAGACTGCTGCTTTCCTCTACCCTTTATTCTTTATTCTTTTTCCTTCTTTGTTTCCTTACCTCATGCATGGCTTGCTCCCATGGCTTGCTCTAGATTACTTTTTTACTTCCTTTTTACTCTTATTATATGAATCTACACAATTTCAATTTTTATTACTCTGTTTACTTTTCACCCATATCTATCAAACTTTCCTTTTTGTTCTTTTTCTAGTCAGCAGTTTGTAAATGAGATGGCAAAGTCACTTTCTCCTCTTGTTTGGACCATGATTAGTCAGCGTGTAGATTTTATCTCTTGTTTTCTTTCTTTCTACTGTTTCTGAATCAGGGCAGAGTCATTTGTTCCATCTCTGCTATATTGCTTTCCCATGATGCTATCCTTCTAAATCACAAATTTATAAATCACATAAATTCAGTTTCTTTGATTCAATATGAAAATCTCTTTATATTTAACAGGTAATTTTTGATCACCTAATATGTGCTTAACATTCAGGTAAGACCTAAAAGAGATAAAGAGAAAATGACAAAATAGCCCTATTCAAAAATATTTAAAATATTTTTGTGGGAGGCAAGACTCACATGTGTCAAAGAGATCTTCTCAATATTCTTCAACCATATCTAGTGCTTTCTCACTTCTAAGTCTTTGCTCACTCCCTATGGATGGTGTACAATAATTGAAGTCAAGAGTTCTAGGTTCAATTCGCATCAGACACCCTATCCAAAGGATGTTTCTACATTTATGCAATGTAGAAGCATTTGGATTCTTTTGGCTCAGAGAAACCATGATTTCAACAAACAAACAAAAACATAACACATGACCTGCAAATAAAAGAATCCGGCAAGGACCTAAAAGTAGTACACAAGGAAGTTCCTTCCCTAATGATGTCAAAAGTTTCCTTGTCAAGCAACAGAGATCCTTTTATGTTTTGCTTCTTTTGTTCATTTGTTTGTTTGTTTTGTTTTTCTTAAGGATTGTCAATTCATTACAAGTCAATTCATTTGGTGGCAAATTAACTTAAACTGCCCCCAAGTTGGTTCCACAGTGTCCTGGGTCAAAATATATTTGATCTGTAATAGGAGGATAAGGGTTGACTCAACCTGGTCCCAATTCTCCTAGCTTCCTGCTCCACAATAGTTAGTCCCCTGACCTCTAACCACCCTTGCAAGTTTCAGCTTCTCAGCACAACTCTCATCTTCTTATGGCTAAAGAATATTTAAGAGGCCTTATCGAAAGAGCAGAAACAGATGAAGTTCTACCGTAGGACACCCTGTGTTGATTCCTACCCAGCTTTTTTCAAATCCTCTCTCTGACACTGTGTCCTTGGGCAAGTCACTATAGCATTGCAGGTAAATCAAGGAACAACTTGTATTGATAGAGGAAATTACTCACTGGTAGTTCCATATACAAATGAAATGTTTAGTACAAAAAATGGTTTTGAGTATTTTATTCTCTCCTGATGTCCTACAATTTTTGTTAAGGTACAATTGTCCTCCGTAAATGACATAGTGAGATATTTAATAAATACTGCTGAATTATATGAATAAAATAGAAAACATTGCAAATCATACTGTGTTAAGACAATGAGCATTATAGGAATCCATAAAAGGAGAGATCAATGATTGCCAAACTGTTAGATAGTTTAAACAACCAAAAAGAAAATCAAAGTAAAGAAAATAGCATATGACAAGAATATCATCAGTCTGATATATATATGCATATATGTGTATATATGCATGTATATATAAGCACATGCATATATATACACACATATATATTTATGCATGTATATATATACATATTCACACATATACATACACACATACATACACATATACATATATGTATATATATACATATTTCTTGAAAAATGAGATGGAAATAATCTTTCAAGTGTCTTTGGTTCTATAGAGTTTATTTAATTACCAATTTTCTATTTTTACATAATTTTCTCAGATTGAGTTTGTATTCCCAGAACAACTGAAACAATAAGGAAAGACAAAGGAACTCTGAAATACCTATCAGTGCCAAAGAGACAGGTGGAAGTTCTGCACGCACCTAGGGGATCTATTAATATCACAAGGGACACCAGTTGTAACATGTTTTTCCTCCTGTGCTCTCTGTGTGGGAATGTTGTCCAAAGCAGGCAATCACAATATGAGGTGGGCAAAACAACCTCAATCACTAACAGGTCAGAATCAGAGAGATCTAAATATGCATTGTTGCCAAGTATGAAAGGAAAAAGTCGATTTGGGAAAGACAGGGAAATTAATTGATCCAAAAATGTAATTAGTGCCCTTTCAAATGCAATAGGTTTATTTTCTAATTCTCTATATGAATCAGTCCTAAAATGTTAACCAATTTATTTATTCTTGTCATTTGCAAAATGGAACTGTCATCTAAGCATCCGGATCAATGGGCAAGAAAACAAAATTTTAAAATAATGTGGACAGATACCTGGTCAGTCAGAAAAGATCATATTAAACAAATAAATATCATATACCATGCTCTTATTGATAGATTTAAAAACTTATTTAGTATAGAAAGGAATTTAGCAGCTATAACTCAGACATCGAAAATTAATCTTTCTATGTATCAGTTTTTTCAGAGAATTACTTTAATCTCCAGAAAAACTATTTAGGCAAGGGAAGATTATGAATTCTTCACAAGTACCTATGTTGATACTAAGAAGCTACAGTTTCCACATCGTGGCTCTCTTATCAACTAGGAAGGAAATGATACTTGAAAGTTAGAACAATTCTCATCTTAATTAGACTACTGAGAATCTTAGAATATCAAGAATTTGTAATTTCACCATTGTAGGTACTATAGTCCACAACATTTCAGACCACGATTACTCGACATCCTGGTCTTCAAGCATTCCCATACATTAAAAATTCATCATCCTTTATACTATCTCCTGGTGAATCTTTTGAAGCTAAACACACAATACAGACATTGGGAATAATTCTGTGGCCACATTCACAGACTTTCTAGCTGAATAGGGACTTTTCAAACCTGTCTTCTGTTGGTTTGTTCTTCAACAACTCAAGGTTGCCTTCTTGCATCTCCTGTCTTAGATTAGGAATTTACACAGCAGAACATTCATCAGATACCCATGCATGTAGGCCACTTTATTCATTTCTCCAGGTAACTTTATTATAGCCATGGTTCGACTGGAATGACGGAAAGTTGCATCTGAGACCATTATGTTTTGATGTTAAATATATATGAGATTTTCTTTAATGATGTATTGAAATTCAGTCTATAATTGAAAATAGTAGACAATTAATAAATATGTGTTTGATAGAATTCAAGAAAAGAATACATGTTACTTTGACCCCCAAAGGCCATTAAAAGAAATTGGTTTTCTCAGAAAATGACTTGCAAGTCCATTTATTCATATAATCCTCAGGTAGAGTTTCAATAAGTCTACCATGAAGAGGGATGTTCATTATTCAGGAGATGAATGGAAGGTTATTAACTTTAATCGTAGGTAAATTATATATTGTAGATTACTGATGAGTTTCAGGGAAAACACTGAATTTGTGCTATCCAAATCTGTTTTTCAGATTATATTAACTACTTTCCAAATGAAAGTCCTTTTGCAGTGCCTCACTACAACTTGAAAGGAGGTAAATTCACTCAAGATTTTTGTATACCAGACTGGTGAAGGACAAACAGATATTAAAATGAACTTTGGGGAAAATGTCTTAATTGATCTAATTGATTCCACCCACTGTTATATATTATTAAGATGTTTTGGCATCCTCATACTATGAGTCAAATCCCGGGAGGTGAGGAAGCAAAAACCAAACCAAACCAAACCAAACTACTGATCTCTAATCTTGTATCCATAACTGCCTACTGTGTAGCTCAAACTTTGTGTTTTGTAAATATTCTAAACTCAACAAATTCAAAACATCTCATTATCCTCTTCCCAAAATTATTCCTATTTCCTATTTTTTTTGTACTAATCTTGAGGGTATCACCATCCTTCCAGTGTCCCGGGCTAACAATCTCCATATATTCTGTGGGACAGAGAGGCAGTACAGTGGATAGAATGCCAAGCCAGGAGTCAAGACTCATGTTTGTGAATTGAAATATGGTCTGAGAAACTTTGTAACGGTGTGACCATGGGAAAGTCACTTCGCCCTTTTTGTCTCACTTGCTCCATCTGTAACATGATCTGGAGAGAGAAAATAGCAAACCATGCCAGTATCTTCCAAAAAAAATGACCAGCTGGGGTCAGGAAGAGTCAGCCCAACTCCATCAATTAGTTTACAATTCAAATTCAAGCAGGTAAAATGGGAAAATGTTCTCTTACCAAAATATTCAGTAATAATAAGTTGTATTAACTTTACATTATCAAGTTTGTCCCTAACAAGGATACTTGAAAGGGGCACTTTCATTCTCTTGTAACCACTCTCAAAAAACCTTAACTGAAGTTTCCAAGTTCAGCCTATTGTGTTTTAGAGACTGTATTGGGAGTCCATACACTAGCAGTTTTAATGTCTTAGGCATCTAGAATGATAGGTTAAAGAATCAATAAGCATTTACTAATTTCCTACTACTCTTGAGGCATTGTTCTAGGCTTTGAAACATAACAAAATTTAACATGACAAAAATTAAACATGCCTAGTCTTCAAAAATCTTGTATGAGGGAGGTGGCATAACAAAGCATACCATATGTAGGAAGATACAAAGTATGAACAAGTTATATACAAAGTAATGGAGGGAGGGTGCATTAGCTAATTGGAAGGTCATGAAAAAATAAACAAATGATTTTATATTGAAGATTTCATGAGCAAAAATTAAAAAAATAAATCGGTGGTGATAAGATGAAGAAGTATAACAATGTTTATTCAACTATATTGATCTTTCTTTTCTTCCAAATTAGCAACCGTTGTTCTAACACTTTTTTCTCTATTCAATTTTCAGAATATACAGTCATCAGTTTCTCTTATCGAAAACTGTTTGCTGGCTAGATTTTTATTATCCAACTACTTCAATGATTATGAGGTGAGAATTTCTTCTCTTTTAGATTGTGGAATGCAAAATAATGAAACTGGAAAGAATCTCTATTAAAAAACAAGAGTTCACTTCATTTGAGGTAAATGTCCATAAGAAGACAAGGAGCATCGCTGACGCGATGAGGTACTTCATTGGCGTTAAAATCATCTACTTTTCCAAATGCTTTGTAGTTGTCTCCAATTGTTTTAATTATGACCACAAATGAAAAGATATTTTCCTTTGCTGTGGAAAATAGCTTCGTTTCACTCAAATCTTTGAAATCTTGCTTAACCAATTAATTAGAAGCTCCTCTCACTTCCATTTTGTTTCTTAACTTGTAACAAACTGCTTTAATTGCTGAAACAGACCCCCCCCCTTACCCCACCATTATACATTTACCCCTCTTTTGCCAGCTGGAGATCTCTCCATTTATCAAAGCTTTCTGCTTCTTTTTTTTTCCAGTTGCTGTGCTCTTTTCATCATCACTGCAGCAACAAAGACTTGTCAGGTCACTGTACTGCATACAAATAAGGGGCAGGCACAGCTCCTACTTAGTTTAAAGTTTAGGCTGACAATAACAACAACAAAGATTTATTTCACATCTATTGTATACAGAGCTTTCTGCTCCCTGAGGCTGAGAGACCACTTTTAGATAAGGCAAAGTCTGACTCTCAAGGATCTTGTAATTAAAGAGGAGAAGATAAGGGCTAGGATACTAGAACAGATAAAGGTAATATACAATAATGCAGGTTGAATAACGTTAAAGACTTACAAAAGGATCTGCTTTATATGAGGTCTGAGAAGTAAGCTACTTAGTAAAGGTGGGATAAGGACAAGTTTCCTGGAGTTGGTAGACAATGGAAATAGTAATTAGAGGTTAGACTATGGAACTGTTAGTAGAGCAAAGCTGGTACTAATTTTATGGCCCAAAAGTTTTTGTTTGGTTTTTGTCTGTTTATTTCAATGAATATCTGCAAAATTGTGCTAAACAATATGATTGATTTTTCTTTATTGCTATTTTTTCTTTGAAATTCAAACCCTCATCTCTTCTAATCAACCAACTAACAACCATTTATTGTTTACTTTTTATATGCTGGGCAGGACAATGAAAGTAAGTATTAATGTAGTACTGTGTAAAACAGGTTACTAACGCAGTTCTCCTAACAGGACCCCGTGTTTTCACCTTGCTTGACTTTGAGGAGGGTGGTTCTGCAGGAAAGGATAATCCACATGTATTCTAATCATGTCTCCTTAGTGATAACCCGATCTTTTCATAATAAGTATAGGGCACCAGCTGCCAAACATGCTTACTTACCCCACTGGGTAACTTAAACCTATCAAAATACTAAGGAAAGAGCTGAAGAGGCATTAATCCCCTCTGATCATGATTACATCATCTAATCAATTACCTTTGCCCATATATGGAAGCTGCTTAGTTTTTTCTATAAAAGCAGTGCTCAATCTGAATTTCAAGTAGGTCCAGTCAGCTGGTGGGCCAACACTTTTCTTCCTTATATTAACAAAATCCTCTTTAACTTTCTCTTCCTGAGTTTTACCTCGTTAATCAGGGTGAAGGCCAGAACATAGAATTTTCCTTTTAACAGTACCTACTATGTGTCAGGCACTGTTCTCAGAACCATAGAAATACTTTCTCTTTTTATTCTCACAACAATCTTTGAGTTAGATAGTCTTATTACCCTCTTTTTCGACTGAGGAAACTGAAGTAAACAGAGGTTAAGTTTACTGCCCAAGGTCATATAGCTAGTATGTATTTATCTCAGAACCAAGATGTTCCTGACTCCAAGTCCTGTCATCTACCCACAGTGGTACCTAAGTAAGCTGCCACTCCAAAGTTATGTTTGCAAGAAAACCTGAAACTATAGAATAGGTAAGGCAATTTCAGTGGGTGTCAGTGAGTCAAACATCTCTCTTGAGAATATCTATGAGCAAGAGCTCATTTTGCAATTCAAGGTCTGCCAAACGCTTTACATATGATGAACTTATTTGTTCTTCATTTGAGTGGTTAAGTCCTTTCCCGTTAATGTTTGCTATTAAGTTTTTGAAACAGGATTCAGATTCAAGTTTTCTTGACTCTTAAGTCCTGTGTTCTGCCTTTTGCCTGGATCTAGGTTGGCTATAGGTTCTGCAATTGCTCTTTTATTTATTCAGTCCCTATCACACCTCACTCCATCTCTTGTTCTGTGGTTTTTAGTCATGTGTAACGCTGTGTGACCTCATTTGAGGTTTTCTTGGCAAAGATACTGGAATGGTTTGCCATTTCCTTCTCCAGGTCATTTTACAGATGAAAAAGTAAGACAAATAGTGTTAAACGGCTTGTCCAAGATAATACAGCTACTAAGTATCTGAGGCCAGAGTTGAACTCCAAATATGAGTCTTCCTAATTCCAGGGCCAACACTTTCTCTGCTTCATCACCTCACCTCTCCATTCCATCTCTTAGTTTTCATAAGTAATACCTTGGTTCCCTTTACATACAGACATATATATGTATATGTGTGTATGTATAAACACACAAACATATATAATACGTATATATAATATATTATGTGTGTACACATATACATGATACATGTATACTGTTCATATATATAAATGCACATGGATGTGTGTATGTATATATAAAATATATTCATTCTCCTTAGCAATTTCAAAGAGTTTCATCAGAACACACGGACTACTTTATCATTCTATCTCTCAATAGAAATATTTGTCTATTTTTTAATGTTCCATTGTGTTTAATTTCAATTTCAAAGTACATAGCAAAGAGGAAATATATGTTTAAAGATTATATTTGAACAGTCCTAATATTATAAAATTAGAAAAAATATAATGTTGGGGGGATAGCATAGCATACTGGACAGTAATGAAATTGGAGTTAGGAAAATCTTGTTTTCAATCTCAGTTGTGAAATTAGCAGTGTGATTCCAAGTTGCCTGCCAGCCTTTTCAGTTCTCATCCTTTAACCCTTATCAGCTGAATTATAAATGGATGGGATCCACCTTGCACTTGATCAAGTACCTGCATAAAGAATTATATCTTCTTCACCTATTTAAGTAAGCATAAAATGTTTAATGTTTATGCTGTCTCTGAGTTCTGGAAATGTAATCCATTATTATCATATGTAGCTAGCTGATGAAACATAGCCATGTTATATTTAATCTGGAAGGTAAGTTAGAATATTCTTCACTTATGCTTTGATTTTCCTAAATAATGCTTGTATGGAAATGGAAGATTAAGAGCTAAAATAAGGTCAAATCCTGATACAGTTTTAATTAGAAATACCAATAAATTTGACTTACATATGCAGTTACAAAATAGACATTTCCAATTTTGACCTCCTATTTCCTCTTCTCACAATTTATGCATTAAGTACTTAGAAATTTTCAGACAAAGTCACTTATCTAGGGAAGTATTTTTATTATAGTTTTGTGTTTATTATTTTAAGGCATTTCCAACCATTACTAATTGACTTCATTTCAAATATAGAAGACTCACGACCTTGTATATTAGCTAATTGCCTCATATGAGAATTCTTTCCACATTAATCCAGGAATTTACAGAAAAAATCTTCACTCACCTTGTTCTCAGTATATCATTTTATTATCTTGATTGTTATTAATATTAGCACCATTAATTGACTTAGAATACAGTTTAATACCACTTATTAAAATTTTTCAACTACTTATTTGTAATTGGTTTTATCTCTGAAGATAAAAAATCCAACTGTGATTTACCATAACATTCCTTCTACCACTTTTATTATAACTATGAATTAATATTGTTTGATTGCCATGCTCATAAATGTCATTTAGATATAAGAACATGTTCCTCTCCTGTGTATGCTTTTTATTTTGTTGCTTAGACTTGGGTAGCTTATAAATTCAAATCCATAAACAATCTTGGTTAAAGGAACCTAGCTCTATGTGTTATTGTTTATTTGAAAGATAAAATCCTATGAATTTCAACATTTTCTTTCTAAAAGAAGGGTCTATCTATATGGTAAGTCCATTGGATTACCAGTGATTATTATCACTTTTATTAATATGAAAATATTGAGACTAAACTTTGCCATCATATAGTGAACAGGGAGTTCACTTCAAATGCATGAAGACCTTGATTCAAGTTTTCACTCTTGACAAATAACTGCCTGTGATGACAATATCCAGCTTCTCAGTGATCTAGGCCCATCTCTAATATTATGTTACTTAGAAGTTTCAGACCTCCTGAGTTTCCTAGATTAAGCAAGTCCAGAATACAGTCCCTATCCTCACCCCATCTGATTTAAACCACTTTCCATTATTAAACATATAATTTAACATTGAGACATATAATTCCAGTCCAGTTGGGTTGTATATATCTCTACTCCTTAAGTCACTTAAACTCTAAATTTCCATTGGAGTTTTTGAGAAGAGGTCTTTCACATTGGTATAGTTAAAATTAAAAAATAAAATCTAGAAATATGACCAGATGTTCTCATTAAACATTTAGTAAGTAAGCATGGACATTTATCATTCCTTTTTTATACATAATATGTCCTACAATTTTCCATGTATTTAAGTATGGATTTTCTTTTTTACTTAGTTCAGTCTTTAGATAGATGCACTGGCTGACATCATCTTCTTGGTAGTCTCTTTATGCTAATTTAACTTTTTTCAAAAGCAACATTTTTCAGTGAAACTGGTTCTAGAGAACATATCAGGCCTACAGTTCTAGGGAAAGAAATATATATTTTATTTTTAAAGCATGTATATCAGGAAAGCCTCATGAGATGGATTTAATGAGATGTATTTAAAGTCTCATGAAATTTATATTTAATATAACTAAAGCCAAAAAAAATGTTCCTGTCTGTGTTCACTACACTTCCCCCCCTCCTTTTTTTTTTCTTTTTAATTGCAAGAGAAGAATTTGGTCATGGCTTAACATTCAAGGAAATATTATTTAGTAGAAATAATGGAGTTGAGACCAGGGTGTAAATTCTTATCTCAAAATCTATGTAGCCTTAGTCAAGTTATTCAAACTTTCTAGGTTATAGTTTCCTTATCTTTAAAATGAAGGCATTGGGTTCCATGGCCTCTAAGGTCTTTTATGGTTCTAAATCTATGACAATTTTATGTAAAAAAAATAGACAAAATTTACTGAATGTTATCCGATTATAGCTTGATCATGTAGAATTTGGAAAATCACAGGTTAATATATCACTTATGGGTGAGTCTATTTACAGCTTACCTGTCCTGTTCATTAGGGGTCTAAGCAACAGTGCTTAATTTACATCCTTTTGCTGTTCAACCTAGAATTTGACAGTTAGGTCCAGAGCATCTATTTGACTAGTGTTTGGGGTTTCACATTTCATTTCTTCTCTTTGCAAATTAAAATATGAAAGCCTCTAAAAAGAAATATTTCCTACTATCAGATTACTAACAAGAATTGCCTAAGAGTATTTGAAATTCCTCTCCCAACTGTATAAAGAAAAACTCACTTCATTTTTCCTTGTATTTGCCCATCATTGAGATATATACTTGAATGATAAGTGATTCTTTAAAAACACAGGACAATATTTGTTATTTTTTTAGTTCCTTCATCTACATGAAATTTGGATTTTCATCTTTTTAGGGCTATTAGTCAGTTTTGAAATTCAGGCTGCAAAGGTGACAGTTTTGAATAAAAAGAAATAGTTTAATGTTTTTCTCAAGCAGTAATGACAATGTCATAGCACAGGGAATGAAACCTGCTAGAACTCCATTCAATTTCTCTTCTGTTTTGAGATTTAGCTCTCTAAAAGTCTTCTTTGTCATTACCTAAGGCGATGCTGAACCTTAACAAGCCTGTTAAGTAGTCCTGCTCATTGTATAAAAATTAAGTTTAACCTCAGATGGGAGGGTTCCAGAGTAGCCAGAAGGAGGGAAAAACATGAAATACAGAAAAGATGCCTCTGACTATGGGAATATACATACAGGATTTATAACACTTCCTCTGCTCCCAGAAGACTAGGAGAGGCTCAGGTCCTAGTTGTGTCTTGGAAGATTAGGGACCAAGAATTCAAACAAATGATGAAAATGAACTCTAGAGAAAGTAAAAGACAAACCAGGTATTTTTGCCACAAGGAAAGAGCAGAAAAGCCAGGGCTGGTCAGTAGTATCTTTCTAAGAGAATCATGGATGCTCCTAAAGTTCTGGGGGTGAATTAAGGCTAAAGAGTCAACGGTAATAGAAACATACATTTCTTTTTATATAAACTTTAAAAATAGTAGGCTATGAAATGAGAACAATTAAAAAGTGATCATGAAAGATGTGCGTGTATGCAAGTGTGGATGTGTGTATTTCTCTGTATGTATGTGTGTAATCTCAGAGGATTTCTATTTTAGTTGTCCTAAGGAAGTGACATATTCACAGTTTAAGTTCATATTTTTAGTTTTGTTTTATATGTATTTCTGATTTCATTACCTCGAGGAGCTCCTGGTGAGAACACTACTATCAAGGTAAATCAGAGCATTCTTTACAGCTTACCAAGTCACCCAGATTTATAGAATTTCCAAACCAACAAAGCATCTCAGTAGACAATATGCATGACCCATACATGTAAGGAATCTCTACTATGATATACCTAGCAAAGAGGCATCCAATCTTAACTTAAAGACAGCCAAAGAGTAGAAACCCATCACATTTTAAGGCAGTTCATTGTATTTGTGAACAGTTCAAAATTTTGGAATTTTTCCTGATGCTAAAAACTCTTAGAGTATTGAGTTTGAATGACTTGCCGGGTATCATGCAGCGAGTATGTACCCAGAGATGGACATACTGTCAGGCCATCCTGTCAATTCAAAGGGTTATTCACATACTAATCATTAAAACATGCCTTCCAGTAAAATGATATATTTTATATGAAATGAGGTTTAGATAATATATGTAATTGCAAAAACAGTGGAAGCCACTTAAATATGCTATAATAAATAAATAAATTGTGATGCACTAATGTAGTGGTAAGTAATGATGTAATTAAGTTGGACACATTTGAAAAGCTTAAATAAATATAGGGACAATATTAAATAATGGAAATAATTTAAATAGTAAAATACATGTTGCCTCCTTCCTCATCTTGGGAAATCATATATTTTTGTTGCTCCTCCTCCTTCTTATTCTCTTTTTTCTTCTTTGTTCTTTCCCTCTCCTCTTAGAAAAATAATTGGATACATATTAAGTATCACATGATGAGAAGCAAATAAAAATAAATGGACAAAAAATCCTAATAGGGATATATGGGAAGATATGATAATACATCACTGTGAATCAGAGAAGACGACCCAATCTCAGAAAAAAAAAAATACTGAATTACATGGTGGATTAAAGTAGGCTGTGTCATATTTAAAACAATGACTTGTGAAGTAAAAATTACATAAAAAGAATTATCAAAGAGATGTATGCTCAGAAGTTATTTACTATGCCTGTAATAATACACATATGGACAACCCATGTGACATAATGATACAATGACATTAGCAAAATTTTAAATGAATAAGTGAATATAAAGTCTTCAGAATATTGAATTGTTACTGTAGGGAAAATTTACAGTATTAATGAAATAAGAAATATGCAGAAGAAAAGCTGATGAAGTTTTGAAATTTGCATAGGTAATTAAAAAATGAAATTACTGATCAACTAAAATATAAATCAAGGAACAACTTGGCTCTTGTCATGTATATATCTGATTTCCATTAATTGAATCTAAGGTCCACTTGTACCTTATTGTTTCCACCGCATCACTTAATAAAATGATTTTTAAAAAAATAAAGACTTGGTAACTGTTGTAATTAATGAATGAGTATATTCTACCCTTCCATTGAATTTATTAATTACAGTCCTGAATTTATGATTTTGCAGGGCATATCTCTGTTTCTCTTGTCAATTTTTGATTTTCTCTCTAATTTTTAAAAGGTAAATTCAAAAATTCCAAAGAAGACCCACCTATTGTTGCATGTTTTCTACCTACTCCTGTATGTTCTATATCCCAGTTTACTGGGACAATAAATGAGATATTTGTAAAGCACTTAGCCAAGTGCCTGGCATATAGTAGATACTTAAAAAGTACTTGTTTCTTTCTCCTTGCTATTTTAATGAGCACATAATCTAGTTAAATATATGATCCACTCTTGAAAATATTCTATTACATGCTCTAATTTCACATATGAAGAAAGTTGGGTCAAGGATAGCTAGTGTCAAAAGTCACATTGTTAAATAGTGGAAAAGACAGGACTGGATTCTTTGCCTTCCATAACAGTTTATTGAACTGTGCTGGTGAAAACTTGATGTAGCACAACATCCAGAACCAAGGCCTGCAGAGCATTACTTATTTCAGTTGAACCTAACACTGAGACGCTGATAAAAATGCCTTATAGGTGCTCCACAGAGGATGGTGCCCTACCTTTCAGAAAACAAATAGCATAAGGTTAAAAGTAATGCCATAATCTACAACCTTTTTCCCCCTTTACCTCTTTGAAAACTGCTATTTGCCCTGGATTTGTTGCAGCTTAAACTTTATACATACCTTATATGTAATTTTATTTAAAGTTATAACAAAATTTGCAAAAATCATTTCCTTTTATGCTCACCAGAGGTCTAAAATTCACTAATTGCTTGCCCTATCAATAAATAATTTCAATAAAATTAGAAAATCCAGCTACTTCAAGTGTAAAATAAGTGTCAGAGAAAGAGGGGGGGAAGTGACCACATTTAAGAGCTCTTGAAGCCTTCTAACGACAAATGACAAACACAAAGCAAATTGGAGCCTATTGTGAGTCAGTAATGAAAACCAATTCTAGCTATAAAACTCTTTAAACAGAAGCTACAGTACATATAATTGAATACCAAAGCTCCCTCTAAATTTATTTTTCTTTTAAATGTAATGTCTTTTACTACGAAACTATCCCCGCATCATGATGGGCTCAAAATGAAAGTACTATGTTATAGTGATATGTGCCTATAATAATATGCAATATAAAATGTGGAAGATATAGTGGGCCATGATTAGCTTGTATAATGGTAAACATTCTCTTACTAGCAATAAAAGGTAGGTCTATGGTGAACCATTCTAGTTATTTGCCTTCCTGATTTACAGGTATAAGAAAGCATTCCTTTCCCCAAGACTTCTTGCTGCTATTAAAAAGAGAAATTTCTTTCTTCAGGAAAGAGGCTGTCTTGTATTTCCCTATTACATGCTTCTGTGTAATAATATATCCATCAGGCAGATTGTTTGATTAGCAAAAGTATCTCAGTAAAAGACTTAACTAAACCAAACACTGGCAAATAGACTGCAAAGAATAATTTTCTGAATTGCAGTGAATGGACTAGATGTGCAAATGCATCATTTTTTCACTTCATACTATTTTCATTCTCAACCAGTAACCTATAGCTAGTGAGAAGGAGGTTATAGCAGCTGCTAGGATTTCTTTGCTTCTATTTTCTTGTGGAATTCAATTTAGTTTTTAGGAAACCATGTACCTAAAATCACTAGTTTGAACCAGATACCAGGCAGTCATTATGTGAACTCTATCTAATACCTTTTTTAATTTACAATTCTCCTGAAATGACAAATCTTGGGGCTTTGTTAAGAAGAATCCATTTCTCATGCCAGATTGTATTATTTTGTGAGAAGATTGAGTACAGCAGTAAAGGGGTATGTTTAAAGGGTACTTAGGAACAAATCAGAATGTTCTAAAGCCTTTTATTCAATGTGAGTCTCCCTCAAAATTAATATATACATACAGAAGCAAAAAAAAAATCTTAAAGGTATTTTGAGTCTGTAGCAGAATAGCATTAAAATGAATCCATCTATTACATGTGTAATAGTTAGAAATGACACCATCTATGAGATGTTCCAAAGTAATAATAATATCATCATGTATTGAAAAGAAAGGTGGTGCAATCAGGGATATATTGTGAAAATACATTTCTTGTGCTTTATGAACATTGTAATTTTGACAAAGTTAAATATCCATAATTTTGGTATATAACATATTTGATCTGAGCAGAAACTAAACTGAGTAAATCAATCAAATCTCACTGATCCCACAGATTCAGGAATTCTGTAAAGGAATTTTAAATGTCATTTTGAAATTGGTAAGTTCTGGAAAGTTAATCTGATGTTGTGTTCAAAAGTGCCATCGACCAGCTCTAAGGTGCATTATGGGAAAAATGATGGAAATTTGGATTATCAGGAGAAAAGAAGATTTCCCTTGATGGCACTCACAAAATAACACACAATCAGGATGGATGGCAGGAGCAATAAGAACTATAAATCAGTTAGGAAAAGGATGAGTTATAGAAGAGTTTTAAATAGGAAAAAAATGTGCATAGACTGCTGCTTGCTGCCAAGGTCAAGTATCCATTCAACCCATGAACTTCAAAAAGCTCTAGCATTGTCATGGATTTTGAAAAGACAAGTTAATGTTTTAGAAAGTTCTGACTTTAGTAAATAAAAGCAATGGAACACCTGAAAATTTAATATCTAAATACACTAGAGTCTTGATATAACATGACCTATTGTAAGAAAGAATTTTTTATAAGACAATTCTATCTCAGTCTCCCTATGAAGTTTTTGTTTTGTTTAGTACCTAAAGAGCCTTATTCTAACTTTATTTAACCTACAAAACAATGCTGAGATTATTTTGGTTGGGAAATTCTAAGACCTGGAAAAAAAAAGTTGTAAAATAGCACAGTCATAACAGAATCATCATCATCATCTTCATCATCATCATTGTCATTACCATGTCATCAATATCATCAGAATCTCATATTTTTCAGTGATGTAAATGTGCATGACATTTTATAATTTTATTAAAGCCATTATATTAAAGTGACTTTTCTCAGAAAAGGGGATCAGAGTAAAACTCACATAGAGTCTAGATTAATCCTAGAACATATAACCTGGACTCATATAGTAAAGGTAGTCTTTTTTATTTTTTTTTGATTTCTGATTCCTCATGGCTTAAAGTGAATTATAGGGTCACTTTTAGAAAAGGTATTAATGTGTAAAATAGACATTATGATATGACAGATGTTTATAACCTCCAACAAAAAATGGTTAAATACATGAAAACATGAATTCATATATAAAATATAAAACAAAAATCTATAACCCCTATTACACAGTTTTCTCCCAGGAGATAAAGCCCATTGGGAGGGGGAGGAGGTATCTGCTAAACATGTGTTTTACATTTGCCTCATATAGGTAAATAAAAACCATCAGGCCAAGTCATAAGTTCAAAAATTCTGGCCAGTCCTTTCAGATTTACTATGTTCTTGCCAGTGGTCAGTTTTTCCTCTGAGAAGTGGTAGACTTTTTAGAAGCACTTTTTACTGGGTAACAAGAACCAACTCAGAAGCCTAGGGAATCTTAAACTTATGAAATGGCTCCCAATACTGGAAATGTCCATTTTTTCCATATTTCTGATTGGTATTCATAATTATGCACTCAAGAAAGATTATAGGGAGCAAAAGTAGCAAGGGATTTGAAGTCCAGTCTTAGTCTCACCTCAGCAACCATTTACATCATGTCTACCATTAGCATAGAGAGTAAGGCAGATGAAATCTGCCCATATATATACACCCTAATTCATTTTGCTGCAAGTCCAAGAAAGTGCTGTCAGGGTTGCAAGAGAAAACTTTCCAAAAAAGAATAGAATCTTTTTACAACTCTTATATTTCATTAAAAAGAGTGGCTACTCCTGACTCTGTGACCAGCAGTTCCAGATGAAACCCCTACTCTTGGGAACCAAGAGTCGCTGCATCATTTCAAGGAGCAGCATCTTTTAGCAAGTGGCCAGAGCACCTGTCTTATTAAAATGGAATAAGCATGTACCAAGTTCCATAGAAATTGTATCAATCCACCTCAGCTATAAATACTTACGGAAATATAGTTATGTTCTTCAAATCTAAATATAGAGAATATGAACAAATCTGTCTTCAAAGAACAAATGAAATAAAGAATAAAGGACATTATACATACTATCTGTACAATTTACCTAATTCTCTAAATATTTCATTTTACCTATGTGAAATTGATCAAGGCCTATATGTAAGATTGATATTTCCAATATCATCCTCAGAAACCATTGCTCACTCAAAACACTAAGAGTTACAAATATTTTTTCTCCAAGGAGATGAATGAGAACTTCAATACAATGTTAGACAATGTTTTAAATGTAACCTGTGAAATACCTATTTATGCCCATAATGCTTATAACTGAAAATACAGCCTAAGGATAGATGAAAGACAGCAAACAAACTGAACTCTCCCAACATTCCCCTGCAAAAACTTTAAAATTAATGCCTCAGATCAAATTTTGAAGTGGTAGAATGAACAAAAGGTCAGGGAGAGAAACATTTTTTTCCATCTTGAAACACCTTAAGAGGTCAGTAGGAAAGGTCTGTGACACCAGGGTGGGAACCATCCCAGAATACATGTGACAGCAGCCGTGGAGAAGGCCATGAAAGTGTCAGGAAGATCAGCTTTGGGAGCTCTCAGCTCAGAAATGTTCTGGGTCATCATTCCAAGGCAGAGAAGAGCACATGTGGTTAGTCACAAGGGAACAGGGCTCTTGTGGTTTCAAGTCAGAGTGGAGCACTAGATTTCTGCTGCAAGAGAATAAGGGGCTTGATCACAGTTCCAGAGAGGAGAGGACCACAAGCATTTGTGACTGCCCCAGAGCAGAGATCCTTCTTTACTGGGGACCAGGGCTCATACCAGGAGAGTAGTGACCATTTCTTTCCCTGGATCATACCAATTTGAGGAAATACCAAACCCTTGTGAGACACTAGAACTAGTTTTAAAAACAGCAGCATGAAATAGCCTTAAACTGGGACAGTACCTCTCCAGCTTTAACAAAAAGTTCAAAGTCTAGAAAAAGCTATGAAAATGAGCAAATAATGACAACAAAAAAACTTGACAAAAATAAAACTATTACACTTTCAGGATGAAGCAATATATAAACCAAAAAGAAGAAAATAGAGAACAGCTACAAGCAAAGCCTCAAAAAGAAAAACAAATGATAACTGGACACAAATCCAACAATATTCCTGGGAGAGTGATAATGAGATAACAGAAGTAGAGGGAAAAATGGAAAAAGAAATTACAGGTATGCAAGAAAATTATGAAAAAGATATTTAACAGCTTGGTAAAAAAAAGAAAAAGAACAAATACTCTTGAAGAAAATACTTTAAAAAACAGAACTGGTCAAATGGAAAAAAGAGGTACAAAGATTCATTGAAAAAAGGAACTCTTAAAAAATAGAATAAGGAAAATACAAAAAAGGTGGGTGGAGCTCCTGAGGAAAGTTATTCCTTAAAAATTAGAATTAGACAAATAAGAACCAATGACATCAAAGACACCAAGACATCAAGAAATAATAAAGCATAGTCAAAAGAATGGGAAAAAAAGAAAATGTGAAATGTCCTATCAGAGAAACAACTGACCTGGAAAAATAGAAAAGAAGGGATAATTTAGGAATTCTTTTGCTTTCTCAAAGTCACGATAATAAAGCCTAGATATCATGTTTCAATAAGCTGTCAGGAAACATAGGCCTGATATCTTAGAAGAGGATAAAAGAGAAATTGAAAGAATTCGTCAATCAGCTCCTGAGAGATATACCAAAATGAACAATCTCAGGAATATAGATAAATGCCAAAGATCCCAGGTCAAATAGAAGTTATTGCAAGCAACCAGAAAGAAACAATTCAAATAATGTGAATCCCCAGTTAGAATCAAACAATATTTAGTAAGTTCCATGTTAAAGAAGTGAAGGACTTAGAATGTGATATTTCAAGAACAAAGGAGACTAGAATTACAACCAAGGATAATTTACCAAGGAAAATGGAGTAAAATTATTCACAGAATAATATTTAATAAAATAGAGGAGTTTTAAACATTTCTGATGAAAAAAAAAAACACCAGAGCTGAATACAAAATTTGACATTCAAATACAAGACTCAAGAGAAGAGAAAAAAAAAATATGTAACAGAAAGCATACAGAATTCAATAAAGTTAAATTGTTTTTATTGCCCTATGAGATGATAAATGTAACTCAAAAGGATTATCATTACTGAGACAGTTTAGAAAGAGTTTACATGGAAAAAGGGCACTGGTGTGAGTCTATGATGTTGAAAGAATCTCAAAAACAAAAAAAATTAAGAAATGAGAAAAGAGGTATGGAGAAGGAGGGGAAAAGAGAGTAACAGTATGGAGAATTTTTCTTCCATAAAACAGGCACTCAAGGGAGAACTTTTACAGTGGATAAGGAAATGGGAAGAGTGGTCAATGCTCATAACTCATTTATCAGAATTTATCCCAAGAGGGAAAATATATACAAACATTGAGGTATAAAAATATATGTTACTCAACAAAGAAATAGGAGGGAAATGAAAATCAGAGAAAGAGGAGGGAATAACTTGGGGCATAGCCAAGATGTTGTACATGACCTCTCCCCAGTTTCCCTTAGGAAAAAAAAAATTAAATCAAGCCTCTAAGTGGAGCCTGAAGAAAGATGAAGTGAAACTATTTTCTAGCTTAAGATACCTTAAAATTCTAGCTTAAGATAACTTACAAGGACTTTAGGGAAGGTCTGTCTCACTTAGGAAAAAGGAGAGTATATTTCCACACAGATGATGCCTAAACAAACCAATGGGATGCTTTTATCCATAGCACAAATCAGCTACTGGGACTCCCCAGTACAGGATCAGCAGGCTTATAGTACAGTGAACCAACTGTGGGGCCTCCAGCCCCAGTGCAGAATTCAAAATCCCAAACTGGGAACCCCAGGCATAACAAGCATAACATAGACAGGGTCACCCCAGTATAGTGGGCAAGCCATCAGCACCTGAGGCCCTGGTGCAGAAAGCCAGTGAGCAGAGCCCTAGTCCCCAACACAAGAAGCTTAGGACAATACCCCATGAGTCAAAGCAGATCTCAACTTTAATTAAATAGATTAAAATAAGTATAAAACAAAAATGGGCTAAAATGAGTATAAAACAGAAAGTAATCTGACCATAGAAAGCTCCTGTGGTGACAAGGGAAAAGAAAACACAAAATCAAAGAAGACAATAGTGTCAAAATGACTACAAGCAAAACCTCAAAGAGGAAGAAGAATTAGTCAGAAGAGCAAAAAAAGAAAGAAACCTTCTTGGAAGAAGTGAAAAAGCATTTTCAAAATCAAATGAGAGATAGAAGATAAACTGGGACAAGAAATGAGAGGTATGCAAGGCAGAGACAACAACCTGAAAATGAAAGGACAAAGCTGAAGAAAACAATTTGTTAAAAAAAAAAAAAAACATAATTGCCCACATTGGGGGAAAAAAATCTCCTTTAAAAAGTAGAATTAACCAAATTGAAAAGGAGGCACCAAAACTAACTGAAGAAAATAATTCCTTAAAAATTAGAATTGAGCAGGTGGAAGCTAATGACTCTATGAGACATCAAGAATCAGTATAATAAAATCAAAAGAGTGAAAAAAATGGAAGAAAATGTAAAATTCCTAACTAAATAAACAAGCAATGTGGAAAATAGATCCAGGAGAGATCATTTTAGAATTATTATTGGACTACCTGAAAACTATGTTCAAAAAAGCCTGCACACCGTCTTTCCAGAAATTAGCAAGGAAAGGTGCCCTGATATCCTAGAACCAGAAGGTAAAACAGTCATTGAAAGAATCCACCAATCACCTCCTGAAAGAGGTCCCAAATTAAAACTCCAAGGAATACCAAAGAACCAAAAAAAGCTATTCAATTAAAAAGGAACCACAGTCATGATTACACAGGATTCAGCACTTTCAATATTAAAATGTCAGAAAACTTGGAATATGATATTGTGGAAGGCAAAGGATCTTGAATTACAACCAATTCTCAACTACCCAGCAAAATCAAACATAATCTTTCAGGGGAAAAGACAGCTATTCAATGAAATAGGTATTTTCAAAGTTTCCTGATGAAAGGACCAGAGTTGAACAGAAAATTTGACTTTTTAGTATCAGACTTAAGAGAAGCACAGAAAGGTAAACAGGGGGAAAATAGCACACATGTGATTCAACAAAGTTAAACTGCTTAAATCTCTACATGGGAAGATGATAATTTTAACTCTTGAGAACTGGATGTCATTTAGGGCAATTAGCAGGAGAATACATAGACAGAGGGTATGGGCATAAGTCAACTTTGATGTGATGATATAAAAACATTAAGTGGTAAAAAAAAAAAAGATTGTGCTGTGAAAAGAGGAATGAGAGAGGCAGATTAGGGTAAATTTCATCATAGGAAGAGGTGCAAAAGACATGTTACAATGGGGGAGAAAGAAGGGAGTGGGTGAGCGTTGTTTAAACCTTGCTCACATCAAATTTGACTCAAAGAGAGAATATCTTAGTTGGGTGTATGAATTGATCTTATCCTATAGAGAAGTAGAAGGGGAAGGGGAAAAGAGTGTGAGCTGATATAAGTGAGAGAAGGGAGGGTGGAAGTAGGGTGGAAAGGGTAAAGAAAAAGGTGGGCCCGGCAGAAGGGAGGGCAGATTGATGGAGATGGTGTTCAGAAGAAAACACAGTTGAGAAGGACAGGGTGAAAAGAGAGAAAAGTATGAAAGGGGAGGGGGATAGGATGGAGGAAAATATACAGTTGGTCATCATAGATATGAATGGGATGGATTCTCCCATAAAATGGAAGCAGATAGCAGCATGGATTGAAAACCAGAATGTTGTTCACAAGAAACACATCTGAAGCAAAGAATGAACTTTCCCATAAATTGATAGTGGATAGCCATCAAATGGATTAGAAACTAGAATTTAACAATATGTTGCTTACAAGAGACACTTTTGAAACAAAAACAGAATCGAAATAAAGGATTAAAACAGAATGTTATACTTAAGTTTAAGTTTAAAAGACAGAGATAGCTGCAAAAATAGATCTAATTAAAAGAGATAATAAGGTAAAGTATATTTTGTCATAATACCCTAAACAATAAAAAAATCAAATATCAAAAGAATTACAATTTTCTCTGAAAAAGTTGTCTTTTCTCAAATATATGAAATGAAGTGAGTCAAATTTGTAAATAATAAAATCCATTCCACAATCAATAAATGGTCAAAAGATATGAACAGGAAGTTTTTAGAAGAAGAAATCACATCTATCTATAGCCAAATGAAAAATTGCTCTAAATCACTGGATATATGCAAATTAATGCAACTCTAAGGTATCAATTATCAGAAACGACAAATGTTGGGGGGGAAGAAGAAAAAGCATATTAACGCATGCTTGGTGAAGTCATGAACTTGTCCAACCATTCTGGAGAACAATTTAAACTATGACCATACTCATAAAATTGTGCATACCCTTTGACTCAGTAATAGTGCTACTAGATCCGTGCACCAAAAAGGTCAAAGGAAAAGGATATATATATATATATATATATATATATATATATATATATATATATATATATATATATATATATATATATATGTATGTATACACAAAAATGTTTAGAGGAGTTTTTTGTGGTGACATAGAATTGGAAACTGAATGGATGCTCATCATTTGAGAGATGGTTGAATAAGTACTGACATTTGATTGTGATGTGTACTACTTTGCTATACTATTACACTATTGTACTGATGGTTTTAGAAAATCATGGAAATACCTATAGGAAATAATGCAAAGGGAAGTGAACAGAGCAAGGAGATTGTACACAGTAACAACAATACTGTAATGATAATCAACTGTGAAAGAATTATTTGCTCTGATTATTACAATGATCCAAGGGAAATCCAAAAGACTAATGAAGAAAAAATACTATCCATCTAGAAAGAGAATTGACGATCTCTGAGTACAAATTGAAATATAATTTTCTCACTTTTTCACTATTTTGTTGTGATATGGCTACTATGGAAATGTTTTGCATGATTTTACATGTATAATTAATATAACAATGCTTACCTTCTTAGTGGCTAGATGAGAGTTTGGTGGAAGGGAGAGAATTCAGAATTCATTTTAAAGGTGTTAAAATAAATAATAAATTCTGAACAAATAAAAATTGTATATACTCACTAATCTCCCTACCTTTACTTTTACTTATTCCCCTGGCTTTTGACCTCATCATTTCCCTTTATAAAGCTACCAACGATTTTTTAATTGCTCAATATAATTTTATTTTTTCTGGCATAATCCCTTTTATATAAACCACCAAATTTAACTCTGATAATTGCTCTCTCCTCATGGATTCTCTTCCTTCTCTGGATTTTTGTGACACTACTGTTTCCTGTTTTACTTCCTCCCAAACTGACTGCTCCCTCTTAGTCTTCTTTACTGAAACATTATCCACATCACTCCCCCTCATTGTGGGAGGCTTCTGTTCTGAGCCCTCTGCTCCTCTATATTCTCTTTCATTAACATCATCAGCTCACTGAAGCCCTAGTCCCCTCTCTGACCTTATATCCTGTACCACAAGTGGCTGATTTCAAACTTTGGAAATCATCATAAATTCAACCTGTCTGAATTAATTTTCTTTCTCCCTAAATCATCCTCTCTTGGAAACTGCCCTATCTCTGCAGTAGTCACCGGTCTCTTTCCAATATCTTGTGCTCATAGGCTCAGCATTATGCTCAACTCCTTCAATTCACCAAACAAATCTTACTTTTTCTTCTCTCAGACCATCTTTCACATCAGACTCAACTCTTCCATGAATATAGCAACCATTTTATTTCCTGCCCCCATCTCTTCTCACTTAGATGATTGAAACAGACTCTTAGTTTATTCGACTTGTCTCTTACCACTCCCATACATTCGAAGTACCACTACCAAAGTAAATTTCCTAAAGTGTAGATATCATCCTGTGACTCCTCTATTCAAACAATGTATTGACTTCTTATTGTCTCTAGAAAAAAAATGTTTTTTTTTTTAAATGTAGCTTTTAAACCCCTATATTATTTGACCTTAATCTGATTTTCCAGCCTCCCTGGATATGATTGCCCCTGCCACATGGCATGATCCAGGAAAAAATACCCTTTACTCTGCCCTTCACTCTATCTTTCATCTCAGTGACTTTGCCCTGACCATTCCTCAGGTCTTTCCTTAAAAGTATCTTATAGAGTGCATTTATATACACAAATATATATGTATTTAATAATTATATGTATATATACATATATATACACACATATATATGTATATATATATATATATTTACTTGTATGTATAGTATTAACTTGTCATCCATTGGAATGTAAGCTCATTGCTCGTCATAATTGTTTCATTCTTTGCATTTGAATACCTAACTCCTAGTACACTGCTTGGCACATAGCAGCCACTTAATAAATGTTTATTCTATATATATATACATACACACAAACACATTACTAAGAAAAAGGCTTCAGAGAACAGGATCAAACTTTGTGATTTTGTCTTAAGATAGAGAAATAATTGGTTCTTGGTCAGAGCTAGAATATATCTAATGAATATTAGGAAGAATATATTTTTGAACTTCACTATACTTTTGCCTATTTTATTCAGAAGATTTTAATCTGAAAATGGAGGGAAAGAGAACACACACTTGCCAAATCAGATATTTTAGAAGGCAGCAGATGTAGATAAATACGTCTCAATTTAGGGATACCAATATAGTGATATAACTTACAGAATTCTCAAGAGAGAATGACCGCAAAGAGAAAAAGAAATAAATCTTTCATTGTATAGATTATAGATAATAAAGTGCATGAAAGATCTTAATGCAAGAGGGTAAATATGACATTATATCCTTTCTTGACATAGTGGTATCTATAGCAGTAGTCTTCCATTCACAACTAGAACATAATAGTAGAAGTATTTATTTCTGAAAAATAGTTACGATAAAATGAGTTATAGGATAGCAATGTACATTAAAACTTCATAGCCATCTCCTCATTATACTACCTGGACTCTGGATATCCTTTTTAACCACAGTCACCCCTACTCCAAATACACACACACACACACACACACACACACACACACACACACACCCCTAAACCTTGGACTATACCTCCAGGAAACTAGGCTCTGAGAATTGCAATTTCTTTGTGATTTACCCTAGCTTTGTTTAACACGTACTGAATAAAAACAAAGACAGTAGATGATAGAAGCAATTAAAGGTTGTGGTTTGGAAAGGTATGACGGGACAGGGGGTGAAGGGATTCAATTACAAAAGGCAGTGGGTCAGTTCACCAAAGCAGTAAGCAAGAGAAAGAAGGAGAATATAGCCAATGTAAGGGTGATGTTCTGGGAAAGAACTGAATGTCACAGAGTTAGAGAAAGAACTAGTTTAGACAATTAGGTATGAGAGGTGGGTCAACAAAAGTTTGTAATTAGAGAAAGGATTTTTGTCAGTCCACTTAGGGGAATTGGATAGAGAAAGGAACTCAGAAGTTTTTCCAGTACCATAGGATGGCCTCCTTCCTTGTCACCATGTAACATGCAACTCTCCTGTCTTCAATGAAAAGGGAGAGATGTTATTCCATTCCAAAGGATAGTATCCTCAGGTGGCCTTTCCATGCCTTCAGAGGTGAGTAGAAAAAAAAATCTAGTCCATCTTTCACCTAGGTAAAGTGGAAAAAAGTTAATTTTATTAAATCATTTGTCTCTTGCCAAGGAGATGAAAGGGAAGAAAGACATTTCTGGGTCTGAGCTACCAAATACCTGTGAACTCTGTCCTGAAGCCACCTGGAATCTTTTCACAATGATGATAAAATCCCACCCTGACATACCTGCCCCACCTCAATGATTCAGAAACCCCAACTGTTATTAACCAAACCTGATTCTCTCCCCCCTTCATTGAACTCTCTTTCATTTCCATCCCCTTCAATCCATCTTTTCCTCAATATACCACTTTAAGCTTACCTATCCATTTAACTATTCTCTCTGTAATATCTGCTGCACAGGTAGCAAGCTTGATTTCATCTTAAATATCTTTCTTTTCCACTCTTCATCTTCTAGATCTCAATGAAATCTGGCATCTCCCTGATGACACAACCTCCCTGATCACCCTTTCCAGTCCTTTCACTCATTCCCCTCAACTTACTGATTGGGGCTTCATCATTTAGTTCCACTCTACTCCCCATTGCCACTTGCAGATTATTTTCCTCTGCCTCTATCATTTAGTAATCTTTACTCTTTTGAGGTTCACTTAATACAAATCTACCATCCACTAAAAATCTGATAGTTGTTATCTCCACATTTCCAGGGTGTTTCCTTTCTTTTCTCAATGTGGTAAGTTCCTGACTGACCATCTTGCCTCCCTAGAACCTGCCTTTATACTAGGGGACTTCAACATGCATATTAACACTCCTATTAATACCCCCCCATATCCCAATTCTTCAATTTACTCATTTCAAATAATTTACCCTCTATACCACCTCCACTTGTGTTGGTCCTTCGTTGCTGAAGAAGTCCATGCCATCAGAGAAATGATGACATGACTTGCACTTGACTTTATTTTGAGTGAGGGAGGGCTGTGCAGGTCACCAGCCTCACTTCTCCTCCAGAGTCATCTGAATCCAGAGACCTGATATTCCTCAGGATGACTGGAGATGACCCAGGATACACTGGGAGACTTTGGGCCCTTTAGGCCAATATCTTTGCAGGCACTCACTTAGGGTGATGCTACACCCATTCATTGAATAGGCCTGTTTAAGAAGAAGCCAGGATATGGCCCCTTTAATGAGGTCAAGAAAAAGAAAGACATCAGTCTGGGTGGGAAACAGCAACAGTTACTATTGATAATCACTCTCAAGCTGGGAGGGTCCAGAGGAGCCCTCAGGCAGGGCCCCAGTGGAGTCCCAGTTTCAGAGTACAGTAGGTTTAAGGTTTTGGGAGGGGACAGGACAGGGGACAGGACAGGAAAGAGGAGAGGAGAAGAGAGGAGAGCAGAGGAGAGAAGAAGAGAGAAGAGGAGAGAGAAATAGGAAAGGACCTAGTAAAACCCAAGTCAACTGGGCATCTTTTGGCCATCCAAGTTTACCTTCCTTTGGAAAGGAGAAGGAAGGGGACTTCCTTCCACTACTTCCACTACTCACCATGACAAGATGTCCTGATGTCTCTATCACCTACAAATACATATTCATGAATTCTGAAATTCCTTTATATGATTACAGTTTGTCATTATCTTCATCTTTATCATGTCCTACAATCCCTCAAATGTTCATCCTTCATCATTCCTGCCCTTGATATACTCTCCTTTCTTCCTCATCCAAATCTCTTGGTGAACTCATTCATCTTTATGTTGTGCTCTACACTGAAGTCACTTGCCTCCTTATACTATAGCAAAAAATGCTCTGTCAAACTTCAGCCTTGGATTACACCCACAGTCTTCTGTCTAGATGCAGGTAAGCGTTGAAGTAGATACAATGCTGGGTCTTTTAGTGTCCTAGCTAAAATAGTCATGTACAAACAAGACATAGAGATACACATGTGTATATACATATGTATAAATGTGTATATATCATATATATGGATATACATGTACATGTACATGTTCTAGTCATATAGTAGGATTACTTATTGACTTGTTGACTGGCATGTTGACTAGCATGCGAGTTATTATTAGAGTGGTAAGAAAGAATGTAATCTAGGTACTGAACTCATAAGAAAGCAAGTAGTGTCTTCAGTTGGATAACAACTATTAAAATCTTAAAGGGATATGTCAAATCTAGATTAAATGAACCTCACAGAAGAATGAATATGCCCATGTCAGAAATAGGGAAGCTTGTAAGATGTGTTGTTTTGGAGGAATGCCTTTGGATCTGTGGTGTTTCAGAGGTCTATGGGATATCTAGAAAATAAACTTTGGAGTTTGTGCAGCATTGTTGAGACTTGGCTAGAAAACAGTTCATATACGTGAAACATAGGGATTTTAGTACAATGTAAGTTCAATCCAAAGTGCATGTGAAATTTCGATGTGAAATAAGACAAGTCCAGTCAACAATGTTCAGATCACATTTTGCATATTTTATAGAGTTCTGAGCACCATGTATTCAAAATGGTATCAACATACTGCAATGTGATTGTCCGTAATGACAAGAGCACTCAAAAGCCTTTTTCTGTGAGAGTTTATAAAATTCACTGATGCTTTACCCTCATGAAAAGAAAGCTTATTTGAATCTTAACATTCAAACATTTGAAGTGTTCACGGAATTATAGCATCTCAAAATTGAAATGTACTTAAAAGGTTCCTTATCCTTAACCTTGCTTGTGTGTGTGCATGATAAAACACTACCTTTTTGCAGTCTAGTAAAAACTTTCTCAGAATAATTTTTAATATTTAAAAACAAAGCTTATTAGTTATAGGATTACGCATTTATGTCAAAATACAATTATTAAAATATTTCTTAAAAGTTTATAGACTTCAGGTTAAGAACAAATCTCTGATCTAGTCAAACCAATAATTGATCAATAACTACTAAAAATATTAGCATCAGTAGTCACGTTGAATGAGGAGAATTTCCATAATTCACAAGACACTCTATGAGAGACAACCTGTAAGCTCCTGGATGGCAGATACAGGCTTTTGCCTTTCTCTTTATCTAATATATTTAAAACAATGTCTGACATATACATAATCAAAATATGCTTTTCTGCCATTTTATGTTCCAAGGTAAAAATAGTGAAATAGTAAAACATAGTAAAATAGACTAATTGCGCTTGGCCTTTGAGAGCACAATTGGTAGAATTATTGGAAATTTCAAGGAAACAGGGTTGTTTCTTTTTTTTGCAATGGACTGGACCTCCCCAAATTCAGTAGTATAGTGAGCTCTTGCTGAAGGAACTCCCTCTATCACCACAGACAGACACTTTGCAACTTATGGTCTTTCAGTGTGGAAAGTCAAAGGTTGGGATGAGAAGGAAAGTCGATATTGACTGACGTTGCCACTCAACATCACCAAGGGAATTTCTAAGACTATGGCAATGAAATTAGGAAATTGGAGGTCTGGTAAAATAGCAGTTATGAGTCAGAGACAGAATGAAATCCACTTCTTAATTCTGATCTAATGGCCAGCTCTTTATTCACTCCATTGTGGCTATGTCTTTCACCTTTATTTACTACAAGGAAAAAAATCCTAAAAATTCTAGATATCCAAAAATAGGATGCAATACTTTTAGAGCTAATAAGTTCCTTAAGACTCAAGATCATTAAGTAAAAGCTACATTACCATTTGTCAGTGATATTATAGATGGGATTCATTTTTTGGCTGGTGATTGCAGATGACTTCTGACTTCTCTTTTGACCTGTGGATTCTACAATTATATACTGCCCAAATGCCAGATTATTTGAATATTGGACACCCAATCAAAAATTCACTATATCAGCTACTTTGTGTGTACTTTCTAATAAAGGCAGAAATCAGTCTTCCAGCCCTTGTTCTCGAAGTTTTTTCTTTTGCAAAAAAAAAAGAAAGAAAGAAAGAAAAGAAAAAAATCAATAATACCATGTTATCTGGCTTCATCTTTTGTTTAAGAGATTTCAAGGCTACATGACTGGAAAAGTGCTCTCTCTCTGTGTGTGTGTGTGTGTGTGTGTGTGTGTGTGTGTGTGTGTGTATGTGTGTGTGTGTGTGTGTGTGTGTGTGTGTGTGTGGCTAGCCCTGCATGTACAGAAGGAAACCCATAGCTTGCTGGTTGTCTTTATAAATTTCATACCTAAGACAATAACAGATGGTGCTTCGTTTGTCTCAGGTTAATCATTATATGAGAGACCTGGGCTCAGAGCCAGACCCACCTCACCATTGACTTAGAGAGAGAGAGAGGGAGAAGAAACAAGTAATGATGAATCATCCATAAGACTCACAAGTATAGCTGTTGCATTTTAAATATGCATCTATTATGAGATCTCATTTCTCTCTCATATAATATATATGCATATGATACAGAGTTTACATATGTGTGTACATATATATGTGTGTGTGTGTACATATATATATCACCAAATGCAAAGCAGAATAACAGAATTATAGATGTCATTTTTCCCCTGAAGTCATCACCCACTAATTTTCCCAAAGTTCAGCTGTTCTTGACTGGGACTCGTGCTCTTTCCTCAGAAACTCCTCAGCTTAATAAAGTTATCAACTAGAACTCAGTGTCTGGTGAAAGCAACATTATCAGATTTTATGCTCCTGTTTTGGTTTCTTTTGCTTTTTTTCTTGTGATAACAAGCCTTCTGAGATTGCTTTTTGTTTCATAAAGAACATTACAAATGTTTGTTTTTCAATATGTAAGAGAGGAAAGAAAAAAAAAACCCTTGTTTTGTATCCCAATAAATGAGTTTCGGCAATACCTACAAAAGCTTTTCTGTGAGTCTTTTTTTTAAATCTTATTTATGTTCACTTTGGTGGTTGCAGTTGCCAACTGAGTGATAAAGCCATAGAAGTCTGCTAGGATTTGCCCATCTAGCCACATGATCCTTCCCTTTTTCTCTTCTCTCCCGTCTCCCCTCTGCTCCCGTTTCGCTCTTTCTTTCCCCTGGCCCTCAGTGGAGGGTTTGACCAGCATTAGTAATGTAGGAGAAGATTGCTGTTGTTTTAGGGAACAGCAATTGCTTGACAGGTTTTATTGCTCACAGAAGACATTTAACAATGCTGAAAGCTTCACATGAGAATCCGAGGCACATTTTGGAGGTTAGTTCATTATAGGGAGTTTCTTTATTTAGCCAAATGTTGCATAAATGGTTTGATTAACCCTGTCATTCTTTAGCTTCCAGAGTACATAGAATTTGTAATTACTCTTTTAAGTTCATTTTTATAACTAGAGCCTGCCTGAAAAATTCATTATTGAAGTTTTACAGAGGGTAAATAGTCATGGACTACTAAATACTAAGGACTTATTATGTACATGGTGATATAAGTAAAATATAATGAGGCAATTAATCTGTTCATAACCACATCTTTCTTAATGATTGCCAGTTTACACTAGATAGAAAGAAAAATGTAAGAGCAAATGATCCAGGCGTGTTTTGGAGGAACCTGGCTATCATTAAGATCTGATTCTGGGAGGTTAAGTCAATAGTGTAGTTATAAGGCTTTTCTGCTGGTCACTTCATCTTCTAGACTATTTGATTGGGGAAGACAGAGCATATGCAGTCTGTAAGATACAAAAGATTTTACACAGAAAGATAAGAGTATGCTATCATCTATCTTGACTTCTAAAGAAATAAAAAAAAACTGCCTACAGAAATATAATCTATTAAATTGAAGGCTGATAGCTGTATATACCAAAGCTATGGTTATTCTCTATAATTAATAGTATGGATCTACATGAATCAAAGTTGAGATACTGAGACAAAATACAATTATTGCCAAATGGATACCCATTTGCATTTGGTGAACTAATGCAGAATGGTAAACAGATCGTTTATTAGCCATAGACTTATACCTATGCATACACAAACATCTGTATGTAAGCATGTGCAGACAGACAGACAGACAGACAGACAGATAGATAGATAGACAGACAGATAGGAGAGAGAGATGAATACTAGTAGTCTGGGTCATAACCCACAAAATGAAATATGAATCAATTGAAAAATGTCATTTTAGCTTATTCAAATGGAGGGTTTCACCAGAAAGTCCTATTATGAGATTCAAGGCTTTTTCAGTTCCTTAGTGGTATTGGAGAAGAAGAAACTCTCTATAATGAATCAAATTCATTTCTGTGTATGAAGAATAGAATCAACTACTTAACCAATAAATATTTATTAAGAGTTTATTGTATGCCTTATATTATGCTAAAGATAAGAAAATAAAAAGGAAGGCTAAGAGACTTTTTTTCCTCTTAAGGAACTCACACACTCTGATGAGGGAGACAACAGGTAAAAATAAATACATACGTACATGATATATACATATTATATAGATGCATTTTAATTATGGGGAGGTATTTACTGAGTCCAAAACCCTCTAAAATAGTCAGATTTCCTTTCAATACTCAAAAAAAAAAATACCTTAAAGAGAAACCTTGTATGCTAGAAGGTAGAAGACAGGATCAACATGTCAAGGTCAGATGATTGGAGATGGGGGATGGGATTAGAATAGGTTGAAAGCAGAAAAGCAAGATTACAGAAAACATTCAAAAATGTCAGGGAGTTTTCAGTAGAGTTTCAAGTAGAAAAAAATCACCTCCTATTGCAAGCATGGAGGTTTTATCTTACTTTAATGTTAACTGATTTCAAAATATATATCATCAGGAGACATTATTTAAAATTATGCAAATAGAGGACTTAAAAATATTTGACTATTCTGTTCTATAAGACCAGGGGCTGGCAAACTATAGAATTTATTACAATAACAGCCTGTCACCTGCATTTTATGATGTGCTAAGGAAATTGTAAAACACATTTTTCCAAATTTGGCCATCAAGTTGTTGGCTGATCTCTGTATTAGACTAAAAACTCCTTAAGGAGAAGGATAATTTATAATCTTTGCCTGCTACCCCAGTTGCTTAGGATATAGACCATGGGTGGGAAGCTTGCCTCCTTGAGGCCTCACTTGGGTCCCTTGACTGAAGCCAAACTTCACAGAACACTTTGGCTTCAGTCAAAGATCTGCACTTAAGGACGTAGAGGAACACGTGTCCTCAAGGCAGCAGGTTGCCCACCCCAGAATAGATTTTTGGGCAATCGATTTCTATGTTTTGATTAGCTGAATCTTTGTGATCTTTGTGAAGACTCAAAGCACGGAATTTGTACTCTGTGTCTTATTTACTACCACAGGAAACCATTCTATTCAGAAGGAGTAGAATGACTAATTTCCACATTATACATATTAGAGCTTTAATTAGTTCCCTAGAAGTGCCTGGAACATGCCCATAGCTTATGCAGTGGCTTTCAGTATTAACAATCAAAAAACCAAATGAATTTCAAGTTGCCTGTTGATAAAAAGGAAAATCTCCATTTTACCACTGATCTTAAAAGCTTGACAGGTCGTTTACTACTGACAAATATGGTCTCCTTTGTGGAGTTTTATAATGGAATTGATTATCATTCTCAAGTTTCTGCCATAGATTCTTCCTCAAGAGCAAAATCTGAAGAATGAAAAAAAAAATCTGAAAGGTGTTTTTGATTTGTTCTAGGCTTCAAGTTGAGGAAAAATAAAATTAAATACAGACAACAATACAATCAAAGATTTGTTGTATTTCATCAGATTTTTTAAGTTTTTCAAAGTTTTCTAGTTTTACAAAGGGTAGAACTCTTCAAGGCAACTTGTTCTCTTTATTTTTCCTTTTGTCCCTCTGTAGGTGGCTCTCGGGATTATTTGCAAAATTAGGGTCAAATTTAGAGAACAGAGCTTTGACTTCCTCACTCAGCCTTATTTCCTGTTCCTACTCAGTTTCTAATACTGATCTCTATTTATCCCTGTACTTTTCCTTCCAGATTGATACTTTTGACCTCCAAGCAGCTTCCTATGTCATATATCCTGAGGCACTTGCTTCCAAAGAAGCACCAGGTCTCCCACTTTCCCTACTTGTCTCTATAGACTTCTGATGGTGATAATCATTACAGTCATCACTTCAGACTAGCCAAAGTTTCATATTGCTGCTTTGTGATCCCTGAATATAATCAGACTTATACAAAGATATACTGTATCATTGTCTCATTTCCTCAATTTCTTTGTAAATTTTTTTTTGGTCCTGAAACAGGTACTCCCAGTATAGTTACTTCTTAGGAATCACTTAGGAATTAAATTCCATGAGGAAATGTCTGCTTTGTATCTTATTTTTTAAAATCTTTTATGCTTTGTTGTTTCTATATATTTGAAATGTTCATAAAGATAAAGAGTATTTATTTCCCTTAAAAGATCTGTCAGCAAAAGGTTACAAGCTGGGAAAAAATGCTAAAACAGCAGCACTGAGGAAATAAGACCTAGTTTATGCTGATTTGTCTTTTAGGGAGGAAGTAGAAATTCAGAAGTCACACAAACAGTCCCTGAGAGAAAATATATGGAGTCTGTTCAGACACTGGCTCATGTCAAAATGACATGGGGATATTAGTGGTTTGTAAGCTTAATAGACATTAATCGTGTGGCATGGCAGACAAAGAAAACAAAGCAAAGCTGAACTGATTTTAACAATGAGAGTGATAATATCCTAGATAAAGGAGATGGCAGTATCGTTATTCCTTCCATATCATGAGGGCAAGGGGCAGAGTGCTCCTGTGATCCAGAAAATCCATGTAAACAATTTTGATCCTCCCTTCATACCAGAAAATGTCTGATTTTTTTGTTTTTCTTTTATGGGTTGTTTACAATACCTTATCATAAAAATTGAGTATATTTATGGTAGTAAAAGATCAAATACATGGATATTATAGAATACTATATATATATATATATATTTGTGTATTTCTGAGTTAATAAACCTTTTCTCTGCCATCTGCTGGCTTTTGAGCATCATCTGCAGCTTCCACAAAACTCCCAAATAATTACCATTTAATTTCTTAAGCCAACCTGCAGTATATCAAAACTGTGATGAGGAAGTCGTCAGGTATTGTTTCTACTTTGCTTTCTTCTACCACAGCTATGTAGCCCCAGATGTGAGGGAGGAAAAGGCATGAGTGGAAGGAAAAAACATTTAAGTGCTTACTCTATGCCAGGCAATGGCTAACCACTCTATAAGTATTATAACATTTTATCCTCACAACAACCCTGGGAGGTAGGTACTATTGTTATCCCCCATTTTACAATGTGTGAAACTGAGACAGAAAATGGTTAAATGTCTAAGAAACATGAGAACACAATCAGGCTGGCCCAAAAGGTATAAAAGCCTCTTCTTTATAGATACCCCACAAATTGAAACTCTGATAAATGTACTTCTGGTTCATCTTAATCTCACTGGGCCTCTTTTTGTACTGCGCTCCATCTCTCCAGTTGCTGATTCATCTTGATTCTTCCTATCCACTTTACTCTTTGCCACCATGACACCATCACCCAAAAAGTACGGTTCCCAGTGCTCTTTGCGTTTTTCTCTCTAAAGAATCACCTTACACCAATGGAGTCTACCAGATGCATAGGAATGTCATGTTAAGATCTGATCCCATGTTTGAGAAAGGATATTAACAAATCTAAAAAAGTCTAGAGTAGAGAATACAGGATGTAAAGATGAGCTCAGGATTGAACAAAGGACAATATTCCAGTGCCCAAAATTTAAAGAGAAATAGTTTATAAGTTATAGATAGACCAATGAACTTGAGTTATCTGCTTTGTAAACTTACATAGCATTATTAAAGATACAGTTAGCAAACATGCAGGAAAAGGAAGCAATGATACATGGTTTCATCAAGAACGGTTTGTTCTAGCTCTTTTGGTCATGACAAAGAATTGGAAGTTAAAGGGATTCCCATCAATTGATAAATGACTGAAAAAATTATGTGGTATAATACTGTTATAAGAAATGGTGAGCCGGATGGTTTCAGAAAAACCTAGGAACTTATAAGAACTGACGCAAAGTGAAATGAGTAGAACCGCAACATTGTAAACAGCAACAGCAGTACTGTAACAATGATCACTTGTGAAAGACTTAGCTACTGTTGTCAAGACAATAATCCAAAATCTCTCCAAAGGACCCATGAAGAAAAATGCTTTCCACTTTCAGAGATGGACTCTAAATACAGATTAAATCACTTTTTAAATTTTATTTTTCTTTGTGTGTATCTTTAACAACATGAGTGATATGGAGATATGTTTTGCATGACTACACATGTATAACTGTAACATTACTTGCCTTCTCAAGGGGTGGGGAGGAGTAAGAGTGAGGGAGAGAATTTGGAACTCAAAATTACTTTAAAAAATGAATGTCAAAATGTTTAGATGTAATTGTAAAATATTTATAAATTAAATAAAATATATTTTGAAAAGATTAGTTTGTTATAGACTAGCTTTGCCTTCTTTTTAAAAGTGTTATTGAGTGGAAAGTATAGAAATGATTATAATTTGAGATTACTTTATTTTCAGAAGGAGTGGGGAGTATATATTCATCTTCCTCCCAGTTTATCAATCCAAGGGAAATGGTGAAGGAATGGATGGTAGACATTCCCATCAAGCCAGTTTCTAAAGAAGAGGAAGAGGGGAAATTATAGTCTAATGTTGGGCAACTAACTTTACTTATGCCATTTCCCTTTGAAAAGAATCTGATATCATCTATTACCTTTCTATGGAGAGACCCAATAAACTTTTTTTTTTTATTCAGTGAAAGTCCCATCATATAAATCTTAAGAGAGGTTTAAAAAAAAAAAACTTAAGTGAGACAGGTGAGAGCAGTATATTTTGGGAAAATAAAATTAAACCTAGATGAATCACTACTTAGCCCATTACAACAGCTTTCGAGATACATACTGGGTGTTCAATGGGAACGTATATGGACCCATGTAGCCCTATTATTTGTGAGCAAATTGTCTTTATTCAATTACTATAAGAAAGCAGAAGAGGAACTGAAAAGTTTAACTTGTCTCTCATCGTTGGATGGTGAACAAAAGGGATAAAGATAGATTTCAGGCAAGAAATGTTTTCTGCCTTTGGGAGCCACTGAGATGAAAAAGAAACTTGCTAGTCAGAAATGACTTTGGGAGAGACTGTCTAGGGATCAAGTGGAATATACAGTATTTCTTAGATACAAATAATTCCTTGACTTTTGTTACCTTTCCTTTCATCTAATTCAATTAAACACTTTATTATCTTAGGAATTTGGTAGAGGTGAATCAATGAGACAGACATTCAAGGAGAGGGACACATAGGAGTGACTTCCTAACTTTCCCATCTTGTTAAACTTTACTCCCCTCTACATACTCTACAATCCAGTGACACAGATTTTGCTCTTCCTCACATTTAACTATAAATCTCCTGACACTTTGTCTTTTCACTGGCTGTTTCCGTGACAAGAATACATGTCCTCCTAATGTGCTTCCTGGTTTCCTTTAAAATGCAGCTCAATTTCACTTTCTGTAGGGAGCCTTCCCCAAACTCTCACCCCATACTCCCCCTCCACCCTAATAATTCACTTATGAAATAGTCTTACCTTCCATTTTCACTGTTTATATTGGCTATTTGTTTCTTCCCTAAAAGAATGGGAGCTCCTTGAGAACTAGGGAGCATATTTTTACCTTTTCTTTATCCTCATTGCTTAACATAGGGTCTGACATACAGTAAATGCTTTATAAATGCATATTGACTGACATACTGGCTAAACAAATAAGACAAACAAATCAAAAATTGAATTAGTGGGAAAACAAATACAGAAGCCTAGATTTGACAATAGTTATCTTTTGTGATCAAAAAGGACTAAAATGGTATCACTACATCAGGGTCAAAGTACTGTCCAATTATGGCTGATCAGAACAATACAAGCTAGAAAGTCTCTGCCACGAGTCAGACAAATTTGTCCACATGAACATTTGGAGTAGAGATCTATCTAAATTTGTACATCTCACATTTATTTGGAGTTGGTACAACTCTCCTTTGCTCATAGGACACAGCACCTGTTTTGTGGGTCTGCCATGGTGGGCTGTTTTATGCCAGTGTCTCCCATGTCTCACAATCTGTTCCAAAGTTCTTCATAGAGTCCTTGAAAGTGTCCTTGTATTGCTTCTTCTGACCTCTGAGTGAGTGCTTGCCTTGTACAAGTCATCTGCAAAATAGTCTTTTTGGCAAATGTACATTTGGCATTAGAATAATATGATCAGCCAAATTGGAGTTACATTCTTTACAGTAGAGTTTGAATGCTTGGCAGTTCAGCTCAAGAGTGGATCTCAGTGTCTGATAGCTTTTCTTGCCAGATAAATCTTCTAAAGGCAATTCAAATGAAGTAATTCATTTTCTGGCATGGTGCAGGTATAATGTCCAGGTTACACAGACATATAAAAATGAAGTTAGCACAAAAGCTCTGTAGACATTCAGTTTGTGAGGCAATCTACTATCTCTTTTCTCCAACATTTTCCTTCAGAACCTACCAAACACTGAGCTAGCACCGACATTGCATTGACCAGCTTCCTCATTTGCATGAACTTCCCTGAAAAAGTAATCAATGGTTTCAGGTATGAATGATTAAGTGCTTGCTAGTGGAGAAGTTCTGTTTTCTTGGTGTTAATTGTCAAGCCAAAATTAACACATGGCAGAGAATAAATGCATACTTTGATACATCTCATCCTCTGAAGCTGCACTGAGTACACAATCATCTACAAACAAAAAATCATGCACCAGCTCTTCCTCCACTTTAATCTTTGCTTGTGGCCTTTTCAAGTAAAATAATTTACCATCAGCATGGTAGCTGATATTTTCATTCTCGTTGAGCAAGCCAACAAGTCAATGAAAATATGATACCAAAAAGCATGGGAGCAAGCACACAACCCTGCGTCATTCCACTGGTACCTGGGACAGCACAAGAACACCTTCTATTAACCAGAATCCATGCAAGCATGCTATCATGAAACTGACATACAATAGTGATGAACTTCTCTGAGCAACAAAATTTTGCCATGATTTTCCACAAGCCCTCATGACTGATAGGCTTGATTGACTGAACAGATCAATTAATGTTGTGTAGAGACATTTGTTCTGACACTGGCATTTCTTCTGGAGTTGTCAGGCAGAAATACCATGTCAACTATATTTTAGCCCTTTCTGAAGCCACACTGGCTCTTGGAAAGATGACTGTCTTCTAGGTGAAGGAACAGCCTGTTCAGTAGGACTCTGGCAAGAATCTTGCCAACAATGTCTGAGAGAGAGAGAGAGAGAGAGAGAGAGAGAGAGAGGGAGACAGAGAGAGAGAGAGAGAGAGAGACAGAGAGAGAGAGAGAGAGAGAGAGAGAGAGAGAGAGAGAGAGAGACAGAGACAAAGAGACAGAGAGAGACAGAGACAGAGAGACAGAGAGAGACAGAGACAGAGAGAGAGAGACAGAGAGAGAGAGGCCATTATGATGGTCACAGGGACAACCTATTTCCTTTTCCAATATAATATAGTATATATGGCAGCATTGCTGTTTGGAGGTGAGAAGGATAAGGGAGGGTTTACTAAGGAAGAACTTGCATATCAGATTTGTAGATAATTGACAACTGAATTCAGCTGGATTAATAGACTAGATTCAAGGTGTTGAAACATAGTGGAGTCCATCCCATCAAAGAAAAAATAAATTACAACACTCCTGATATGTGCACATTTTAATTATATATGCCCTATAATACCAATATTTTACTTAGATGATAAAGTATATAAAATAATTTTAAAGGGTGAGTTAAAGTTTATTTTATTTCATAATAGTACAAGATATTTGTCCTCACTAAATATTATTACTTGTTATTTTAATAAGAACAATATGAATAAAAATATTTTGGACAAATTTGGTTTAAAACTTTGTGATACAATGATTTAAATTTCATATTCTAAAATATGGTTCTAAATTAAATTTATTTTTATATCTAATTTAATAGCTCTCATAGTGAAAAAATGATAATAGACTAGCCACAAAATAAAAGTACATTATTTCCTACACTTACTAAATAAGAATTATTTTACAATTGAACTTAAATTTCTGGTCATGCCTCATACTTCTCACAAAGTCTTGCACGTTTTTGGATCATTGAACTTCTTTGGACTTATAAAATTAAAATAAACATGTCTACCCTACCTTCATTACAAAGTTTTTTGTGAGGATCAAATAAGTTAATGTATATGATAATCCTTTATAAATGCCATCAAATATAAGGCATTGCCATTTTTTGGAAGATTTATGGTTCCATGATCTCAGTAACATGTGTATTATGCTCACCACAAATGAAGATTTAAATGTAGCCCAACCTTATTTCCTATAATTCTTCTTGTCCATTTTTCCTTGAGAAATTCTCCACAGAGGATTTACTCAACAAAATGGAGGCCTCTCTGTATTTCCTATTGTTTTCTGTTGATACCAGCAATACATTTATACTGTGTACCCATCATCTTTCAATATATCTATGTGATAGGTATACCTCTTTTTCTAATCATACATATTTTTGATGATAGCTCATTTACATTATAGTTGTCTAACTCACAGCTTATAGATTGACTCTCAGTATAGATTAAACCGGATTAAAATATTATTGAGAAATGCTTAACAAAATAAATAAAAATATAATACAATGAATAAAGATAAAGTTGAACATTTATAGATCGTTTCATCTATCATACAAGCACTTCACTGAAAATTAGTGTTTTTGTTTCTTTTTGAAAGTAAAAAAAAATTCAGTCAAGTTGTTCTCTTATTATTATATGGAAATGTTGATGGAGGAAAATTAATGAGTGGTTCATCACTGGATTACAGCCAGGATGAAGAAGTAATAGATTCTGTTACTCCATTAACATGCTCTTTTTCGCAGGTAAGATCAGGAAGATGAGCTGCCTTAAAACTTCATGGTAATGATAATAGAAGAATGGGCAAACACAACTCTTATGACAGATACCAGAAATAAAAGTGCCACTTGGGAAACTTTTTAGTGAATATCATTGAACATAAGTGATCCTAAAAGTACGTTGTTTATCTAAAAGCCACATCATAAAAATCCAACAAGATCTCCATCATCCATATTTTCAGATTATCTTCATATTGTTAAGTTGATATAAGTGGTAGAAGGCACAACAATAAGATTTTTAGGATGACACTGTTTATATTAATTCAATAAATATGCCTTGTTTTCTCTGTTCACGAGCTGTGCTTTGTTCAAAGAAAGATAAATTGTTTTTACTTGTACTTGGCAATGAAAGGTTTTATGTGAAATGAAAAAAGATAAAACCAAAATGCAGTCCTCAAGGAATGTAAGCAAAAAGATAAGAAGCCTATGCAATTCATGTTTTAATTCAGTTCCAAATTACTCTTCTTTATTTTTCTTCTTCAGCCTGACATTTGAAAAAGACCGAATATTCCAGGATTAAACATTTATTTTAGATTACTCAGAATGTACATAGCACTTTACAGAACAAAGGACAAATGATAAATTCTGGCTGTTTTCAAAGAAACTCACATAGGACCAGTCCTTTGTAGCACTCAACTTAATTTATACAGTTGACTGAAAGATATGGGTGAGAACATCAAGTTATGAGGCATAAATGGAAGATCTGTTTATGAAGATAGATGCATAGTAGAGAACACTTGAACAATAATAATGAATGAGACTAGAAATTGGAAGAGTGCTGTACAGAATTTCCATCTATTAGAATATATGGATGATGTTTTGCTAATGAAGACTGAGCAATGGCAAGAAGTAATATATAGATATGGTAAGTAAGAGGCTGGGTGTAGGATGCTAACTGAGAATATTGAGTATATATATATATATATATATATATATATATATATATATATATATATATATATATATATATATATATATATATTTCTATAGAATGTAAAATATTTAGGAGGTAAACTGAAAGAACAAAAGGACTTCACCTACAGTTGAATAGAGAGTTATAACTAATGGAGATTTAAAAATGGGAACAAGATTCATGGTTCCTCCCAGAATTAAGATCTCCAAAAAGAATTCTCTCTGATGTGGTGATATGGACAATCTAAGAAACATTCAACAAGGGATCATTCTATATGTTTTATTGATTAAAACACATTAAGTATGTGATGAAGAACTGAAATGGGATGACAGCTGTATAAGTAGAGAGATGGAGATAAATACAAGAAATGTAGATGTAGTCAATATAACTTAGAAAGTACTTGAATATCTGAAGTGAGGAACAATAAGGAGTTAAGAATAATTCTGAGGTGGCAAACCTGGGTAAATGGAATGATAGTGGTGTCCACAACAGAAATGAGTGAATTGGGAAGATGGATGGGTATAGAAGCGAAAGATAATAGAATCTATTTTGGATATGTCAAGTTTGAAATGATTCCATAGATATCACATTTAAAAATCCAATAGTTCATATATATATATATATATATATATATATATATATATATATATATATATATATATATATATATATATATATATATATATATATATACACACACATATATATATAATGTGTGTATATATACATACATACATACATATATATATATATATATATACACTGATAATATTTAATAGAAATTTTGGATTTTAATAAGGGCCAAAACTTGAATTAAGAAGAATCTGGACCGAAGAGTCTCCTTTGTTACCTTAAGTAAACTCAGGAAATGTCTTTTGGTGTCAGTGAAGCAAATGAGGCTGACTTAATAATTTGCTTACCAGACCCTTCTCCTGGTATCTTAGTGATAAGGAATAACACAGACGTCCTGGGTTGCAATTTCAACTTTGTCAACTCTGTTAAGATACCCTTTCTTACGTGTGTAACTTCAAGGGCCTGTTTATGACAGGATGCTTGCCATCAGAGTGTTGGGATTATCTCCTTATTGTATGTCATGGAGACATATGCCACAGAAAGGAAATTCACACAGCTTGGGATTATAAAACCCAATTGACACTACTTTGTTAATTGTCTTACTAAATTCGCAATTTGTTCAACTAAGAGAGTTCCTTTCTCATGGTAAAATGTATTTAAGCCAATAGATTTCTGTACTGAGTCAGTGAGATAATCTCTGGCTCCATAATATTACATTACTGTTTCTTTAAAGGGAATTGTTTGGTTAATTAAATCATCAAATGTTTGTATTTAGCCTGTTGCCTTTTCTTTAACAAAACTTTCAGGTCAACAATACATACACACACACTCACACACACACATATCTTAAATATATATATATATGTATATATACATATATATGACTTAGGAAAGAGATTATGGAGACATATAGGAATCATCTGCATAAAGATCATATTTAAATAATTTGATGAGGTTGCCAGGACAGTGTAGCGAAAGAGGGAAAAAGACAAAGCCTTGAGGTATATAAACAGTTAAAGTACATATCATGAATATGAATTAATAAAGGAAACTAAGCATTTGACAAGTATGGGGATAGTAAAGATAATGTCTTGAAATGTTGTGATGGAAAAAATATCCGGGAACATACGTATGATTTACAATTTCAAGTGCTTCATGGAAATCAAAGAGGAGGAGAAGAGGTCATTATTTTGGGCAGTTAAAAGACCATGGAGATTATGGAGAAAACTGTTAAAATGATCAAGTGAGGTTAGAATCTAGGTTACAGTGAATTGTAAAGACAATAAGAAGAAAGGACAAGCAGAAGAGGAGAGAAAGAGAAAACAGTAAGAACAGTCAGCATTTTGGAGGATTTGAGTTGTGAATAAGAGGAGAGATCTCAAGACCTCATTTATTGTCTCTACCTCCAAAGAGGACTGGGCTTTCCCCACTTGGTTCAGGTGATTGCCTATTTTAATTTTCAGTGCCCATTAGCAATGTGTTTTTCATGTATTAGAGTTAGGAAACCCCTGAACCTCCATGGATCACAATCCTGGAGAAAAATACCTTTGCTAGCTTTGATTTTTGCACCAAAATTTTGGTCCAGCTCTATTTAAACATACTAGTTTCCAATTTTATTTGTTTTTTCCTGGGCTACTTTAAATAGCACTTCCCTCCTTCCCCTCCCTGGTTAGATTTGTCTTTCTTGGATAGCTTTCTTTTTACTTGTGTTTAAGGCAAGCAACTGACAGTTCTGGGCTTTCTCAGAGCAACTATTGTCTGTTTTTCTCCCACACAAATACTTCCCCAGATGTTTCACTGACCTTTTGGATTTTCTCTCTTCACCTTTGCTGTCTCTTTGTTGCAAGGCAGGCTCTCTACCCCCAACAATCCATAAGTAAATACATTTATAATAACAGGGAAAACACCGTCAGCATCAAAACAATGTGCTATAATTCAGACCCTTGCCACCATAAGATTCTCTCGGATAATCTCCAGTCTCACTAGAACCAGACTCTAAATAAACACACACACATAAAATAAATGCCAAGCCGACAAGCTGTCCAGAAAAATAGCAATGTTTTTGAGAAAAAAAAAACTTGCAAAGCCATATTTTGGCACATTGAATAAAGCTTATCCCTTATTTTGACAATGCTGGAGGAGAGCATGTGGATTTTTGTGTTATGAAAGACAAAGCCACTGGAAGAAGAAGAAGAAGAAGAAGAAGAAGAAGAAGAAGAAGAAGAAGAAGAAGAAGAAGAAGAAGAAGAAGAAGGAGGAGGAGGAGGAGGAGGAGGAGGAGGAGGAGGAGGAGGAGGAGGAGGAGGAGGAGGAGGAGGAGGAGGAAAAAAAGAAAAAACAACAATAACAAAAACTCTTTGCCCATTCTCTCTTCCCTTTCAGGATTTGAACTGTTACCATGTCTTTTAATATTTTTATAAACACATCTGATGATTGGTGCTCTCTAAGATAATCATACAGTTTTGGAATATTAGGGGAATTTAAGTTAGTTTACTAAATTAGTCTACCATAGCTCATCACAAATTATTCTGTAAATATTAACTGTTTCCTTTGGGAAAGAATGAGACAGAATGGTACAAAATACACAGGCTGGCAATGGAGATGAGAAATACGATTCCAAGAGACAAGCAAGTTAATATAAATCCATATGGACCCTCCCTTTAGGACATAAATCTCACCCTTAAAGAGGTCTGGATTCTAGTAAGTAAGAAGTTGTATAGTACTGGAAAATTGAACCTATCAGTCTATTTTGTTGAAGCTAGACGAAATCAGATTCATTAATAAGGGTTGATAAATGATTTGCAAAATAATAGAATTTGAAAACTGGTAGGTTGTCTAAAGATATTATGAAAGTTCATCTAGGAGTAGGTGCAAAAAGTAATTCCTTCTCAAAATGCTACTGGATTTGTTCACTCACAGTAAGTAATGATGCAAAAAACCCAGTATTTTAACTGTTGATTAGAGATAATATGGTTTAGACTATTTCAACTTCTTTCAAATCATACTGTTAATTCTACGCAAGATTTCATCTGAAGTTGAAATTGTGTGAAAATGTTTAGGCTGAGGCAAGGGACCTGTTAGTACTGATCAGGATTGTCTGGAAGATCCTCTTCATTTATTCAGCACCCTGTTTCAGTAAAGAGTAGAAAAAATAGTGTCTGTTGAATGAAATGACCAAGTTAGTCAACAGACTCAATAGTATATAGTACAAGGCTCGCATGAAGATATTGAAGATTATTACACTGAAGAGAGGACAAATGATTTGGAGTAGATGAAATATTTTTCTTCAAGTTTCAGATGGAAGATCAATTGATAAATATTTATTGCACACAATACAGTACAGGGACTGAGATTATAAACATAAAGAATGAAATAATCATTGTTGAAAAGGAGCTTACATTCAAATGGGAAAGACTACATGTACATAAATATATGTAAAATAAACAAAAGAGAATAAATAGAAATAAATGAGAAGAATTTAAATATAAGGCTTTTTCCCCTTGCTCCTGAAAACCAGAACTAGAAGAAATGGGTGGAAGTTGCAGAGAGGCAGATTTATATCTCATGTAAAGAAAACATCCTATTAATGACATTTACGCAAAAGTAGATTGCATTGTAGTATTTGATGGAGGACTTTGAGAAGATGCTGAATGGCTATTCTTTGGAATAGAAAATTGGAGGTCATGGATGGGTTGGCCCAGATGACCTCTGAGATAACTTTCAGGTCTTTAAACTTCCATAAAGCTAAGAACTTAAGCATGCAATTAACATCTCGGTTTTTTTATATTTATTTTCTTCAAAGGCTCTATGACCTCATCAATATAAGTTAACCTTCCACTGATGAAGAAGACAATCCATCCATGGCTGCCCTATCCTGTGCCACTCTCGTCCATGTGCTCTCTTCAAGTTTCTCACCTCTGGCATATTCGGTCTGTTGGTAGGATTGCTCAAGTCCTATGGATGTTGTGAAGATGCTCATGAAATACCTGGACTGTCCATACTTTATACACGTTTTTATCCTTTAACTAGCCTCTCTCCTCTCGGTTAATGCATTTCTGTGATGACATCTTTTAGAGTATTTTGTTTTTATACTTACTCAATTGACACGTGTTTATCTACTAATCAAGTTGTTTTCCATAATAAGTTCTAATGAACTGTGACTGATAAGCAACTAATCGTTGGCTGCTAGTTCTTTGAACTGTCTGGTGTTGTTTCTTTTAGCAAATACAAACAAATATACACACCATTTATTCTCTTAATATGCCAAGTCTATACTGTCATTATAGGATATTGTTTAATGTCAGACTGAGGGGACACTTTAAATGGATGTATGGTAAGCATTGACTTACTATAACTTCACTGTAATTCTCACATTTCTCTATTTTTTGCTTGTTTGGTCCATCACAGAAATAAAATGTCAAGTGATTTGAAGACCCCCTGGAGTTACTTTAGCTTCAATCCCTTGAGAGGCCCCAAAGGTTAAGTATTGTCTCCCACTGCTGCTCATATGACTGCTTCACACCACAGTGAGTTCCTTGTTAATCTTTCTGCCCCCTATAAAATCCACAATATACCAGTCCTGTAGAAAGACATTCTATGAACATTTTATTTCAGAATGGAGCTTTTTCCTTTAAGGACTCATGGGATAATAGCATACTAAAACTAAACTTTAAATATTTAAAAATCTGTTAAAAGGAAACTAAATTAAAAAAAATTCCCACTAAGCACATTATACAGCAATAACCTACACTGTACAAAAGGAGAAAATAGCTTTAAATAATAGGGGAAAAAATGAGTAAAGAGGATTCTTAAAGTGAGGTGAAATTGTATATTAATTTTAATTCAATTAATTTCAACTCAATAAATATTCATTAAGTTTCTACCATGTGCAAGAATTCTAAAATGTCTTTGCATATTAAAATGTATGCAGATTCATACAAACATAACTACACATATATATTTACATACATACACACACACATACACACACATGAAGACACATACAGATGAAACCTAAATGCCTTCACCACTGAAAATGTGCCAGCAAGAGTCAACTCACTCAAACAATATTTCAAATGAAGCACTATTTTAAAAGGTCAATTGCTGAGAATGGCCAGACAATATTTAATCAAATAGTTTACTTCCATAACCATCCTAATTCAATTGTACCTAACTTTAACCCATTTCTTCTTCCCTTGACCATCTATCTTAATGCATTTTTTATTATTCCTAAAATATACAAAGTGAAGAACAGTAAATCTGAGTGACTGAAGAACTCACAAACACATTTCTTAGGTAATGCTAATTCTATTTGATTGCTGCTGAAATTTTTAATAGAGAAAGCTAATATGGTGCCATTTAGAAATATTGAAATATCTGTACATATTCTATGAAGATATTTTTATCCCATCACACATGCTAAACTGTAGAAGAACTGCAGGATTCTGTCCTGGACTTTCTTTTGCTTTCTTTTCTCTTTATTTTACTTTGTGATCTCATCAATTTAATTAAATCAATTAAATATAATTTAACTATTGTACTAACAGTTCTCAAATCTACTTACCCACCCTTAATCTCCTTGTTGTTTTCTAGTCTCACACTTCCAACTACCTATTGGACATCCCAAACTGGATGCTCTATAGACATCTGAAATTCAACATGTCTAAAAACTGAATTCATTATCTTTTGCCCCAAACCCTCTCATCTTTGAACTTTCATTACTAATGGTACCAACAACCTGCCAGACTTCCCTGACTCAGAACCTAGCTATCATCCTTGGCTTTAAATTCTCTCATTACTTCTCTCCAATCTGTCACTGGGTCTTTGTAATTTCTTCCAATTATGCACTCTTTTTTTTCCTAACATGGCCACAATCCTGATACAAACCCTTATCACCCCATGACTTGACTATTGCAAGAGCCTCTTGGTTGGTCTTCCTTTCTTAAATTTCTACCCACTATAGTTCATGTAGATCTCAGCTGTTAAAAGTGATGTTCCTAAAATACAGGTCTAAACATGTTTACCACCAGCACCACCCAACTCTCCCCTTCCACACACATCCACACCCACCCCCACACCCACCCCGACATACATACACACACACACTTATATATTCAATAAATCTCAATAAACTTCATGGATTCCCTATCATCTCCAGGGTCAAATACAAAATTGTCTGTTTAAAGTCTTTCATAACATGTTCCCAACTCCTTTCTAGTCTTCTTTTTATTTGAATTGAAGTGAATTAAGCATGAGCATTTAGGCATTCAGTCATTATGAGTTGGGGAAGATTGGAAAATAACTACAGGTTAGAGTGCTTCTCTGAAATTGGCCTCTTTTGGTGCTTTAGAAGGCACTATAGAAGGGCAATGGGAAGTAACGGGAGGTGGGGGGGGGGATTAAGAATCCAATGATATCATGGAAGGGTCAGTCTTTTCTTTCTTAGGAATCTCCTAAGTTCCAGTTTAAGATTATTTACATTTAAGAACATTTGCATGAGATTAGATGTTGTTTTAAGTACTCACTCACACATTCACATTCACATGTATGCATATCTAATATCCACATATGGAAAACATACATTCTATATCCATATATTAACAAAATAATGGAACATTTTTAAACCTAGTAGCAAGCCTAGCCTTGAAATGACTTAGGTGGCCTGACGGCAGAGCACTAAGTCTAGAATCAAGATGAACTTAGTTTCAATCAGACATCAGACGCTTACTAACTGTGTGATCCTGGGCAAGCCACCTAACCCTGTTTGCTTAGTTCCTCATGTGTGAAGTGAACTTATGAAGGAGATGATATACCATTCCAGTATCTTTGCCAAGAAAATCCCAAATGGTGTCATGGATAGTTGGGCAGGACTGAAAAATGACTTAACAACAACAGAAGAAGGTGGGGAATATCGATTCTTGGAAAATACTATTTTTTGTACCCTCCCTCATGCCACAATCCCCTTCATAGTTGTTTTACAATATTTAAAGGATTTGTGATGTTCCCTTGCACAGAAGTCTTTTGGATATGCTTAGCTGATTCAGAATTAGCAGCAATGCTACTTGATTTGCTCTGGTTGCATTCCCAACTATAAGGAGGAAACATGCCTGTTTAAATAATGTCTTTAAAGAGTAGCTCTGCCAGTCAATGACGGGCCATAGTTTTTAATCTACAAGTGGGGACTCACAGATGAAGAACTGCAAATGCAACATGAAGCATACTTTGGAGCCAGTCAGTCCCACTGGTACTCTTCCACTTTGATTGAGATTTACTATGACTAAGATAACATCCTTGTCTTTCTAAATTCAGGCTTCTCTAGAAAGGTTTTTGTTTTGGAAAGAAAACAAATACCCCCACATCCCCATTTCTATTAACACAGCCAACTGCCATTTTCATTGATAATTCTGTTATAAAGTGAGGTTCTATTATTGGAAACTGTACTCCTTGGAAGAGAAACATAAGGTCCTCAGATGCCATAAAATGAGCATTTTCAATAGTAGGACAACGAATATGAAGTGTATCTTTTATTTGATAACTAGCCTTTGTGATTCCTCTTTGGCACCAAAGATAATATTTAAATATGCAGTTGTAAGACAATAACACCCACGTGGCAGTGGGGATTGGTAGGACATATTTTCACCCATAAAGGTAATCCTTTTTTTACAATGGAATTTATAACCCATGACTTATGGTTTATGAAAAAATACTGGCTATGTTCAGTAATAGTTCTCATAACATAAGCACCAATTATAATTGTCTGAGGGTAATGGTGGGAGGCAGGGGGGCATTTCCTCCTAAAATGTTCCTGAATTAAGTCTCTGTGTGTTCCTTCTGACAAGATTATGGAATGTATTTGATTGCCTGAGGTCCTACACCAGCAATGTTCCTATTATTTTCTACAAGTTCCAACAGTGTTCTTGATTTCAATTAGGTCAGACACCCTGTCAGAGCCCAATCTTGACACATCAATGACAACACATATCAGAGTAGTCAAAAGTTTACAACATGTAATAAAAGCTGAACTGAAAGTCAAGCACATCATCCTATTGTGGCCCGAGTGGGACTTTAGGCAACTGGTGATTTGTAGGCTCCATTACATCCCAAATGTTCAATGTATCTAGCCCTTGGCAGGGTGTCAAGGACAAGGAATCATCAGTCTTCAGAGATCACTTTTGAAATTCTCTGCCCTGTGTTTCCTTCAGGTGACTCATTCCTTCTGCATTGTCAGGATCCACTGATGAAAGCTGACTGCTTTCAATAGCCTGTGGCAGGTGAAGTATCCTCCCCCACTACCCTCACAGAGAAAATTATATTGTACAATCGGCTTCCACAAATCAGCTTGTGAATGATGAGCCCCCTCCTTGCAGTCATCTTTGTGAATTTCTCTCTCCATTTCAGGAAAGAGCTTCAGACGATTTGAAAAGACCTCTGACCTAGGAGGAGAATCATCACCCAGGGAAGAGAAGGAAGGAGATTTTTAACCTGATTTCATAGTCCTAATATATCTAATGTCTGTCTCATGTCTGACAATGGCATTGGAGTCTCACAGTGAATCTGTGCATTTAAAGCAGGCCAGTCCTATCTGAGGAGCCTGAAAATGATGTGGAAATCAATGGAGCAAATGCAGGGCAATGCTCACTTTGCAATAGCTATCAAGCAGGCATCCCTGTCTTGATATGACTTTTAATCCTTTTTGTAAATAATATATGTTGTATAATATAGCACTAATGACAAATGAGGGTTAAAGGCCCTTACTCAAGACAATTTATTGCCATCAATTAGGGCTTTGGGAATGAATAACATGAGGACAGGGACAGCACATGCCATGTACAACTTTGTATCCAACTCAATGTCTAGGACTAGGCCTTGACCTTATGTTCACTCAATAAAAAGCTGTTGAGTGAATGAATGAATGCAAATGCAGAGATGGAAGACCTTTTGAAAAGCAGGCATTTTAATGTCTTCATTATTTTTTTTAATTCCAAAGGCAGTATCAGTATTAGAATAGTTTCAGATGTTTGTCTCTGCGCCCCCCCCCCCCCATCCCCACTCCCTCCTTAGCCCTCAAAGATCAGTTTCAGCAACATATTCAATTATGGTCAGTAGGTTCTTTTACCTATTGACTAAAAAAAATTAAAACCTCCTTTAATGTTATCTTTTATTCCTGTGTGGCATAGTGAAAAGAACACTAGCTTTAAAACTAGATCTTGATTAAAATGCTGGTTCTTTTGTACCTTATGCCTGTGTGGCATTGTTATTGAGTAGTCTGAGTTGAGTGTGACTAACCGTAAAACAATTTGGCATTTTCTTACTGGAGTGCCTTGTTATTTCCTTCTCCAGCTCATTTTACAGATGAGGAAACTGAGGCAAGTAAGATTAAGTGGTTTGCCCAGAGTAACATAGCTAATAAGTGTCTGAGGGCAGATTTGAACTCAGGTCTTCCTAATTCCAGGGCCAACTGCTTTATCCACTGCACTACTTTGTTTCCCGATAAACATATTTTATATCTATGGCCATAGTTTTGTTTCTTTTTTTATTACTCAAATATAGAGGTTGTACTCCATGATCTCCAAGTCACCTGTAGCTCTAAATACTGTTTTATGACTTTGTTAGAGATCTGAATTATTCAAGGGGATGACCATCTGCTCAATGAATTATATAGGCATCTGCTTTACCATTTTCCCATATTTTACATAGTTTTGTTCATTACACTTACCAAAATAAAAATACTTGAAATTTATAAGATGCTTACAAATTTACAAATCACTTTTTATGCATTACTAAATTTGAGTCTCATAACGTTATAATAATAATTATTGCTACCATTTATATAGCACTGTAAGTTTTGCGGAGTTATATACATATATACAATCTTATTTCTCCCTTACAAAGCACTGCAAGGTAGGTGCTATTATTATCTACGTTTTATAGTTGAAGGAACTGAAAGTTACAGAGGTAAATTGACTTGTTCAGGTACACTGCTAGTACATGACTGAGAAAGAATTTGAATTTTAAGTATTCCTAACTCAAGGAAAAGTGGTCTATCCATCATGCTATCTAGCTGCCTCTAACATTATAACAAGGTAGAAATTGCAGACATAATTATTCCCATTTTGCCCATGTGAAAACTGAATCTCAGAGAAGTTGAGTTACTGACTCAAGTGGTTTACTCATGCTCATCCAAGAGGGGCAGGCTTTGAACATAGGACTTCTTGACTACAAGTCAACACTCTACCAACTCTGCCACAGCCCCGTGACTATGAAAGGGAAAGAGGAAAAAAAGGTTAAATATTAATGAAACAAATTTCCTACACGTAAAAAATATAAATGGAAAGAAATTGTAATGGAGGAGGCTGGTACCAGAGATATAAACTGAATATTTTATTTCTTTTTCAGTTCAGAAAATTCTTAGGTTTCTTTAACTGCTACTGTTTAAAATACAGAAAGATCTGGTTACTTTGAATTGATCTATGAGGTTTCTTCTAGGTAAGATTGGAGTCAGAATTTGAAAAGTTTTAAATGTCAATTACATGTTTATATTTAATCCTAGCAGTAATAGCCAGCCACTAGAGATTTTGAGCAAAGGAGAAATGAGTTTAGATCTGTACTTTAGAAAAAGCCCTCTAAACATAATGTGGAAAATGGATTGGAGTTGGGAAATACTTGAGGGGAATTGACCAATGAGGAAATTATTGCAACGATCCAGGTGAGAGATAATGAGGATTTGAATTAGGCTTGTGGTCATGTTAGTAGCACAAAAGGATCAGAAATGAGAGATGTTGTGTGCAGGTACATTGACAAGACTTGGAGACTCACTTGATACATGGAATGAGGAAAAAATCAAAAGTCAACTATAACCCAACTTCCATTGCTGTGAGTCTGAAGGATAGTAGTGTTCTCAGCAGAAACAAGACATTTCACAGGAGTAGGATTTAGGGGAATGATCATTCCTTCACCTTTGGATAAACCTCAAATATCATTTGAGGGATCAAAATCAATAAATGTCAATATCCCAAATATCAATAAAAATCAAAGTCTATGAAATATTAAGAAATTATAACCAGTCACATGAAATGTATTCTAGATCCTGAGAGGTAGCATATTTTAATGGAAAGAAGACCAAAACTGGGATAAGAAAGATTAGATTCTAGTCTTGGCTCATAGCCTACTACCTATGTCTTCATGGTAAATTTATTGCCTCAGTTTTGTCATTGGTAAGATTTACATTATTGTCACACAGGCTTGTGTGTGGAAATAGTATTGTAAAACTGGAAAGTATTATAGAAACACAAAAGTACATAAATGACTTTAGAAAAAGATTTCTATGTTAATATACATAGAAGCATATAAAGAAAAGGTTTAGTGGACAGAGTACTAGATTTGGAGATGTTTGAGATAAGAATTGGAATCCCATTCTTCCATCCAGCTATTTTTCTAACTACATATATACATACATATTCACATATATGTATATATGCATGTGTGTATGTACATATATAAAATGCATATATTATATACCAAATATATGTGTCCATATGTATATATGTATATATGCATATGTATGCACACAGATACGTATACATACAAATATATGTATGTATATACACATGCAGATATATGTTTGTATCTATCTATATGTGTATACATATAGATGTAAATAGTATGTGTGTACATGTAGATATAGATAGTATGTGTATACATATAGATAGACATGGATAGATTAGATAGATAGATAGATAGATAGATAGATAGATAGATAGATAGATAGATAGATAGATAGATTTCAGGTGATACCAGCTTCCTTGCTGTACTTCACAGGAGACACTCAATCTCTCACTGAATGTTTTCACTGATTGCTCCCCATGCCTGGAAGACTTCACCTCCTCATTTCCACCTTTAGCTTCCCTCACTTTCTTCAAGTCTCAAGTAAAATCTTAACTTCTGCAAGAAGACTTTCCTTAATCTTAGTGTCTTCACTCTGAGACCACATTGAATTTAATTTGTATGTTCTTTGTGCATAGCAAAGAACCAGGCATGTCTCAGATACTAATTAAGTGTATCTTGTGCTAGTAGAATGGTTGAGTTATCTACAAAATGAGGGGTTTGAAGTAAATACTCTCTTAAATCCCTTCCAGTTTTAAATGCTATGAAGCGAAGTACAAAATTCAATTAAAAACAGCACATCTGGGCAGCTAGGTGGCACAGTGAATAGAGTGCTGGCCCCTGGGTCAGAAGGACCTGAGTTAGAATCTGACCTCAGACATTTGACACTAGCTGTGTGACCCTGGGCAAGTCAATTGCCATGGGGAAGCATATCTTCTACACTAAGATTTGTGGTAGTTTATGGCATTTCATCCCAATAATTAGAAAGTCTTCCCCTGTCCTTTTCCATTCCCTAATTGCTGTACCTTTCAGAATTTTGCATTGTCATGTATCTTTTGAAGATTTGAAAATTCTCAGTTGAAGTTGCCTAATGTTTATAGTAAGATGTGTACATCATGGAATAAGCTATATGTTGCACTCCAAACAGCATGTTTAAAATGTTATGACATGGGTTCTGAGCTTGTCTCTGCTACTTAAAATATGTGTGTATAAGTAATACACAATCTCTCTAGATCTCTCTTTCTTATTTATAATATGAAGTATTTGGTCTAGATGATCTAAAACCCTTTCCAGCTGTAAATCAGAGATATAATTAAAATTTATATATATATATATACACATTATATATATATATATATATATATATATATATATATATATATATATATATATATATATAAAAGAGAAAAATTGGCCTCCATATTTCAAGCAGATTAGAAATATGATGTCCACTCATGGATTTGACTGAATACTGTTTGGTATGGAAACTTTAACTTCCCCTATTTTTTTCCCCAATCAGGTTAGCTTCACCTTTCCTTACACAACATGCTTGTCCTTCAAAGTTAGGGGCTCACCACATTGCTTTTGGATTTCATATGGATAGCTGCCTGATTAACTTTAGCCCCAAAACAATTCAGAACTCTTTAATACGAGTGATCAATCAATCTCAGGTTTCCCAGCATCAAGGACAACAGAGATCTCCAACTACTTTTACTTATTTTCAGTGAAAGAAAGAAGAGCCATGTGTGACACCTAAGTTTCAAGTCTGGGTGAAGATTATAGTATCTAACGGATAAGGTTAAGAAGAGAGAAATGTTTTTGGAAGAAGATAAGTTTCCACTCAGGGCTTTAGAATTAGGCTAGACAGTGCCTTGGGTGCAACTCATGATGAGCAGATTTTCCTTGAATGAAGGTCCAGAAAAGAAAATAAAGAGTTATATTCAGACAATTAAATAACAACCAAGGCAGAAAAAAAATGGACATGAGACTATTAAGGATAAGAGATTGTCAAATTGTCATATTTTCAAATATGATAGAAAGGTCAAGAAAGATGTGGATTTTTAAAAGGTCATTAGATTTAGATAGTGAGTAAGAGGTCATTTTCAGTTGAATGATGAGGTCAGAAACCAGACTGTAGGGAGCTGGGGAGAGAGTGGGGGAGAGGATGTAGAAGCACCAATTGTAGACAGCTTTCTCAAATTTAGGCAAGAAAGGAAGAAGAGATAGAGAATGATAATACTATTTATGTGGTGCTTAGCACTGTGCTAAACACCTTATAGACATTATTTTATTTGATCCTCACAACAACTCTGAAAAGGAGGTGCTATTACCTCATTTTACAGATGAGGAAACTGAGGCAAACAGAGGTTAAGTGACTTGCCTAGAGTCACACAAATGTTTAATGTCTGAGATCAGATTTGAACTTGTCTTCCTGACTCCAATCCTGGCACTTTAAATGACTCTGTAGAGCCACTTAGCTGCCCCTTACCTAACAAGGATGGATGGATAAATGAAATCCTAGACAAATCAATCAATTTGAAGTTTTGTTTTTTCAAAGGATTGTAGGTAGGGGAAGAAATAACAAATAAACAGAGAAAGTAAGGATTAGTGAGAGAATAGTGATGATCTACTGGAGAAGACAGAATAGAAGGGAATCAAGAGTACATGTAGAAGAGATAGCCCCCACAAGGAGAGGGTACATCTCTTCCTGTGACATGGGGTGAGGAAGATATTTGAGTGAAGTGAGACAAAAAGGAGAGAAGATGGGACTCAATTAATTGCCTCAATAGTCTCAGTGAATTATGAGGCAATGTTCTCAGCTAAGAAAGTTGGAGGAAGGGTTATGTTGGGAGGTTTTGGAAGAGAGAAAAACCCTTAGAAAACCTGTTGCATTGAGTGTGCTTGTTAATCATTTAGGAAGGTGCAAAATTGTTGAATTGTGGCAGTGAATGTCTAGTTCGGATTATGTAACATGAAATGTATAGTGGATTCAGTCAGCAATTTTCTATCTCTCCATTCAGTGGCACATGAATAGAAGAAAAAACAGAGGATAGTGGGAGAAATCCAAGTTTGAGCTTATTAAGGCATTATCAGAAACAGAATAAGGTGACAAAGGAAGCAAAAGTGGAGTATAGTGTAAAGTCAGCCAGTTCAAAAAGAGGTCAAAGTAGGGAGGATAGGAGAGTTTAGCCAGTGCAGGTATGCTAGACTGGGAAAAAAAACTAAGGGTTGGGTCAATTGGAGGTCATGGTGAAAATGAAGACCAAGGTTAGAAGTCACAAGAAGTCATGGAAAACATGTAATGATAAAAGACTATGATCAGAAAAAGGAATGTCAGAGTTCATAAACATGAAAATAGAACACTTGTGGGTGGTGGTAAGATCAAGAATATGTTGACATGCCCTAGTGGGATGGTTCTCATGGAAACCCCAAATAGCATAACAAAAAATCAGACTTGACTCACATGATGAACTGTCACTATCAGGGAAATCTCTGAACCAAATGTAAGGATATTTTAGTCACTTTCTTTGTGTATTTGCATAGCTAATTTATTGCTCCACCAATAGTTCATCAATACAATTGTCTTTGAACTACCCTTCCCCCATTGGCAATCCCTATCTATTACTATTTTGGCTAAATTGTTGTGTTTGAGGTGAAAAAACACTGTTAATTCAACTCACATTTCTCTTACTATAAGGGATTGAGAGCATTGTTGCATGGTAATTAATAGTTTGCAACTCCTCTTTTGAGAATATTTTCTTTCTATCACTTATTTTTGAGGGGAATGGCTATTAGTTTTACATAACTGTCTTAGATGCTAAGATATCTTGAATTTCACATCCTTATCAGACATGTTTGAGACAATTCTTCACCCCCCAACCCAGTAATCACTTTCCCTCTTATCCTAGTTTAATGCATATTTTTTGTTGCAAAAGTTTTTGAGTTTCCTAGGCAAAGCACTGGAGATAGAAAAAAAGGTAAAATACTCTGTTTCTGAACTCAAGGAGGATGTTTTCTAATGGAAGTAGGTAAGGAAAATTATGCTTTAGCATTTGAAATAGTGTATATACACATACATACATGCGTTCATATTACACACATATGAGTATATATGTATATGCACACATATATACATATATGCACATATGCGTGTGTGTATATATAAATATATATGAAAAATCAAATGTATTCTTCTCAACAGTCCTGTGAGATATGAGTTTTTATCCCCATTTTACAGACTAGGAAAATGATCCTGACAGGTTAAATGATGTTCCCATAATCACAGAGCTAGTATGTGCCTGAGGAAACATTCTAACTCAAGTTATCTTGAATCCAAGTCTATCACTCTTTGAATTGAACCACCTCACTGCTAGCATATAAGTAACTAGGTACTTACAAAAGGTACAAACAGTAAATGGAAGGAAATCTGAAGATGGTAGGGTGCCAGCAATTAGCGGATCTGAGGGGCAGAGATTATAGAAAAGAAAGAGACAACAGCAGCAGAGACTAAGCGAGCCTGTACATGACTGGTACATAACTGGTTTATTGATTTGAGAGTCAAGATTATACAGTCTTTTAAGCAAGCAAGCAAGGTTATTCCCATGAGAGTATTTTTAGTTTACGTCTTTTACTTCCATATCTTAGTTCCTTCTACGTAACAACCTTGGGGTACATGATCAGGTTCAGGACGATCTCATCTTTACTTATCAAGAGTAGGAGGGTGAGCCAATCCTGAGAACATCGGCCTTTACACTAGTACAAGTCTCAGGTTAAACCTAGGCAGGCCCTAACATTCCAGACTCCATCACTACTGGCCCTCTACAGTAGGGGAAGGAGAAGGAAAGGGAATAAGCATTTGCATGGTCCCTACTATGTGCCAGACACCATACTAAGTACTTAATAGAGATATTGCACAACAACCCTGCGAGGCAGGTCTTGCCATTATATCCATTTTACAGTTGAGGAAACTGAGGCAAACAGGAGGTAAGTGATTTACTCATGGTCACACAGTAAGTATCTGAAGCTGGATTTGAACACAGGTCTTTCTTACACTGGGCCCAGTGATTGATAAGCTGGTAGGTAAGTAATAACAGCTGAGTAGAACACAATCTGGGGGTAAGGGGGAGTGGGGATATGAGTTAATTCTTGAAGGAAGCCAAGGAAACTAAGACATGGAGGTGAAGAAACAGAAAATCATTGTGGTTTTTTAATCCATTATCCTTTTTTACTTTCAATTTAATGTATTATTTAATTAATGCACATTTAAAATTGTGAGACTTAAGAGTATATCTTCTTCCATTCATGACTAGTACTTTATTACATTTTCTTGTTGTTTTTCCTTGTATGATTTTGGATCTTGTTCCTAAGGTTTTTTTCTCTTTAATCTATTCTGCTGCAACCTTATACCTTTGACCTGTCCACAGTCCCCATTCCCAAAAAACATCCACTCCTGTATTAACATAGATTTAATAGGGTTTGGTATACCAATGTTTACTGCAAGGACATATGAAGCACAGAAAAAGACAGGACAAAGGAAATAAGATACATTTATTAAGGGGTTATACTCCCCATAAAGTAAAATGGAAATAAGTCAAATCTGCTGTGATCTAGTATTAAAGCAACATCACTTTCAGATTCCAAGTGGAATTAGATACCCCAACCCAGTAAAACCCAAGAGGTGTTTATAGGGTTCATGTCTACATCAAGCAAGATCCAGCACTGGAGGGAGGGAAGGAGTTGCCTAAATCTGAGATGTGTGCTGATTCTTTCTAATGGACATTCTAGGAGAAAGTGAGATTCTTGGAGAGTTGGTGACTGGTTGATATTTAAACTCTCCACTGTTGGAGAATGCTTTTTTTTGTGATTACTGCTGGACTTTTTTTTTTTTTTTGACAGGGTATTTCAAGAAATTTGAGATTATGGAAATTCTTCGTTTAACAAAGTATGGGGGCTGCTCTAGTCATTATAGCTCTCCCATTTGCCAATCTTTTCCTTAGCTTTGAAGTTTTAACTTATTGGTTTTCTTTTCTGTTTTCCTTTTATTTCATTATCCAATCATTCCCTTCTTTTTCACTTCCTTACCCCCTTCTCAGTTAAGTTGTTAATTCACAGTCTTCCCTTTTCTCCTCCCTTTCTACTTGATTTGTTATTTTTCTTCACCTTTTCAAAAAAAAATTCCTTTACCTTGTTCTATTCCCCTTTGTTTTAGCTTAAACTTTGATTCATTGATTAGGATCTACATGCTTAAACATTTTTATTTTATATCTTTGTATTTGTCATGACATTAAATCTCCTGATGTACCAAGTTTCAACTTTCTCTTTAAGCTAATTTCTATGTTACTTGTCTTTGTAGAACTTTTCTCATTTTTTTTGTTGTGACTCACTCTTAGAAGTATGAATTGATGAAATCAGCAATGAATATAAAAGCACTATCCAATGTTAAAAATTACCCTGGGCTCCAGTTGAACACTGGGTTAAATTTAATCTCCATGCGCTCTCCATTATCTTTTTTCTTTTCCATTTGTAATGTAGTCTCCTCTCTGTATCCAAGCCCTTCCACCCTTCCAGTTCCTGATTAACCCCAGGATTCCAATTTCTTTTCTGCTGGAGTGAGATGCTTTCCATGGTTATGCAACATTCTGTAAGACAGAGTGTACAAATTCTCTGCAAAGTAAACCTAATATAAAGTCTCCCTATCTTATTTCAGATATACTTTGATGCAAGTGGAAGTGGTCTTCAGTGGGATACTCTCTCACTATTGAAAGATCTCTCTCCTTACCACTGTTATAAATTCTTCCTTTTCCCACCTCTTGAGTTCCCCTAAACCTGCCTTTCAGGGTTTGGCAAACCAGAACCCAATGGCCAAAAACAGTTTTTATATTTTAAATGCAATAATACTTTATTTTATAACAACTATTTTTAGACCATGCAAACATAAGCAATCATCATTTTTAGCCCAAGGGATATAGTTTTCCAAGATTTGAATAGACAATTTGATTAGAGTATCTCATAGAATCCCCCTCAGTGCTATATCTCTTGTGTCCTCATTTCTCAGCTTTTCAATTCTGAAATCTAGTCCCACAAAACACACTGATTCACCTGGAGGGGACATGCAGACTTCAGTTCAATTATTCAAGGTGTGGTTTTTCACTGACACTTTTCTGATTTCTTTAAAATCTGCTTTCTACTTTATCCCTTTGTAGACTTAAAACAATAACTTAATGGCTTCTGTGTTCATTTTTAACCTCTTATTTGGTCTGCCTCTTTCTGTTTGTGAGTGGATCTAAGGAAAATGCCTATTCCTCTCTCTTACTGGTCATGTTACTTGAAAGTCCAGCTCAGTCTTAAAGGAGCCCAGAGATTCTAAGCAACAGGGTTATGTGAGAGAACTTTTTAACCAGGTTAAATGATAGTTCTTGTTTTATATATTAAAATTAAAAAAAAAAAAAACCTTTCTTCCAAGGTCTCTTTCAAAGTGAAGATTTTAAGAGTTTGTATGAGAAATATCACCAGAATTTAGTTATTCACCTCATTGGTTTCTAATAATTAAACTAATGGTATAATAAACCTTCTTTGAGAACTGACAGTCAAAGGACAAGGTGAACCTATTGATGTAACCATTCTAAAAATGAAAACCTCTGAGGTCCAAGAAGACTTGGTGGGTTTACCCAGTAAAGACACCTTCATTTAGTCTTTGTAAAATAGCAATAAATTGGATAAAAATGTTTCTACTCACCTTAGCCTCGAGGTAACTATATATCTAAAGGACAAAATATACTAATTTTAGCAGTTAATGCCTTTACCCTGGAGCCATGCCAAATAGAATTAAATAACATCTTTAAAGACTTATGCAATTACAACTTTACTATTTTATTACTAGTAAACAACCATTTGCCCTTTGTCTTAAATAAGCTACAATATTTTATTTTTCCCTGATTGGGGGAGAAAATAGCAATGATCACAGAGTTGCTGGGAAAGAATGTGTATAATGCCCAAGTCATTAGGTCTTTTTCATCCTGGGTCAAGTTGAAGCTCTGCTACCTGCTCACTGCCCTTTTTTCAAATTCTCTGTTTGATGCATATTCCCCAGGGTCTTACTCTCCAGACTGTATCTGAACCATAAAGCTTTGGATTTTCAGAGTATCCTTCTGCCAATTACGGTACAGCTTCTTTCATTTCTCTCTGGACATGGGGAAGCAGCACTCCTTTGTCTCCCTGTGGGGATGAGATCACATCCAGAACTATTGTTTCTGTATGCAATCCCAAACCTGAAGATTTTCTTTGCAGTTGGTTCTCTCCACTGGGGTATTTCTTACTATTTGGTGTTTTCCATTACATTTATTTATGGACTTCTCATTTTCTGGTCTCTCCTTTTGAATTCATTCTTCCTCCCCACAGAGTAAAGCAGCCTTCATATCACATTTCTCTTCATGGCTTAACCTAGGTTTTGTATTTGCCCTAAATTTCTCAATTCTAGCTAAATTAAAGAAACAAGATCTGAATCTTACCTCTACCCAAAACTCTTTGTTCCTAACAAAGGACTCCACAAAACTGCCTTTCTTTGTCCCTGTTACTAATTCTCCACATGTAGTACTAAAGTGAAGAAAGCATTATCTTAAATTTGTATTTTGAAGCTCTATTTATCTTTTTAAATGTAACCTTTCTTTTATAAGATATATTTGCCAGTTGAATCTAATTTCTGTTTTAGAATTTAGTTTAGTGTCTGAATTTGAGTCTGTCAAGGAACTTCAAAAAATATTACAAACGTGCTCCTCCCAATATATTTCACACAATTATATACACAGTGGTGGCCTGGTGCTTTGAGCTTCATTTACATACCTTGCCTTTTGCATGTTGAACATAATTTGGCACACTCTTTAAAGTTTATTATTCCAGAATCATTTGATGTTCTAATTTACTTTGTGTGTCAGCATTTAATTTACTACTAATCTTTTTAAAAGGTTGAGTAAGGATCATTATAACCCTCCTCCTTAAATACTCAACTACAAACTTGGGACCTTACAGAAACAAACAAGAAGCCAGTGTGGCAGTTCATTACTGAACTGATTTCTGCCTGTATTGAGTTACTGCCAGGAAATATTTACAGACTACAATCACAGACTTTACCCTTCAATCAACAGGGGTAGAAAGCGGTATACCTGAATGTTGTTAATGCTTTCTAATCATCTCTCAAGACTAAACCTCGTCAATTTTGTTACTGATATGTCCTTGAAAAGGACTATGGGAAGGCCAATGCAGCATACAAGGAAAGATGTAGAATAAAAAGCTCATCAAAAAACAAACAGAAGTTTTCAAATGTATCAATGCAATTGGCACTGCCATTTACTAATTCATTAGAAGCACAGAGGCACCTTTCTCAAGAGATTTAAACTAAAGTAGCATCTGCATGACAATCCTTTCACATAATATATGCCCACAGTCGCTTTACAAAATTCTCTGGGGATTTGTCTAAGTGACCTGCACTCTTCAAAAATACATATGAAATGTAAGGAAGAAAAATGCAAAATTAAGTATGATGAGAAACTGAGCCATATTTCTATTTCTCAGTCTAATCCCAGGGACTTATGATCAATTCAATTTGGCTTTTCTAACTTCTATTGTCTTTGTTTTGTGGTAGTGATTTAAATAAGTATCTACTTATTTCAGTAGCTGGATCCCTTGTTCAAAAATATGCACTATCATTAAGAAAACCCTCATTTACTTTGTTCTTTTATCTAACTTTGGTTTGCCTGGCTCTCATCTTGCCTTGTCTTCCCTTACATTATCTTCTTTACTTTCATTCACCTTCCTTTCTCTTTACTTCCTATGCCTTCTCTTCCCAGACTGAGTCACCAGTGGGGTGACTACTACTGCTCACAGGTAATTGTTTGTCGTCTGTTTTCAAAGAGGACTGTGGCATCAGGAAGGAAATTCCATAGCTTGCAAGTGAATTTGATTTAAGTGAGAGAGGGCTGTGCAAAGTCACCAGCCTCACTCTTTCCTCCAGAGACATTTGACTCATCATTTGGCCAACAATGAGTTTTTAACCCAAGCCTCACTTGGTCATTTTCTGAATTTTGATGGCTCTGAGTGAGTGTAAATAGCAATTGGTTCTTTTTTTGCTCAGAAACCCTTATGGTCTTCCCCTCTCAGACTGATTTTGCTTTATTTTGTTTTGTTTTGATTAGGTAAAAGAAGTTATTTTTTGCCTCATTTTTATTCAACCTTAATCACTGAATGGGTATTATTATCTCAGACAAACGTAGACCTGGCAAAGACTTTAGCTCAAAAAGGCCAATGCCTCCCACTTCACCAGAGGCCATCTCCACTTGTCCTGGTCTGTATCTTGCCACTGGACTCAGATGGCTTCAGAGGAGAGAGTGAGGCTTGTGCCTTTATATAGCACTCCCTCACTCAAACCTAATTCACTTGTAAGTCATGATATCTCCTTCCTGATGTCATGGTCTTCTTTGAGAAGGAATGACCAACAACAACCTGTGAGTAGTAGTAGCTGTCCAACTGGGGACTCAATTGGCCAGTTCCAGTTGGGCCACACAGCTCTTTCCTTCCTTCCTTTTTCTGCCTCTGTCCACATAGGGGACCAGATCCTAACCTGAAGATGCTCTGCCCAATGGAATATATATATTTTGATCACTGAAGCCCAACCCATAATCAAGATTAGTACATAAATTGGTAGAAAAATAGATTAATGAATAAATAGATGATAACTGAGATGGATAGGAGATAGATGCTAGATTGATGGAAAAAATGGGTATTTGAGATTGAGGAGAGGAAAAGACCATCGTTTGGATGAAAAAAAAATTGAAAGCATATGAGAAAAATAGAAGAAAAGTAAACATCTCTAATTAGAACGTATAAGCAGATATGAGACTTTTACTGAAAAGGAATGATCTGGATGCACTAAAGAGGCTGAAGCTGCTTGTGCTCTTACAAATGATACAGAACAGTTACTACAATGCCAGACAATATTAAGTAATAAATTATCCAATAAGTGGCAGGGAAATTTTTAATTTAAATTTAAAAATAGATTTTGCTTAGATACACCTAGGCTACTACTATTTGATGACTTGACAACACAAACAGAAAGGTCTGTTTCTGGTGTTGGTTATTTTTATATTGCTGTTGATGATGTTGTTACAGTTGTTGTATAAAAATAATAACTAAAAGTAGTGGGGGTAGGTGGTTTGAATTATATAGTAATGAGATACACTCATGTGAGGAAATCTACAAGTCAGAGAAGAATGCATGGCAGAGAATATTTATGAAGATCAAAAGGTCAAAAGAAGGAAAAAACAGAAGTTATTTATCATTGGATCATATTGCAGATCATCTGCCTAGAAAGAGAACAGATAAGGAATTTGGAAAACAGAATCAAATATGCACAGATAAATGCTATCATAGTGATGGGTGACTTCAATTATCCAGATATCTGCTGGAGTTTTCTTCTAAAAACAAAACAACTAATAATTCATCAGTTACCTTAGTGGTAATCACATTTTTCGACAGGTGAAGAAACCAACAAAGGAGAATTTTATTTTGCATCTAATTTTCATTAATTGGGAAGAACTATTATCCAGGGTTAAAATAATGATAACCTTGGAGAAAAGTGCTCATTTCGTTCCACAGCCTGTGATAGAGAAGGGGAAGACATTGGATGTCATCTGACACAAGGCTCAATTTTGGGGGGAAAACAGATTTTAAAGAGGTCAAAAAAAAGATTGATTATTGTTATGAGGAAATACCATATATTTGGAAATTCACATCAAAAGGGTAAGAAATTCTAAAGAATTAAAATTCTGAAGATACAAAAGGAAACAATCCTAATGACAAAGGAAAATGGAATTTGTATGAAAAGTTAATGTGAATGCACAGGAATCTCAATAGTCAGCTTAGATTTAAAAAAAAGTATAGTAAATGTAAATAAGATAGTAGGAGATGAACAAAAGACTATGTCATACTGATGTAATAAAGTAAGGATCACTAAAACCTAAGAATGAACTTATAGATGAGAATGACAGCCAAAACATTTAAAGCTATATTTGGAGAAAAGGAGGATCAACAAAGGGACAGGCCTTTTGATTGGGGTGGATAGGAGCATAACCAACAGAGAAAAGGTAGAAATGCTCAGAAATTTTCTTTTTTTTTTTTCATGCAATAAGCAAGAGAGAACAAAAAGATCTAAGAATGAGTTGATAACAAGGATAAATAGATATAATTGCTGTTGATGGATTCAAATTACTTGTCCCAGAAGAACTATATCATGTAGTCCCACAGGAACTGGTAAATGTGATTGCTGAGTGATTGATTGCCTATGAGAATTTATTAGATATTATTATGAAAACCAGAGAAGGCAGAGGTTTGGAAAGAAGAGATGTCCTGTTTGTCAAACAAGTGAAGAGGACAGTATCTGAGAACTATAATTTCTATGAAAATTCTAAAGCAGATCATTAAAAAGGTGCTTGGAGAACATATTTAAAAGGGATTGGTGATTACAAAAAAAAGCATGACTTCATCAAGAACAGGGCAGACCAAATTCTTGGGAATCTACCTACCCAAGAAGCACAATGAAACTCTATTACCACAGTTACAAAACTTTTGAGTGAGGAAATAAAGACAGACCTATATGATTGGAGAACTGTTGATTGTTCTTGTGTAGGCCAGCCTGATATGATGAAGAACATGCAAGACTACCAAAATTAAGACAATTATTCAATGTTATAAAAAATAGAATTACAAAAATACTATTTTATAGGACTAGAAACCTTGATAACCAAATTTGTCTGGAAGAATAGAGAGTTAAGAACCTTAAGAGAAATAATGAAATACAGTGGGAAGGAAATAGGCCATATAGTGCCTGATGTCTACCTATACTGTAAAGAAGTGATCACCCAAACTATTATGGTTAAAAATAGAAAGATTGATCAATGCAAGAGATATGTTGTTGTTTGTTCAGTCATGTCCAACTTTTTGTGATCCCATTTGGGGTTTTCTCAGCCAAGATACTAGTGTAGTCTGCCATTTTCTTCTTCAGTTCATTTTGAAGATAAGCAAAGAGAAGAAAAAAGGGTTAAGGAACTTGTCCAAGGTCACACAGCTAGTAAGTTGTAATGGTAATTTAAATGGGGAGATCATTCATATTCATTAATAGAACCATGGGACCTGTCTGGGTCACGTGGAAGCCCGAGTCACATGAGTCTGAGTCACATGGAGCCTGTGGTGGGAGGAGTTTGCTGAATGGGTGGAGCAGAAAGAGGAGGAGCTAGAGTAGAGCTGAGAACAAGTGAGTCAGAGAGCAGTCAGAACTGAAGGATGCAGGAAACCCTGCAGCTAGCTATGGGTGTTTAAGGGAAGCCTGTTTGTGATTTGTCTAATGGAGCTGGTTTGAGGGAAGCCTACCAGGGGGAAGGCTTGGGGGTGGTGTTGTTCTCTGCATTGTTATTGTGTATAGATTTTTGTTACTATGATGGATTTGGCTTTCTGGGATCTGAATAAATGTTTTGGTTCTGTCTTCCATGTGGAGAATCTGTGGTATTTTGTGAATCAGAATTGTACTGGGATATTTATGGACACAGTAGGTGCTATGCATATCACATTGACACTGCATAAGTATCTGAGGCCAGATTTAAACTCATATTTTTTTGACCCCTGTCCTTTTGTTCTATCCACTATGCTACCTAGTTGGTTTCAGGGTTAGGGGACCTGCAGCCTCAAGGCCACATGTGACTCTCTGGGTCCTCAAGTGCAGCCCTATCCAGTGAAAGGGCCTCATTTGATGACATAGAGGGTTGCATGAGGCCTGAGGGCAACAGGTCCCCCATCCTTGCACTCAGGTTTCCCTAATCAACATACAGAAACAACTATTTTAGTAACCTAGTGTACAGTAAATCTAAAGACTACAGCTACTGAGCTTTTGAAGAAAGTAGGTATAGAACAACACTTTCATGCCATATGCCAAAATAAGATATAAATGCAAGAGTGACTTAAAAATAAAACACCAAATTAAAAAAAAAATTAGAGATTCAATGACAAAACTAGCTTTCAGATATAGAGGAAAAGTTCATCACCAAATAAAAGATAGAGAGGGTAATACAGGATAACCCATTCTTATTATTTTTAAGATTTTTTTTTTCCACAAGCAAATCAAATGCATCTAAGATTAGAAAGGAAATAGGTAACTGAGTAAAAAGAATTTCAACCAGTTTTTGGGTTTTTTTTGATGAACATCTAATGTAAGTAATGAGTTAACTTTATTATAATAAGAATTATTCACCAAAATGGTTAATGGATATGAACAAGCAGATTTCAAGGGAAGGCATTCAATCTATCCATAGCATATAAAATTGCTCTAAAACTTAATAATTGCATAAATGCAAATTAAAGCAACTCTTTAGCTCTGTTTCATGCTGATCAGATTGGCAAAGTAGACACAAAGAAAAATAACATTCCAGAGGACTGATGAAAAAGAATGCTAACCATGTAGGAATCCACTAAGTATGCAGAGTGAGATAAACATTTTTGTACAAGGTCAATATGAGATTATTTTCTCTCCCTCCATACTGGAGAGTGTCAGAGTAAAAAATACACGTTTTGTAATTGAAAAAATGATTTCAAAAAGAACAGGTTGTGCAAACTAACCTTGCATTCTTTTTGGACAGAATTATTAAACCAAGACTTGAAGAGAATGCCATAAAAGCTGTTGGCCTAGATTTTAGGAAAAGATTGATAAAATATTTCATGCTATTCTTGTGAAGAAGATAGACATAAATCGGTGCAATAATGCAAGCAGGGGGTCCAGCATTAGTTGAATAGCCAAATTGAAAGAGTAGCTGTTAATAGTTTAGTGTCAACATGGCAAGAGCTCTCCAGTTCGCTCTTTGGTTCTGTATAGTTTAAAATTTTTATCAAAAATGTGAGTAAACTTACAGTTGCATGGTAATCAGCATTGATTCCACAAAGATGGAAGTGATAGTGTGCTAAATAATAGATTAAGGATCTAAAAGGAAATTGATGGGCTAGAGTATTAGACTTAATCTAAAAAGTTGAAATTAAATACAGATAACATTTAGTCTTACACGTGGAAATTAAAAAAACAAAACAACTTTACATGTGTACAGTAAGAAAGGCATGGATGAACTGAAGTTGTATTGAAAAAGATCTGGAAATTTTAGTGGACTGCCACTCAAGATGTCTGTGATATGATTGTCACAAAAAACTAATATGATTTTCAACTCCACTATATGGGCATGACTTTTAAGAATAAGGAAACACTAATCCAGCTGTGTTTTTCCTTTTCAGATCTCATTTAGATTGCTACATTCAGTTCTGGGTACATGGTTGAAGGAAGCACATTGCAAAGCTATGAAGGATGGCAACCATGATGCCAAAAGTCCTTGAAAGTGTCATATAATGATATAAGCTTAAAGAATCTTGGCATGTCAGATGTCAGAAAAGGCAGGAAAACTTGTTATAAAAATAACCTTTTGCAGCTGACTCAAGCAACAAAGACCCTCATCCAGTTAGGAACCACAAAAGATATGTGGTGCCAGGAAATCTGCAGGTTAGAATCAACAAAGTATTGTTAAAATTATATGGGATAGTTTTCTGGTACAGTGGGTAGATTTCTGGACCTTGAGTCGAGAAGACCTCCGTTCAAATCTGGCTTCAGAAACTTGCTAGCTCTGTGAACCTGGACAAGTCACTTAAGCTCACTGAGTGGTGCCTCAGTTTCCTCATCTGTTGAATGTGGACAATTGCCTCCCAGGGTTGTTGTAAAGATAGAATGAAATAATCTTTTTGTAACATACTTTGCAAATCATAAAGCCCCATGTAAATGTTGGCTATTTTTAAACAATGCTCCGATTTTTAAGAATAAAAGGAAATTTTTATACTGCTGCATAGGATAGATGGTGCAGTGTTAACAGATGGCAAAATGAAAAGGGGGAAGTAGTGAACTCTTGTTGCTTTTGTCTTCTCTCTGAAAAATGAGTGAAACATGCTGAGTAAAAATAGTTAAGAGAAAATAAAATGCAAACAGGTAACCGTATTTCAACTTATTCCTCTAAATTATTTCAAATGGCTTGATCTAAATGCAATAAATTTCTGGGTATTTAAGGAACTGACTAATTAGTGACTGTCTCATTCCTCTCTAATCTGTTCTCTACAAAACAAACAAATTAACATATTTATGACTCAGATATTACCATTCCACTCACTACCCTGCACAGTAATCTTCTGAGAACCTCCCTATTGCTTCTAGGATAAATGATAAGCTCCTCATTATGGAACCTCGGGTCTTCTCCAGCCTGGCTCCCACATACTTTTCTTTACAATTGATATTCCAGTTCCTATCCTGTGACCCAGCTAAACTGGCCTACCAGCTATTTCCTCGATTTGGTATGGGCCATACCTTGCCTTTCCATATTCTGTACCCACACAATTATCCTTCAACTCACTAGAATATAGAACATCCTCTTTCTTCACTTGAGTCTTTACAATCTTCAGGTCTTTTCTAGATTCAACTTATGTGCCTTTGGAGTCGTTCAGCAGTTGAATTTGTCAAATCCTTAAGAATCTGGCTATGTAGTTTGTGATGACCTGTTGACCTGAATTCACAGAAGAAAGTTAGGTGGACTCTATTTACTTATTTATTTTGAGTTTCATCTCTCACTTCATAATATTTTTCCTCTCATTTCTAATCATGTTTTTCACTCGATTAAAGAAATAGAAACAAGGGACATGTTTGTTTTAACCAATGAAGGGAGATAACTTCTTAACACAGGTTAAAGAGTACTAAGGAGATATCTATCATTTTTCTTTTTCTTTACTTTTTTTAATATCAAAATCATCATTTCCATTGAAAATAATTATTATTTAAGAGCTATCACGGCTTTGGACTTCAATCCACGTTTCCTGAAATTGCTGTACAGCGGAAAGAAGTCTGAATTTGACCTAGATTCCAGTACTTGACCTTTGGCAAGACATTGAAACATTTTAGACTCAGTGTTCCCATCTGTGAAATAAAGGGGTTTGACTAAATGACTCCTTCTAATTCTAAATTTATCCTAATTGTGTAATTTTGCCTTCAATATTTGCTTATCACTATCCCATTTACACTAACAGTAGTTTTATCTTTCTCGGATTCTTTCTCTCCCACAACTGAGCTCTTAAAAAGGCCTTTGAATTGTCCTTAGCATTCCTTTTCAACCCTAGTTCAATTTGAAACATAGTTCTTTTCAGACTGTTCTTACAAATCAATACAGTTCCTTTCTAATTATCCTCATAATTATCTCTTTGGATATGTATTTTTAATCTAAGCTGAATAAGCTATCATATCATATTCATCATAATTATTTATTATAAATAATTTTCATTATAAATATACTACTAATTATAATTACCATATTATGATATATAATTACATATAATATATGTTACAATATTATAATTATTTGTTATAATTAAATTCACATTATCTAATTATAAATAATCATTTATTATAAATAATTATAAATACTAAATGATTATTGTAAGAAATACTATTTATGATTGTTGTTAGACTTTCATTCTTTATAGCTTTGAATTACATTTAAACTAACTTTCCAAAAGCACTGAGGACAATGGTAGCCTACCCATCCTCCTGAATTCTTTGAAGGTTATGTCCCACCCCACCCCCCCGCCATATATCCACCAAAATATAGAAGTGTGAACATGTCCAGCTTTCCCATGCTTCTTGGTAAAAATTAGTACAAGGTTAGTATTTTTCCTTGTTACTTCCTATATTTTTTTAAGAATTCAGTAATTAAAGCAAATGTTAAAAAAAATAGATCTCCTGGATATATGCTAAAAATATCTGGCTGAAAAAAAATCCCCAACAATTGTATAGTATGCCTCCATCTGGATTTGTGACATATCTCCAAGTTGCTCTTAATTTCCTCTTCACAGAATAGTAGTCTTTAGTATATTCCTACAAAAATAGGACTTTTATAATCTTTTCTACCTATTTTTAACCAAATATTCTGTATTATATTTTCCAACTGAATTCTGAATCTCCTTGTGGTAATGTCTTTAATATACAATGCTGGTGAACTACTCCTTTATTAAACTGATTTATTTTGAAGAAATACCTATAATTCATTCATGATGCATACCAAAAACGGGATTACCATTTGATGTCTATGAGATGAAATGTATCTCTTTTCCTACAATTATTTTAAGTTAAACAACATTTGTGTTTTTGTGTACAAATAACTTTTTTGATCTATTTTGTGTTGTTACTTCTTCCCTTCCTCTACAAGCTATTATATGCTTCTTTCCAGTTTGCCCCTCACACTCTTCTTGTGTGGTATCTGTTATTCTGTGGTTCTCCTTTAGCAAAGGAAGGTCTCAGGTAGGAAATCAGCTTTTGAAATCTATTATTTTGTCCTTACTATTCTCTCTTAGTTTGAGCATTTAGGAACCTTTGTACACATATAATTCAGATCCTTCAGACCCTATCTTGCTTTCATTTTCAGTAAGAGTTGTTTGACAGTCATCTATCATTAGTAAACTCTTATTATACTTGATTCTATTTATATATTTATCTTCTTGCCACCTCTTATGACCCAACTTGATTATGCATTGAGCTAATTAAACTATTTTCTCAAAAGTCATCAGGGATCAGCAGATTCATTAGACAATTTTATCAGTTGACCTCTTATAACGTATGACATTCCTGGCCACCCCCATCATTCTTGAAATTCTTGACAACTTAGGCTTTGGAGACTATTTTATTTGACTCACCTTATCCCTCTATAATCACTTCCTCATCTTCTTGACCTAAGTATTCTGTCAACCTATTTCCCATCATTGGAAGATATTAAAGAAAGGGCAGTGATTATTAGCTGGATATGTTTTAGAGGTGATTCATGTTTACACATTTGTTGAACTGATTTGCTTCTGAAGATCCCACCAACTGTGAAATTATATAAATGACCTATGTATGTTCATATAGCTCGTAAGTGGAAAAACTAGGATAAGGACCTTAATTCTTTTCAAATTTGACAAGTAGAGGTGGCATATTTCTCAAATAAATATGTTCAGAAGGCTAATTAACACATGGGACATCAGGTTCTAAAAATATTTAAATAAGCTGAAGAGAAGGCCAAATTTAATAAAAATGAAATATTTTCTTTTTTTATATTTTAATCATTTGTCATCTCATTAATTCTTGTACTCCTTCTACCACAATAAGACAACTGGGTTTTCTCACCTTAGTACATTCTTATCCAAGACATTTTATCAATTCTCCATAAAAAACTATCCAAAAAAAGATTTGGAGGAATTGTTTTTTTCTTTAATATCTTGTGGATAGTTGTTAAAAGTCAGAGTTTCCATCTACTCTCCTATTCACTGAACACTTGCCAAACACTTTTGTTTTTGGTAATTCTTGTCCTTGATAATGATCATGTTGCTCAGTCATTTCAGTTGTGTCTGACTCTTTGTGACCCTATTCTGTTTTTATTTATTTATTCATTAACAAAAATAGTGGGCGATTGCCAATTCTTTTTCTGGCACATTTTTACATATGAATAACTAAAGCAAACAGAATTAAGTGACTTACTCAGGGTCACACAGCTAATAAGTGTCTGAAGTTGGATTTGAACTTATGAAAATGAATCTTCCTGATTCCAAGTCCACTACTCTATCCACCATGCCACCTAGGTAGATATACAGGTATACACACATTGATACACACACACACACACACACACACACACGAAGTCAAATTATTTGAACAACAAATCTCTTAATTGCTCTTTAGTTTGCATGAAATGTTTTATTTTTCTGAGATCATGGTCTTATATTGGAGTTAAAAGATATAGCATCTCCCAACAGGTTGCAACCTATGATAATTGAAACTGCACAATTTTTTTTGACAAAGTGTGTCAACCCTTCTTACTTCTTCATATCTGTATTGTCCCCAGTTCATTTGCAGTCCCTGTATAATAGGCCATAAGATTACATTATCTCAGAATAGTAAGGGATCTCAGCAGACAAGAATTTCTTTCCTCTACTTCTAACACAAAAGATGGTCGTCCTGTCTTTGCTTAAAGTGAAGGAAAATAGTCCAGCTATATTGTGAACATAAGATCAATAAGCCGGTCATTTCCCTTATCCAGGATACTGTGGTACTCTTAATGAAGACCATAACTGCAGTACCTTATGGAGGAGAGTGCCCTATCACAATTGATTGACAAGGGGCATATATGTATTTTCAAACTAACCCAATGGGTTCTCCATCCAACTATTGCCTATGATTTCTACAATACATAGTCTTCATTAGCTTTGCAAGATGGTGATTGAATAAAATATCTGCGCGGGTCCCCAGAGAAGTAATTTCACATCTTTACATCTCAGTATTCTTATCTATAAAATGAGAGGACTGGACTAAATTGTTTTTTATGTCCCTTTACTAAATCAATGATCCTAAAATTCTTGTAGGGTAATCTTTTCTGAGTGATCACAGATCACACAGAGGAAGCCTGCTAATGTGTTGGTACTCCATGCAATTGATATATAAGATAAAAAAAAAAATTAAGAATCCATTCTCAACAGTATATGTGCTTACTCTACCAAGGTAACAACACTTCTATAACTCAGTAGATGGTCTTCAAGAACTGCTCTGGCTTAAAAATCCTTGGCTCTGAGATGTACCTAGCTGTACATTCCTCTTAATTTAGCTTAGTTGGAGTGCAGTTGATATGCCTTAATTCTTTTTTTGTTTTTGCCAAGTTTCTTAAATCTCTTGTTACAAATAAAAACAAATTCCTACTCTTGCATTCAAAAAAAACCCTATACATATACTGAATTAAGAGAGTTATCATTGTGTTACACTTCTGGAGGAAAATAAAGGGGTCTCTAGGTGGCATAGTGGATAGAGCACCAACCCTGGAGCCAGCAGGTTCAACTCTAACCTCAGGCACTTGATCTCCTAATCCTAAACGTTCAAATCCAGCCTCAGACAGTGGATATTTACTAGCTACCTGACTCTGGTCAAGTCACTTAACCCTGAATGGCTCATCAAAAAAATACATATACATATATGAAATTTTTGTTGCCATTATTATTGTTGATGTTGGACTTCAAGATCAATGTAGACTACCATAAGGCAGCAACCAAAAATTCAGTGCTATCATATTTGTCTATATTAGAGAAGTGTAGTGTCTAGAATGAGGCATGTGAGAGTGCTATTTTATTCTATCCTGTTGAGAACACACGTCATGTTGTTTTCCATTGTGTATGCCAAATCTGAGGAAGGATATTGATAATATGGTACAAGGGCAAAAATGGACAAGCACAAGATAATGACTGAGGAGATTAAGTCACATAAAGTTCAGTTGGAGGAACTAAGAGTATTTAGATCAGAAATGAGAAAACTTACAGACTTACAATAGCTAACCTTAAACAATATTTTAAGTGTTGAAAAGGATTTTCCAAAGGTTATCCCATTTGATCTCCATATCAACTGTGGAAAGTAGGTTCTATTAGTATCCCTATGTCAGACATGAGGAAACTAAGACAGACAAATTTCAAGTGATGTGCCCAGAGTCACACAGCTGGTATTTGGCCAAGGCAGATTTTGGACTTGCATCTTCCTGACTCCAAATTCAGTTTTCTGTCTAATGACCTCTCTGTTTCTACAACTAAGACACTGTTCCAAACCGGGCCTGAATTAAGTCAGTTTCCTAGTATAAGTGCATACTCTCACAAGGTTTCTGTGACAGTACACATGATGCCTCCCATGTTTCCATTGTTTTCTTTCTTTAATTATTCCTCTGTAACACTGCCAACATTATCTTCTTTAAGCTGAGTTCTGTCCATGTCACTACTCTACTCAAAAATCTTTAGTGGTATCCTACTGTACCAAGAATAAAGTACAAACTACTGAACATGACATTGAAGCTCCATTATAATCTGTGTCCAACCTTTATTTTTAGCCTTATTTCATAATCTGCCCTTTCATATATTTTAATTTCCAACCAAACCCGACAAAAAAACTGTTCATCAAATAATATTCCATCTCCTATCAGTCACTGATTATTATAGGGTCTCTCTCATCACTATAACATACTTCCTCATGGTCTTCACCACTAGCATCCCTTATTTTCCCTTATAGTTCAACTCAGGTGCCATTTCCTACATACAGCCTTTCTTAATAGAAAGGGAATCTTTTTCTTTTCCTTTTTCTGTCCCCAGAAGCAAGTTCTGGTGCTTGTAAATATGTATTGAATAACTGGCTTATTTGTATTTTCATTTTCCTTCACTTCACTTATTATTTTAGTATGAATTTTTTTCATCTAATGTGTATTTCTTTTCTTAATTTTCTTATTTGTCTGGAAACTATATCATATCTTTGGAGAATGAAAGTCCAGAAGCCACTCATAGTCCCAACCTTAAGAGTAATTTGCAGAAAAAGTTTTATCCTACTCCATTTTCCCAATATGGTCGAGTTTGACTCTCCTTAAGGCAGCCTAGTGACTCAGTGGAACTGGATAGGCTTTATCCTTAATGAGAGCTTCAAACTCCTAAACTCAAGCAATCCATGAGCATCAGATTCTCCCAGTAAAAGTGATCCCAGTTCACTTAGTAATAAAGATCTTGAATGCACATACGAGAAGAATTCTCTTCTTTTTAATGCATCAAGAAAAGGAATAAAAGGGAGGAAAGACCTACATTTTAAAAGATGGAGTCTATAGAAGCCCCTTAGAAAGAATACTAGATTTGAGGTGTGGGAAAGTCTGAATTTGAATGTTTGCTATCATATGATCTAGCTATATGACCTCTAACAAGCCCTTAAATCTGTTAAGGCATAACTTCTTTACCTAAAACATGGAAATAAGCTATCTCAGAGGATTTTTGTGAGAAAAGAGTTTTGTAAACTTTTAAGAACTTTTAAGTTCAAGTTATATATTATTATTCTATACTCCACTTCCCCCAAAGCAAGTAAAATATTTTACACACACACACACACACACACACACACACACACACACACACACACACACACGCTGTTTAGAAAATGCTTACTCTGGTCTAGATTGATAGGTTTATAAAGCAAAGTTAATTTTGAGCAATGATTTTTGATAACAGACATCCTACATCTACCATGAAAATTGGTGAAGCCCATGTCAAGGGTCTCAATAACATAAGGTAGCCTTCATAATCTTCACATTTAAACTCAGAAATGATGCAGTGGAGGGAAAATGTTTGATTTGGAGTTTGAATACATGGGATCAAATATTGTTTCTGCCACTAATGACCTGTTACCTTGGATATGCCATTCACCTCTCTTTCAGTCTTGTCACCTATAAAATTGAAGAAATTGAACTAGGTGACCCATACAGACTCTTCTACCTGCTAATCTATGTTTCTTTATTTGCTCTTTTTTTTCAGTTATTCCCTAGGTTGACCATGATTTACAATGCTTGTCTACCTAAAATTGACAATTGAGAATTAAAGTAAATAGAAGGGTGTATAATCACAAGGTATTAAATTCCCCCAGACATTTTCCTGTTTTCACTTTTTTGTGGGTCAGCATATGTAATATTCCTTTTTATTTTCCAGTTCTCCAGAATGCCGTATCCATTTTCTAAATCTGATTGGTGTGGCATAAGACTATAAAATCAAGAGACTCAAGTACCTACCAGGGCATCTAATATAATGCACAATTGTTCCCTCTAGCACCTTCTCAGATGCTTTGGTACTGTCTTGTTTTTTGACAAGTCAGCTTCTGAGCTCTTCCTTTTAGGAGTCGGGTGAGGAGCTGAGTGAATTGGAGTTTGCTTTTGCTTAATTTTCTAGGAAATATATGCTTGTAGGGCACTGCGAAATGAGCTTCACTTCCTATCAGATTCAGCTTGTGAGGTTAGCTGCACTCAAGATACTCTCCCTTTCTTTTTAAAGAGTGCATTTTGAAGCTTGGATTTTGTCAACAAAGAGAAAAGAAGGAAAATAATAGTAAATTCCAAATTGAACTTTTGTCCCCAGGATAGATCATTGCTAAGGATCCAGCATGTGGCTTTTAAATGCTGTCTTCCTTGCTCATTGTAGGCAGCCTGCCCACTAGATAGATAGCCATTGAGACATAACTGACCTTGATTAATCTCATGTGATTAAGGAAATGGATTTTTCTTTTTTTTAAACCAGAAAATAAGGTCTCCAGATGATTATTTAAAAAAATGACTTTCTGTGACTAACAGAGAAGATAAGGTATGATACCAGTGAGAGGGACTAGTAGTTTTCCCTGGTACCTGACAAGCCATAAGCCTGACTGAACAGGGAGATTGTAGAATCCTAGATCTAGAAGGGGCTAGAACTGGAAGACATCTTAGAGAACTATTGTCCACCCAGCTATTTTGTAGATGAAGAAATTGAAGGCCAGATATTCAGTGACTTGCCAAGACCACCCAGGCAGTACCCCAGGATTTAAACTCAGATCCACCGACTCCAGGGACAAGTGTTTTTCACCTTATAACACACTTCCTCCCACAATGAACAGATAAATACACCCTTTAGATTTCATCACCACCCCAAATCTAGTCCCAGTATTGGGAGTTGAAAATAACATGAAAGGAAAAGCATATAGGACCTGATCAATGCCTAGTAAGCCTTCTTATTTCATATAGAGAAGAGTAGAAATATTTGAGTTTCCTTGTGCTGATATCACAAGATGGCAGAATATACTAATGATGTTGAGCAAACCGTAAGTGTTCATGTGGAAGTTGGTGGAGACAGAGCTAAAACAATAATCTTACTAGTACAAATAATTTGAGATTAAGCAACACAGAGCTTTAGGAGTAGCCTAGAACCTCAAAGGTCTTCTTGGCTTTTTTTGATATAGTCTAGGTAGAGAATTGTCTAAGTGTAATGGAGATCTGATATTTGTGCAAATGCTATCTCAGCTTGCTCATTTTTTCCAACTTGTCTACAAGACAGATGCTTGGGATCTTGGTTAAGGAAAATTGTAATGATGTGTAAGAGAAGGTCCTTGGAAAGGTTGCATAGCACACTTAGACAGTCTGTGGCAAGTTATTATTGGCTAACAACGTGGTCAGCCTTTTGACATTGGCTGAGGACTTAGAAGAGTTGGCATCTTCTAAAAGTCCTGAATCAGCTTCAGCCTTTTCTATTATTTCTTGCGCATCAGAGAGAGTTCTGTGATTCTTCACTCAAAGTATCTGTAAGGAATTTGAGCATAATGCTGTCAGTTATGTGGTATCTGGTTACCAGCTTGGTGAGAATGATGAAGAACTAAGCTAATTTATGAACCTTTAATTTTCCTCTTCAGGGATCAAATTGACATAAAGAAGACTATAGATCTATATTCAGGAAAATGTGTGTGTGTGTTTCTTGTCTTTGCAATAAGTATCCCTTTGTAAAATTTAATTTATGTTAACTATTACATGGAAATGAGGTATCAATAATTACCCCTTAACAATAGGCACATTATAATTGTCAGGAGCTTGAACCAATAGTGATGAAGAAAAGAAATACAGCTGGCATTTATTAAGTACCTCTAAGACATCAGGCTCTGTCGTAAGTGTGTAGAATACAAAGGGGATGGGAATAGCCACTGGTCTACAAATGCATTATGGAAAAATGGGGGCACAACATCCAAGCAACTATGTAGAAACAAGTTATATACAGGATAAATTTGAAATAACCAACAAAGGTAAGACACTAACATCAAAGAATATACCCCAAACCTTCTGGATTTCCTCCTTGAACCCTGAGAGGGGGTCAGATCTTTCCTGTTCCATTTTGTTGTTCAGTCATTTCAGTTGTGTCTGACACTTTGTAACCCCAATTAGGGTTTTCTTGGCAATGATACTAGAGTAGTTTGTCATTTCTTTCTCCAGTTCATGTTATAGATGAAGAAACTGAGGCAAATTGTGGTAAGTGACTTTCTCAGGGTCACAAGCTATTAAGTGTCTGAGGCAGAATTTGAACTTAAGTTTTTCTGATTTTAAGCCTGGTGCTCTATCCACCTAGCTGTGTAGTTACTACATAGGTCTCTGCATGCAGGATTCAAATTCTTATTGAATTTAGGAACGATTAGTAACTTCTAACTCTTTTCATGTTTGATGTGTCCATTAAAGTTTCTACACTAGTACTAAAAATTCTCCATGCATTTGGTCAATCATTATGCTTGGTTTTGAGATAAATTTTACCCATATAATCAATGTGTAATTTAGTTCAGTGCCTTTCATTAATACACAACCTTACCTTTAAGGATAAATCTGTGGATGAAAGATATTCATCAACATCTACTAAGGCACATTATAACCCAAAACATGTTATGTTGAACAAGCCAAAGATTCTTCAACAATCCTTTGACCTGTTCAGTCAGTTTAGTTACCTATCTTTCAGTGCTAAATTTCTTCAACAAAGATTTTTTTTTAAATTGCTAATACTTCCACTTTCTCACAACTCATACAAAATTACTGACTCTTTAACCGCCAATGCCAAAAAAAACCTCATTCACTCATGTTCTTTATCTTCATCTTTATGGACTTTGGCAGCACTCAGTTTTGACTATATCTTCCTACTGGATGCCTTTTCTTCTCTTTGCTTTATAATCATTTTATTTTCACAATTTACTTCCTAACCTTCTAAGTACTCCTTATTCTATTTTCTTGCTAATCCCTCTGAGTTGGGTCTCCTCCAAGCTTTTATTACTGAATGTTTTCTTACTCTTCTCATCATGAGAGGATCAAGAGTAAATATTCATGAAGAAGATATAATACAGTCATATATAGGATTTGAAGGAAGAGAATGAGTTCATCAAGGGCAGCTAGGTGGCATAGCAGATAAAGTGCAGAACCTGGAGTCAAGAAGACCTGAGTACAAATCCAGCCTCAGACATTTACTAGCTGGGCAAGATACTTAACCTTGTTTGCCTCAGTTCCTTTCTCATCTGTGAAATGATCTGAAGAAGGAAATGGCGAACTATTCCAGCCTTATTGCCAAGAAAACCCCAAATGGGGTCACAACGAGTCAGACATGACTGGAAAGACCAAGCAACAACAATTTCATTGGTAGATTAAGAAAAATAAAAGTTGGTCTGTTGGATGCACAAAGGTAAAAGAGATCAGAAATAGATCCAGCTCTGTATCCCAAGTCTTTCCCATTCCAATTTATCCTCCATTAAGCCACTAAAGTGATTTTCTTAAAACACTAGTCTGATTATATTACCCTCTACTACTCAATAAATTCCAGAAGCTTCCTATTGCCTCCAGGATAAAAGACAGAATACTCTGGCATTCAAATTCCTTCATAACCTGGCTCCCTCTTTTTTTCCAGTCTTGTTTAATCTTATTCCCCTGCACAGATTTGATCCAGTAACATGTGCCTTCTGCCCATTCCTCAAAGAAGACACTCATCTCTTGACTCCAGGTATTTCCTCTGGTCTTATTCCATACCTAGAATGCTATCTCCTCTCCTGGTCTACCTCCTTGATTTTCTGGCTTCTACGGGATGCCTTCCCCAACCCCTCTTAAATCAAATGACTTCTCTCTTTGAATTATTTCCTATTTGTCACATATGTAACTTGACTTGCAACTATTTGTTTCCATGTTGTCCCTGGTAGATTATAACTATTTTTCTTTTTGTATTCCCAGCACTTAGCACACTGCCTAGAACAAAATAAATGTCTATTGATTGGTCTGTTGAAAGGAAAAGCTGACATAATTCAGTCTGTCCAGAACATAGAGTATGTGAAAGAATATACTAATTAAAATCAGGCTAAAAAGTTATTAGGGTGGAGGCATACTGTCTGTGGTCTTGCTTTCTAAATTAAGAAATTTGCATCCATCCATAAGCAACAGAAAGACAGGGAGTCACAGTCAGAACTATGGAACAGGAGATGGATTTTGGTGACTATATGCAGGAAATATTTACTGGATTTGAATTTATTATGAGAGAGTGGTTAAAAGGCAATGGCAATAGCCTGGTCAAAAGGTCTTAAGGATATGATCTAAGGTGGTGGCAATACAATGGAGAAGAGAGACAGAATTTGAGACATTATATGTATTCAATTTGTAAGAATCAACTAGGAATTGATTAGAATTTAAAATGAAGGAATGAGAAAAGGAAAGAATGAATGACTAGAAGAAAAATGTGACCATTGATAGAAGGATGAACATTTACATGTATGAGCATGATAAGATAAAGAATTAAGTTTTACCATTTTTTAAGAAACTCATATTAGTCAGTTAAAAATACTGATGGTTTTGAAACAAACTGGAAGAAGTAAGAATTTCTTATTTTTATATAGATGCATATAAATAAGTAGATATTAATGTTTAATAAACTAGAGAGTAAAAACATGCAAATGAATTTAGTTATGAGACAAGGCTTTAAAGAAGATGAGCTTTGGTCAAGGGTCTCAGGAAAATAAGAAAAAGAAGTTGGTTGCCTAGTGACAGAAATAAAAAGAAAAATTTGAAAGATTGTTTAGCAAGAATGGAAGAATAGATTTGTTTGCTTCATGGAAGTTCTACAGAATATTTAAAAAATATATCGTATATCATGTTCAAACAGAGGGAATATCTGCAAACGTTCATCAAGTCATTAAAAACTTAATAGTTTTATGGCAGTATGATGTAGCACAGTGTAGATATAATTTAATATACTTGGCAATGGTCTCAATGAACTATTTGAAATTTCTAATGATTTACTATAATTTAACCAGGATATCTAATAACATCAAAGAGTAAAGCATTAACATTCAAATAAAGGTTAAATTGCTACTTAGTAGGTTGTTTAGAGAAGATTTTTCTATAAACTTACAATGGAAAAAGAACAAGATGAATTCATACAACTTTTTAATATTAGTCCTGGCTAGTCTGAACTTCTAATGATATTAGGGTAAACTGTTAAGTACCAGTGAAGAAATACTCTTAACCAAATGAAATGGGATACTATTATGCAAAGTATGATTTTAGAGATGGACCTTTCAGATAATCAAGGGGGAAAATGTGGACCTTTAGACATCGGTACACAAATATTAAATATTACTATGTTTCCTACAATTTGCTTGAGGATACAAAAATAAGTTAAAGGGACCCTGCGTGGAAGGGATCACATTCAAATGGAGGAGACAATGCGCAAATATGTATGTATGTATAGGGTATAAACAGTGTAATCTAGAGGGAATTTCAGAGGAAAGATGCTAGCATTGAAGTCCTCTTGTAGAAAGTGGACTTAAAACTTAGAATTGAAATAATACAGCAAATCCAGGAGGGGAGTACAAGGAAGGAAATCATTGCAGACCTGGGAAAAAGGTTTTGAAAATGCAGACACTGGGGGTTTGATTTATGAGGAATAACAAGGAGGAAAGTGGAACCAGACATTCAATGAACTTTACTATTTTTTTATATGAAATGTACAAAGGAAAGTATATGGAAAAATACAAAGGATTTGGTGTGGAAACATGTAAACCTCAACAAAGAGAAATAAATGGTGATAGGGGTGGGGATAGAATTAAGACGAAAAATAATGTGGACCCAAAGAATCCACAAGCAAAACAAACTTACTGAACTGGAGGGAAAAAGAAAAGAAGAGGAAAGGAGAAGAGAAATGAAAGAAAAGAGAAGATAAAAGGAGAAAGGAGTGGAGGAAAGTGAAGAGGAGGGGAGAAGAGAAAAGGGATTTTTTTTATTAAGTAATGCAGAGCTCTATGAAGTTACAAATATATACTTTAATATTTTAAAACTCCACTCACTTTTCAGACAAATTACATACATTTTCAAATAAAGAAATTTTATAAAATATAGATCCATGGTTTTATACAGTTTTTTTCTGTTCTTTTCATATAGAAATGCTTCTTTTCAGTTTTAAAGTTGAGAAGAAAAATCCAAACTTAAAATCGAAAATATAAAATTTGTTTTTCATGTTTCTCATCATCTTTACAAAGAGGATTATCAAGTATTTATCTTGGATAGCTTAGTTATAGATATATTTGATGTAAGAACCTTAATAAGAAGACTGAAGTTTATCCTCTTATCATTCTTATCCTCTTTATGATTTTACAAAAGATTACAAATTTAGTTTCCAGGTCACCAATAAATTGAGCCCTGTGATTAGACTAAGAGAACAGATGCTTGTGTTCATCCTTCATCGCCAAAGAAGACCATGTCATTAGAGAAATGATGACATGACTTGACTTTATTTTGAGTGAAAGAGGGCCGTGCAAGGTCACCAGCCTCACTTCTCAGCCAGAGCCATCTGAATCCAGTGACCAGATATTCCTCAGGATGACTGGAGATGATCCAGGATGCACTGGGAGACCTTGGCCCCTTTAGGCCAAGATCTATGCAGATACTTAGGGTGAGGTAATTCCCATTCACTGAATAGGCCTTTTTAAGAAGTAGTCAGGGCATGACCCCTTTAAGAGAACAGAGGCCCAACTAGGATGAAAAAGGAGAGGAGAAAACTTAGCCTCTGAGACTGTGCTTTGCACAGAGTAAGATCTTAATCAATTGTTTTCAATTCATTTCATACATGCAGCCATTCATTCATAACACAAATAAGAGTAAATGAAAATTATGTGCCTAGATTTTGGACAGTCCCCACCCATTCACTGAGAATCAAATACTCATGAGTAAGTATCTGTAGTGGTTTACTTCAAATATATCCACATATTTTATTCATTTGCCTCTTTCCTTAAACTCCATGAAATCTTCACTGTCTATATCACCAATCTTAGTTTAAGACTAGGAATGTCCTAAAGGATGACACCATAAGTAAATAAGGAGACGAAGAAATAGTTTACCGGTGTGAACTATGGAGAAGGGAAGACTTTATAACCAAACAAGAGACAGAAAACACTACGAAATGTATACCAGATAATTTTGATTAAATTGACTTTAATAAAACAAAGATTACAAGGAAAGCAGTAAGACTGGAAAGAGTTTTTATAGCAAGTGTATCTGAGAAAGGCCTCATGTCTAAATATGTAGAGAATTGAATCAAATTTATAAGAATAAAAGTCATTTTTCCAGTTGATAAATGGTCAAAGGATATGAAGAGGTGGTTTTCAGAGAAAGAAATCAAAGCTATCTATAGCCATATTAAAATGTGTTCTAAATCAGTATTGATTAGAGAAATGAAAATCCAAACTAACTCTGAGGTACCACTTCATACCTTTAAGATTAGCTAATACGACAGAAAAGGAAAATGATAAATGTTGGAGAATTTGGGAAAACTGAGACACAAATGCACTGTTGGTAGATCTGTGAAATGATCTGACTATTCTGGAGAGCAATTTGGAACTATGTCCAAAAGGCAATCAGACTTTTGATGCAGCAATATCACTACTAAGTCTGTATCCCAAAGAGATCATAATAATAGGGGAAATGTATGAAAATATTTATAGCACCTCTTTGTGGTGGCAAAGAATTGGAAACTGATGGAATGCCCATTAATTGGAGAATGGTTGAAAAAGTCACAGCATATGAATGCGATGGAATACTATTGCAATGCTGTAAGAAATGATGATCAGGAGAATTTCAAAAAAAAAAAAAAAAAACTGGCAAGACTTACCTGAACTGATGCTGAGTAAAGTGAGTAGATCCAGGAGAATATCATACACAGTAGCAGAAACATTTTGCAATGATTAACTGTGATAGGCTTAGCTCTTCTCAGTAATACAATGATCTTCAACAATTCCAAAAGACTCATGATGGAAAATGCTATCCAGAGAAAGGAGTATGGAGTCTGGATGCAGATCAAAACACACTATTTTCACTTTTTTTGTTTCCTTTTTTTGTTTGTTTCTGTTTTGAGACTTTTCTCTTTTGTTCTGTTTCTTCTTTCACAATATGACTAATGTGAAAAGAAATTCACATAACTGTACACGTATATCTCATATCAGATTGATTGCTGTCTTGGAGAAGGTGAATGAGAGGGAAGGAATGGGAGAGATGGAGAAAAAAATTAAAACTCCAAATTTTATAAAAATGAATGTTGAAAATCTTTATATATAAATGGAAAAATAAAATACTATTTACAAACAAAGAAACAAATAAGTAGACATAATCTTCCCAAGGGTAGAAATTTCAAATGAAGAAGATGCTTCTTTTTAAAGATACCTACTTCCTTACTCTGAATAAAAAGCAGCTATCAAATGATACCCTCTAGGAATGTCACTGAATAGAACAGCTGGATGTAAAGAGAGACTTTTAGAATTAGTTATAGATCTGACTTTTCTTTCAAACTACTTATGATTATTACTAATATGAAGAAACCAATGGATTTTATTTCTATGGATGAATGCTATTTCTATACATACCATGTAAAAGGGATAATTATTTCCATCCTTGTATTACAGTACTACTCTCCACAAACTTAAAATTCTAGTTGAGTCTGGCTACCTCAAGTTCCTAATTCGATTTTTATACTCCTGGTCAGGATGGGGGAACTAGCTTATTTCTATATCCCCTTTATCACTTTCAAACTCTTTTTTTAGCACTATCCCTCAGGAAACCCTCTTCCACTGAGGTTCATGATATTCAAATCTATTATATATTTAGATCCTAGTGGTCATTATCTTTCTATCCCATGACATTTTCCTTTATTTCTCAAGGTGCTCAGTGCCCTTCTCAGGACACTGAATTTCTCTGTCCTCCAGATCCCATATTCATATAAGGGACTTCAACCTTAATTTTTAAATTCCTCAGGGCACTCAGTTTCCCTGACCTTCTACTCTAACTTTATTAACTGCCATCGAAATAAATAACTCTGGAATTTATTTATATGATCATATCCTTTTATCATTCCATCTTTCATTAGGTCTTATGATCCCAAATCCTCATTTTATTTTCCACTATGTTCTCCAACCCCCTCCCAACACTCCCAGTTTTTTTCCTACCATTAATCCATTGCCTGCACTCTCTTTCCTTCTCTATGTTTAACTGCTTAACAAATCAACTCTTTTTTTATCCACTCTCAAATCTTTTGCCATTCCCCTCCCATCACTATTTGTTAGATCCCAACTTTGAATTACTTCAACCACTATGCTACTGGATACAGCTGGAAAACAGCACAGAATTATGCTGGTGAGCTCCACTACATATTTATGTGACATAATTTCAACTATGAACATACTGCTATAAGCCAGTCCTTTTACATCTCCCTAATTAATTTGTTATGCCATCCACCACAAGGATGAATCCAATCCCTAGTATCTATTCTCAAACCTTACACAACATGTCCTGGCACTACCTTTTCGCATAGAACCTTCATACTTCATTGAAAAATGACTTCATTTATTGATAGGTATCTTCTCCCCTCCTCTTTTCAAACACATTTCTTGATCAATAAATAATTATTAATCAGTTACTGTTTTCCAGGCACAATGCTATGCACTGAAACTACAAAAAGATGCAAAAGATAGGACCTGCACTCAAGAAGCTGATAATTAATAGGGGGGGACAACTAGAAAAGAAATGTGTACAAGCAAGCTGTATAGAATATAAATGGGAAATAAGAAAGTAGACACTAAAAGAGAAAAGAGATGGAGTGTCTTTTTCATGGATCAGCCAGAAAGCCAGTGTCCCTTGATTGAAAACTACATGGTCAGAAGTAAGGTGTAAGGAGACTAAAAAGGTAGGAGAGCCCAAGCTAATTAAGGACTTTGAACGTCAAAAAGAGTATCAAACCTCTTTCCTAGCTGTATCCTCCTTTACTCCTGTCTGGAGAGGTAGCCCTTTTCCTAGTTAGGCAAATCCCTCTATATAAACCCTTGAATGCATCTCTGTCCATTGTTTTTTAACAGATTGCTATTACATTCATCCTCTCTTAAATCTTCAGTTTCTACACATTTGCTCTTTCTCTGATGTCTAAAAACATGACCATCTTAGAAAAACTCTCCCTCCCATTAAAGTACACTGTCATTAACCATGCAATTACATGGCATATGTTTAGAGGAAAAGAGAAGTTTTCACTTTAATGCCTGAAACTGGTTTCTCATGTTGAATGTCACAGGCAGAATGAACCTGAAAACCAGTGAAAAAGATTCTAAATAGCAGAGGAATGGATCAAAGATTTCAAGCACTGGGTATGAATTTTTCCACCAAAGGGAAGACTATGGGCCAGCAAGGTAAAAAGAGGGAATGGGTCTAGTAACATGACAACCAGATACAGACAAGACTTGTATGAAAACAATATGGATTTAGATCTAGAATGTACATCAAAGGTCATCCAGTCTAACAGTCTCAAGTTTCAGATGAAGAAATTGAAATCCAGGGAGGATAAGTGACTTGCTCAATATCATATAAGCAATAAGAGCTCGTATTCTAATCTATATTTCATCAGTTCAGTTCTAGTGTTCTTTTCACCTGTTTATGTCACACATAAGCAGTCTTGCCTTTGTAAGTATTATCCTCATTCCGAAATTTGTTGAGGGGCATGGTAGTTTCTGGGTATCTTCATGGGGATTGAAAAGAACTATTATTAAATACTTAAAGTGATTTTCAGTGATTGAGTTTCTGGAATAATTTGCAAACTGGATATTTGTTGTCACCCCTGATGACACAAATTCCCCAGTATTCTTAATGATAGCTTGGTTCCAGGGACTCATAAAATTCTAATCCAATAAAAATATGCAGGTTTAATATTCTGTGTATCCAGTTATCTTTCTGGGTGACCATTCACTCCTGGACTTAGAGAGGGAGAATATGAATATTGACTTTATATCACCTGTTCTGACATTAGGGCATAGGTAAATTATTGTTTATAACCTAAAACATCGCACAAAACCTCAGGAAGGAAAAATACAAACCTCTGCACCTGTCCTTTGCTCTATTTTATGACCTATGTAACAGTATTTCAGGGCATTTTATCCTTCACTGCTCATTTCTATTTGTTTATGTGTTTATGTATTGCACTATTCAGTAACTGTAGTTAGATGTCACATGCATTTAAAATATGCACTCTGTAGATTGTTAGGCAAAGTGAAAGCCTCCAAGTATGAGAAAGAGGCTGCCAGCAGCAACAGTCTGGAGATCAGAGGGTGTGCTCATTATTCCGGAGCCTGGGGCATTTCAGGTTCCTTCCAGCAATTTGTTTTTTCCCCTTGTTTAAACATCATTGAACTTGCAAAATGTTGTGCTTCAAAACTTTATACCATCGCCAGTCACTTAATTTGTTATTTATATTGGCTTTAAAAGGAATTTACTTCTTTTTTTTAAGGCATGGTTCCAAAATAGAGGGGACCTTTTGGGATAAGTACTCAAGATATTTTGAAACAAAATTGTGAGAACGGTTGAGAATTTGCTGCTCACTGACAGTATTACTACAATAAGAAGCTAAAAGATATGTGCTGTGAATTTCTATTTCAAACATTCTCTTATGCTTTTTCATGTTGTGTAACCGATATCCTTATATTATGAACAGGGTGTGTGGGGAAAACAGCAGGTATTCAATGGAGCCTACTTTATCCTAACAATTTAGAGAAAGATGGTGAAGATGACAGTGTGTCATAAAATCTAGATATCTGATTTCACCTTTTTCCTCAACTTACATACTCTCCTTTTTTTATTCTCTTATATCAGTGTAGAGAACCTGTTTGGAAATATGGTCAGAATTTGTTCAAAATTTCTCATTGGTATGGTGAAGAATTTTCCAGATGGAGGGGTGGAGAGGAAAGATCTCTTATTTAATTAAACTGATACCTCGATGACTTTCTATAAGAAATTGAAGAAAACTATGCTGAGAGGAAAAGCCACCAAATTTCAAGTGTCATGGCCAATTTGGTAGTATTGCACAGAATAAAAGAAATGATGTTGTATGGAAAGAGCTTTAGATGTGGAGACAGAGGTCTGGGTTCAAATTCTGGCTCTGTCATTGACAAGCTGGATGAATTCAGACACTGTTTCATTTCTCTTAGCTTTATTTTACTCATTTCAAATCAAGACGTACATTTCTAGAGACTGATCTATGAGATGATGAATGAGGCAAGATCTAGGTATTTTATCATATACCTTCCAATTCAGCTAGGTCCATGGAGGGAAAAGAACCCACCATGATTTCTGGCCCATGACCTGTGAAACATGCAGTTTAGGCAATAATTTTGCTGTAATGTGCACATAGGCTGTGAACCATATAACAGGGTGTATTAGAGCAATACTTCTGACTTGCCAATGATGGCTAGTAAGATGTTCTAATATTAAGTTAATATTGACTTTCAGATTTATTGACTTCATTATAATAGACATTAGTGTAATATTGAAATTAAAGGGAAATATAAACTTAATTTAAACAAGTAAAATAAATTGTATGATTAAACAACTATTGCATGGTTGTCAAAAAACTAGAAAGTACATTCTCATGTTATCTTTTGACTTCTCTTAAGTTACAAAAAAGTATATGAGAGATCTAACATCTCAGGGAATCATGCATATAGTTTTGACAGTGTTGTCAGGAGTTTTAAAATAACGTTTAACTTTTTTTATCAGTTTCAGAAAGAATTTACTAGAGCACAACTTTAAAAAAGTAATACTATTTTACACTCCAGCAGTTCTTCCCCCTCCTCCAAAATCAAAAAAGAGTTGTAATAGGATTTTTGAATAGCTAAAGGGAAACAGTGCCTCCAGCTTGTGTTGCATTGGAAACAACCACTGTAGACTGCTGTTCTAAATAGACTTGCTGACACAAAGTATTTTATCAACACAAATTGTGAGAAGTGGTGTCTAGACAGAGTGGAGTTTAATAGTTACCAACGTTCAGCATTCTGTCACCAAGTTGCTGCGTGTGCATCCTGCGTGCTATTGCAGCTCAAAATTCAACCTCACCTCTGAGCAGTCTAGAAACAACTGTTTTCATGGGAGTCAAAAGGTAAATATATTTTGGTCAAGGCAAGAGCAGCTGTAACACAAGGCATTTCACCACAAATATGTCTTTCCATGGTTTACCTCCTCCTCTCTTGCCAAAACCTTTCAGCAAAACTATTGGATCCTTAATTCATTTCTAGTGTCTTACCTGGCAACCAATAGTTACAGGAAAAGAAAGATCTGAACTAGTGACTAATCCATCAATTCTTCTGCATATTTCTAGTTTTATTTTAACAAAATATTTAAATTAGACTTAAGATTGTCACACAGAAATCTTGTTTTCCAGCTTACATCAGTCCTGATGAATATTTCTTGGAGATTGAGTAGAATCTTTGATTTCACAAAAAAAAAAAAATCAGATAAATTATGGACAATATTTCTTTCATACACTGTGTGGGTACCCAGTGTGCAACAGAGAATAACACAGGAGGGCTTCAGTTATCCCCAAACACTGCTGAAAATATCACCAGCATAGCTGATAATATGTCTTTGAGTGAGACAATATACATAGACATATACTCTATGCAATATATACACTATAGACAATGTATATTTTATGTGCACTCATTCACAATGTACATTTATGCATTTAATGTCATATTTGTATATATATGCATATATACTGATATAGACACATATGCATGTTAAATATACAAACATGAATATGACACGATCTCATTTTTGCATTATCCTCAGAGCTTCTTTGCAGTGGACCTTCCTTAAAATGAAGTTTTTATGTTTTAATAACTACACTATCATGAAAAGATTCAAAAATGGACCTGACAAGTGACCATTTCAAGTCTGTGCAAAGATTTATATAGCAAAGTTCTAATTTCTATAATATGGAATAAGTGTGTATGCATCCATACACACACGCATATCCATGTGCATATATACATGAAGCCTTTAGACAATGAAAGGTAGTTCAGCACTAGCAGGTAATTTCTACAGCATTCAGAGCTTTTTGTAAGTCTCAGAAATGTCTGTATATTAGAGGAAGAATACTGAAATTCTCCCTTTGAACTTGGAGCAGCATGATTGAGTTTGAACGTAAGCTCTGCTACTTAATATTTGTGCGGTCTTGAGCATATAATTTTTTTTTCATTTTTCTCATTTATAAAATGAAGAGGTTAGATTCTGATGCTTCTTGAAATTCTATATCTATGACCATATGATCATGACTAGGAGTCTAAAATCAACCATTGATTTTTTGCCAAACATGAACACTGAAATTGAGAAAAGAGCTATAACTATAATTATTTCCTTTAAAAACTAACCAAATTTGATGGGATTCAAACACTGGGTCATTGGACCTCATATGATATACTGGAATTACTCTATATTACTACCCTGTACTTGGTAAGGAGTATAAAAACACTGGTTCTTAATGTGTATGAACTATTAAATTAGCACCTACAAACTCAGAATAGTCAATATTCTAGCCATCATTCAGAATTACTATTGTGCTCTAGCACTCTAATGTTGAGAGAAAGAGAGAGAGAGAGAGAGAGAGAGAGAGAGAGAGGAAGAGAGGAGAGAGACAGAGACAGAGAGAGAGACAGAGAGAGACATACATATAGATAGATTGACAGATATAGAGATATGCACATATATGTGTGCATGTAGAGTATACATATAACATATGTGTTTGTGTATCAGATAATTTTAAACTTCTAAATTACATGACAATGTATTTTTGTAAGTGACAGGGAGTTATCCTTTTTCATTTCTGGCCTGAAAAAGAGAGGAATAATGTGAAGAATTAAATGACATCTGCGAAAAATGACAGAGCTGTATTAAGCATGTCAGTCTATAAAAGCAAAGAATTTGAGACACTTTCTTGATCAGCCAAAAATCTGTCTAAATAAAGAAAATGATAGCCAATCATGCGTAAGTGAAATCTGCCCCAATCATTTATGAATGTCAAAAGTCAGCAGTGATGGATATGTATGGGGGAGGGGGTGGAGAAAAGGTGGAATGGTCGCATTCTAGACGAGTTTTCCAAAATGGCATTGATATGCTTTGACAGAAAAGAGAAGAATTGAAATATTTTGGGAAGGATAAAACCTTAAGAAAAAAACTCCAGTTCTATGGGCATCACCATATAGAAGTCAGCATAATAGTTTATTCATGAGGAGGAAATGTTAGTCAATTCTACAGAGGTAAGCTCTCCAGTCGTGGTACTGAGGGTCCCTGAGATGACCTTGAATGGAACCTACAGATACTTTCAAGTAACCATTTAAAAAAATTGCTATTGACTAACTTTTGGTAGTTGTATAGCCAGCATTTTCTTTTCATGTGGACACCCTAAATTTCATCTAGTTTTAAAGACAATATAATCTGTAAAAATTCATTCTCAATTAATTGAAAAGGTAATAAGAAGTGAGATGAAAGTATGGAGCTATAAGTACACATTCTAGCTAAAATAATAAGACCTACATAATATTTGTAGTACAGGAGAATAATCAGCAAATTCATGACTTTTGAATCTTAGTAGATAGATGAAGTATGTGAAAATAATCACCGTTGTCTTCTATAAGTAAGGTCTGATTTCCCCATCATATCATTATCTGCCAACATTGACTGAAATTGGGTTTCTAAAACACAGTATAAGGTAGAAAATGTGTGATGGTCAAAAATATGAAATGAAAATACACTTTTATCTTATGTTGTGTCATTTCTTTTTATCAAGGAAGGACCTCTTTTATAAACAATCTACAATGAGCAAAGAAGTATAATCAGAAATACTTTTCTTTGATATTTTAATGTTTGTTTATTAATATTTTTATTTTGGAAACAATTTATGGGGATGCAATCTATAACCTTTTTATAGATACTTACCTTTCTCAACATCTTTTCAGTCTCTACTGTCCCTTATCTGCATTTTCAAATCTTCTATAGATCAATTCTATACAATAAAGGACCTTGAAATACACAAGAAGATTAATGATGAGTTCTCATTGTTGGGCACATTGACTAGTATTAGCTCTTAAGCTGCTACAGTGATGTATGGGGTTCAGTTCTTTATCTTTGAAGAGTAGGTAGATATACTCAAAATATCAATGCGTGACTTAATATATTAATATGATATAAACAAGATGACATAATATGACACACTGTATACATTCACATTTTATCCCCCAAATTCTGTTTCATTAATGGATTTAAACTTGCCCCTACTTTTAAAAATCCAATATATGTATGCCATATTTATATGCTTATTTATAATATGTATGTGTTTATACATATCTACACACAATATACTATGTGTACTATACACAGTGTTTGTATATGTGGGTATACATATACTTATTATACATGATACATATGGTGTATATGTGTCTACACATAGATAAATATGTACATATATAACATTTATGTATATTTTTGCACACATACACACATGTTCAGTTGTGTCCATGCCTCATGACCCCATAGAATATAGCACAACAGTGTTGTCCATGGAATTTTCTTGGCAAAGAATGGTTTGTCATTTTCTTAAAACAAAGTGGTCTGCCATTTCATTAAAGCAAAAAGAGGTTAAGTAACTTGCCAAGAGTCACATAGCTACTGAGTGTCTGAGGTCAGATTTGAACTGAAGTCTTCCTGACCCCAGGCCCAGTGCTCTATCCACTGAGCCACCTAGCTGACTCAATGTATACACACACACACAATATAACTATAACTATATATAGGCAATTATTTACACACATATCCTTTAGGTAGATAGAAAAGGCTCCAAAGTTGTGTGCAGTCATTAATCCTTTGGAAGTGTAGTCATGGAACATGACTAGCTCATTTTGATGTCCCCAGTTAGAGAGAAAAACCTCTAATAATTGGGATCCCAGCCCTGTCCTAGGGATAGTTCATTCTCCCAGTGGAACTCCAGAGCTCTTCTGTGTCCTCACCCTGTGACCAAAGGGACAAAAAGAAAGTAAAAGACAATATCAACCTCAGATGTTTATGAGAAGTAAGGTTAGATCAATAAGATATAGTCTTTGGCAGGTCTAAAGGGCATGTTTGGATGGTACATATACCAAGATGAAGAAATATGGTGAAAGGAATGAGGATTGCCAGATAGTTCTTCTACAGAGGTATCTGTTTTAATTTTAGCACTCTTGTCACCTGAGTATGGGACTTCCATTAATACAAAAGAAGCACAGAAGAAACCATTTTATACCTTGCAGATTGCCCCTTTATATTTCATTTCTGATCTCCTCAGGGAGATCAGAAGACACTTTAAGAAGGGAAATTGCAGATACAGCTACTGTTGTATTGGTTCAACTACTGATCCATATCCTAGTGAAATCCTGGTGCTTCCTTACTCTGTGGGGGTCTCTTCTTTTTCATTTGAAAAAAAAAAAACTTCTAAACCTGCTGTAGGGGGAAACCCCACAATAAATAGATTCACCCTCTTTTCTTGGAGGAGACTAGCAATTTATAGGAAGATGAAAGTTTTCATGAAAGTTGAGATAGATGCTTGCTAGGATTATTGTAGAGTGGTGAGGTCCCTTTTAATTTATCTGTTCTCTGGTTCTAAGACCCTTGAAAAGTAAGGAATTACTCCATAGAACATTGAAGTTGGATTAAAAAACTTAAAGAGTCCTCTTGGCAAATTACTACTTGTGTGACTGCTATAGGCAAGTCACTTAAGTCCTCTGTGTTTCCATTCTTTTAATCTATAAAATTAAAAAAGTTTAACTTAGACGATCCCTCACAAGTCTCTTCTAGCTCTAAATACTGTCATTAAAGGAAGATCATGACTACTATATTACTTTTGACATCTCCATCCTAAAGGTTCTTTTTCCTAAAAAATTCCATCTTTTTATATCTTATTTTATAAAATGCATGGCAGAAGTTTGTAAGTTATTCCATGATACTTTTGTTTAATAATTCATTTCCTGTAAGCTGCTTCCTTGTTTGTCACTCCCTATTCAATATTTTTTCTCATTCATTCTTTCATTATTCCCTCATCAAATATTTATTAATGGGAAAGGAAAGGGAAAGGAATTAATAAAGCACCTACTATGTTCCAAAGACTGTGCTAAGCACTTAACAAATAAGATCTCATTTTATTTTCACTTCAAGGATAAAATATTATTGTCCATCCTCATTTTGCAGTTGAAGAAACTGAGGCAGACAGGGTAAGTGACTTGCTCAGGGTCCCACATCTATTAAGTGTTTTAGGCTAGTATTCTTTACTCATTACAACATGGTGAATGAAGTAAATAAGGGAAGAGGGACATTAAGTATATGTAATGGCAATTTAAATGGAAAGCTCTTTTCCATGCATTAATAGACCCATGTGACCTGCTTAAATCACCTAGAAGCCTAATACACATTAGGTGGGAGGAGCTTGCTGAACAGGCAAAAGAGGAAGGGTGGAGTGGAACTGGGAGGAAATGAGTGAGTGTGGTTGTGGCAGAGGTGAGAGGACACAGGCAGGCACATCAAGGCTCAGTTTCCTGAGTGTTTGCTTGTGAGAAGGCCCTGCCAGAGGTGGTGAGGCTTGGGGATGGCTTTGTCCCCTGCTATGATCATGTTTATTAACTTCTTGATCACCATGATGGATTTAGTTTTCTAGTTCTGGAATTTGGGTTTCTGGTGTCTAAATAAATGTTTTTCCTCTGCCTTCTATATGGAGAGTCTTTTATACTTTGCCATTGAGAACTACACCAGCATGTTCATAGTCACCACCAGTGCTGTGAATATTGCCTTAGCAATACAGTATACTGGGAAGAATGTTGGGTTTGGATTCAGGAACACCAAGTGGATAGGAGGCTAGGTAAAATAGCTATATTGGGAAGAATGCTGGATTTAGATTCAGGAGCAACAGGGATCAATTCCTGATCCTGTTATTAGCTGTATTACCATGGATGGGCCATTTAACCTCTTAATGCCATAGGCAGCTATTTAAGACTACAAGGTTTAGATAGGTATTAATCCACACTAACGAAGGGCAAAATTCTATGAACAGATGAAATCACAGCTATGAAACAAGCAATATATCATTCATCCTGATAGAAATTGGTGAAAATAGTAATGGTGAAATAATAGGTCATGTTTGTGTACCACTTTATAAGTTGCAAAGTCCTTTCCTAAGAACAAAGAGCCCTATGTAGTGGATAGCTCGAATATTATTTTCACCATTTTATGGAGTCAACAGGAACATAGGAGTTGCAAGAGATATTCCAGTTCAACTTTCTCATTTTATAAATAAGGCAAAATCCCTGGAGAATTTACGTAACCACTACACAGTCATATTGCTAGTGTCAGAGGTAGCTCTTGAATGCAAATCAGCTGATTCAAAAACTAATAATCTTCCTATTGTAATGCACTAAAAGCTATACTGTCCTTAACCTTGAGAAATTCATAATCTGGTGGAAATGATAATAAAGTACTATAATACAAGTTGAATTTAAGAAGCGCATATTAGTACAAAATTTAACAAGAATGAATGAAAGTGAGGTAAGAGAAGGTTAATATAAATCTAAATAACTCATATAGTAGCTTCCTTAAATCTCTCTACTCTTCTAAAGGGAAATATGCATATATTATATATACACAAATATGTAAATATGTATATATGTGTGTGTGTGTGTGTGTGTGTGTGTATACATATATACACACAGAGAACCACTGGGGAAATTTGACCTTGATTTCCTTGCTTTAGCAAATCTCTGAGAACTGGAGAGGATGCTGACATTGGAAGCATGCAGGCTTAGCATGAATTGTTTAAAATGATCCCCACCAAGGTGGTGTCAGGAACAAGCTGGTTTCTTGTCGCCCAGATAACAATGATAAAATCTCCTATCTGACTATGGGACTGTGGCAGTATCTTAATAAAACAAGTGACTTGTCCAAATGGACTATATTCTCCCGTTCTGTTAAACATGCCTTATGACAGATTTAGATACTGATGAGATCTCTCAGGCACAGGATAGCCCCAAGACAATCAGATTTCCTATCAGGCCTCCTTTATCTTGTGAGTTTTAGAATCTTTTATTACCTGGGCTAAAGAAAGTGATTCTTTACATCTCCTCTTGCTCATTGGGCCAGTCAGTACATGAAACTAAAGTTGTGAGAAAGGTGCCTCAAACTATGCATGTGCTCAACTCTCTAAGCTTGCTGGGAAATTCTGTCATACATAGATCATGCTTTTCTCTTTGTCTAACGCTCTATGTCCTATCAAAAGTGTTCAGCATATTCATCTCCCAAGAAAAACAGATTCAGAAGAGAAGCCTCTTATGGCTAAAAATGAAATCACCCAAGGGCGCAAATCCATGGGAAATGAACAGTGGTCTGTTAATTACCAGCTACTGTTTTACATCCATGACATGGAAAAGAAATCACTCTTTGCCCTGGAGAGGAAGATCTTGAAATTTTTCAATAATTTCTTCCTCAGCATGTATTCACTTTCAATCCCTTTCTGAGACCAACACCCATGGCTGTCACTAAGTGGCATATCTACTACACAGTGGAAACATATTATAGATTGTATAAAAAAATCAATTGCAAGTTTTATAAGATAAAAAAACCTAAGAAGGTTAAAAAAAAGGGACTGGATTTTATTATATAATGGTAATCATTGGACTATACAGGTTCCTGAAAGAGATGCATGACAGAGGAATATTATATTGATTGACTAGCAATAAACACTGCTCTTACAGTTCTAGCTGAGCTGCTGGATTCACTAGCTATAACATTATTGATCATAAACACTAAGCATCTTATCTGTAAATAAGTTATTCTCTTCCTGTTTTCCTGCATTTATCAATCATGGAAAAGCAGTGAAGCATAGGAACAAAGCAGATGTCACTGTAGTAGGCTGTGACTAGGAAAAAAAAAACCCACAAAAAGTTATGTGTGACAGTTGAAACTTAAAATACCAAAAGGTATAAAATCTGAAAATAGCTCTTTGTTATAATTTTTCCAATTAATATGTCATTTCAATATAGTAGCAGAACATAGTGGTTATGAGGTACAATTTGAGGCCACTGCTTATCATTTCGCAATGTCAGGTAAAATTCAGACAAGTCACTTAACCTCTCTGGGCCTAAGTTGCCTCATCTGTCAAATGAGGGGGTTGAACTCTAGAGCCTCTGAAATCCCTTCCTTTTGATCCCACTAACACAGTTTATGCATTGATGGAGCAAAAATGATATAATATGATCTTGCTATCAGGAATATCTTTTCCCATCCTCTTCATTTGGCCAAATTTGACCCATCTTACAAGACTCTGCTTTTTTTTTTTTCTTTCATGGAAACTTTTCTGATTACTGTTCCCCCTTGGAGCACTTTGTAAATTTCCATAATACATATTTGCTTGCTTTCATACAAGTCATCATTTGATTAGGTGGGTTTGCTCCTGTTTTTAAGCATTTTTGTCCTCTCTCCTCATTTAGATCATAATTTCCTTGAGGGAATGAACTATATCTTATACATTTTTTTCTTCCTTTTCCATAGATAATATTGAGTGCTGGACATGTAGTAGATACTCAAAAGAATATCTTTTGATTCAAAATGCTTTTCAGTGATTGTGATTTATTTGTGATTTTTTGGTTCTGCTTTTACATTTTGAAATGTTCCCTTGTTCTTAAATGCTAATTTAATCTGATCACTTTATAACTCAGAAGCCATTAATGACTTTGACCATGTACAAAAATATACAAAAGCCAACCAGCAACAATAAAATAATTTAGATTCCTCTGACTGATATTCTAGACTCTCCACAATTTGGCATCCACACAATTTTCAAAGACCTTTCCTTCAAGTTGTCAACACAAATTTAGTAGTCTGATCAAGTTCCATCTCTCTTTGGTCTCATTATACTTTATATACATTCCCATGTCTTTTTTATTTTGTGTTCTGGATTAAAATGTCAATATTGGATGATTGCTTGTTGAGCATATTAGAGAAAATTCTTGTAGTAGTAGTGGTGGTGGTGGTGGTGTTGCTGGTTGTAGTAAATGTTAATGATAATAAGAGCTAGCATTTTTGTGTCACTTTAAGGTTTGCAAAGAACTTTACACATGCAATTTTTTGTGATATTCATAACAACTTTGTGAAAGGAGTGCTATCATTATCCTCCATTTTAAAGATGTGGAAACTGTGGAATACAGAGGTTAAGTGACTTGTCAATTATCCTAAAGCTAAAAGTATGAGAGAGGATTTGAATTCAAGTCTTCCTACTTCCAAGGCTGATGGTCTATGAACTTCAACTAGATAGGGCTTCTTAACCTGAGGTAGATTTTCTTAAAAGTCTTTTTAAAAGTATTTTAAAGTATAATTGTTTCCTTTGTAATAATATTTGTTTTATGCATTTAAAAATACTATTCTAGGGAGAGGTCCATAAGCTTCACCACATGGCCAAAGCCCTGTACTGCTGGATTCACTAGCTGTAATACAATTAATCATGAATCATAAGCACCTTCTAAATATAAAGTTATATAAATATATAGTTAAGATTCCCTAGACTAAATAATCCCTTTGACTCAGAAAATCTGTAATCCTACAAATCTGTACACTGTAAAACACAGCTTCTTTCTTATTATCCAGATGCTTGCTGAGATAAGTTAAAACCCAAACAAGGACCATTCTGAAGTCAGTATCTAAAGTCTCTTGTGTTTTAGGTTCCACAGAAATTCTTTTCTAATGCATATTTTTTCTTTAAAAATCAACATATGCTTATCATGTGCTTAATATTAATAAGAAATCATGATGGGTGTTGGACTGGATATCAATAAATGGTCTCAGGACAGACAGGAATTCAAGTGGTATAACATTTCTTGATGCAAAATAGTTCTGGGCAAATCTCTCTTCTGTAAATCACCATAGAATTCAATTACAGGAACGCAAAGAGGACAAAGCCTGAGAGAAAGAGATAAATAATCATATGACAGTACAGGGCTTTCTAGAAAACATCTGTAACCACAAATGCTGGATTATTATAGAATCACAGGATCCAAGAGTTAGACGGGAACTCAGAAAATATACAGTTTGAACATTAATTTAAAAATTGCTTCATATTATAAATGTATCAATACTACAAGAATATACAATTTTGTCTTTGTTGTTATTTCCTCCATCAATGTATAATATAATTTATCTATGACACAATAGTAGTTCATTTCAAAAGTTTACAGATGAAAAAAGCTAATGACACTAAAGCCAGTCTAGTGATGAGCTCCTGAATATTCACATTGGCAGATCCTTGTGCTATAGACATATAATCCATTATTAGGGCTGTACTGAAGTCTTCCAAGCTTGCTAGGCCATCTGTACCTGGAATAGCCTTCATTCCATTTACATTGAAGTCTTTTCTCAAACCAAGGGTCACCACTGCATCTCAATAAGTCATCAGACTTATTTTACTTTTTTTTGAAACTGTGTCTCTCCTTCTCACCGGGAAGTAAAATAGCAGTCAGAGCTCTCCTAGTGCTAATTTGTATTGAAGTTTTAACTTATTAGATCTTTTTGACTTGTGTCAGTTTATCCCACCTTAGAAAGCCTTGTAGACCTCTTTTCCCAGAGTGCAACCAACTTAGTGTTGTATTTAATGGAGACACCACTAATCATGTAGTCTTATTTCAGCTCAAAATGACTGAACTCAAAACTTCAGCCTCCCCCAGCAGCAGAAATTAGAGAGATATATGGGCCAGAGTAGCAGATTAATGAAAGATTTAAGAAATATGATTTATAAAATAACCCTTGATTTAGTCAAGCAAATTGTATTCGATGGAAATCTATTTATGTGTTAATTTTGTCTTTTGTTCTTTATTGAAAATATTCTTCCAAATAACATCATTCTCACAATTACTGATAAATATGTATGCAGAGTGCTAAAGTATCTTTAAAAAAATTGTCACATGCAGTTTTGGATCCGTGCTTTGTGATCTAAGAATTCTATATTCCTGGCAAATTATATCCACATCAGGTGTCAGACTATCTGATTTTGATAAGAACTGCCTGGGCCAAATCTACTATTTTATTAAGTATTGTTCCCAGTTTTTTATCCTATTCGGTGAAGGTGGAGATAAGATTCACAAAGGCAGATCAGTTGAATGCATTCCAAATTGGTTTACAGTGTGGGCACTGTGATAGGGCAAGGTAAAATGTTTGTCACCCAGTCAGAAGCAACTTGTCATGATTAGGCCTGAAGATCAGGCAAACTTTGAAATGTTTTCCCTGGGTTTGTGTGAAAGAACAAAGAGGCATTCAATATCTTGAATTAGACATGCTGCTGTCCCGGTGATATACAATCTTATCAACAGAAATGAGAGTGAGAGAAGGTAGCTGTCCTCTCTGGATGGTTGGTTTCACATTGGACATGCCCAGTGTTTTATCACCACTCTAAGAAGGTGTCAACATCTAGGTGTATGAGAATTACTCAGGTAAACTTCAGCTCAGTTAAGGCTAGAAGGCTCAGCATATTCAATAAATCAGTGAGTCCTTACTAGTCCTTTAGCATCCACAACATGGTCCTTGATCATTTTTTTAATTAAAAGCTTTATCACTAGATGAAATGGAAGGAAGCAGTTGACTGATGACAGTGGTTTCTGTTCTCACAAATAACTTTTATCTTGAGTGATTTCACAATTTTATTTTTTGTCTTTCTATGTGTGTATTTATTGACAGTTGTATGCTGCTATTGTATTGGTTATCATCAGAGAACTGAATACATTAAAAAATATATATCTCAGATTGACAGTGTTTGTAAAGATTGAAAAAGGTCCTTTCTGAACTCAGGCTTCTCCTGTCAACGAACTGATAATAACTGGGAATTACTCCCACCTTTATTTGCATGAGGGCAGTAGTCACTGTCTTACCTTGAATGATGTTACTTAACTTAAATGGGAAATTAAAAACAGGGGCATCAGAAAACTGGGAAGAAAATTTACTGTTCTATTCATGGTTGGAAGACATATACAACCCAAATTTCTGTCATTGAAAGAACTTAAACTGAATTTGAAGGCAACACACAAGGACAATTTTTCAACTGTTTCTTATTATATGGTTTATTTCTGAACCTTTATATATATGTATATATACACACACACACATATACATATATATGTGTATGTATGTATATATGTATTCATATGTATGCATATATGCATATGCAATACACATATGTATATATGTATGTATATATCTGTACACATATACATACATACACATACATATTCATACATACATAAATCTACTGATAGACAGGTAGATAGATAGATAGATAAACATCAAGCTTCTATGGTGTTTTCCTTATAAGAGCACAGTTAAGTTAAAAAAAATGAATAACAGTTAATGGAACACAGAAATTATAGCTAGAAATGAGGCAACAGTCCACGCCACCATGAGTTCATTTTTTTCTCTTAACAGAGAAGACATTATAGCATTTAGCATTCAATAATTATAAATTTTTCAAGGAATATAAATATTTCTTTGTGGGAGAGATTGTAAAATCCACCATTTGCCAGGGGCAGCAATGTTTTCTAAAGACCCATCTGACATTTCTGTCTTAGTTCATTCTATTTTCCTCTTTTAATTCATGAACCATTTTCAGATTCACGTGTCTCTAACTTTTTGAGTTCTTCATAACCCTCAAAGTTAAAAACAAAACTTGCATTTTACTTATGATTTTTAGGTCTCTTCAAGTCTCTCCCCACCTCTGCTGTCCCAAGTCAGGAAGACCAGAGTTCAAACTAGGCCTGAGATATTAATTCCACGATCATAGGCGATTCACTTTGTTTACTCAAATGAAAAACAGTGATAGCATGTACCACAAAAGTGATGGTAAGGGTCACATGTAATATTTGTACAGCACAGTTTTTACCATGCTTCAGAGATGCTTGTTTCATGCCTCTTATCTCTAGTCCTCCCTTCTATCCTTTTTCCTTCCTTTCTTCCTTCCTTCCTTCCTTCCTTCCTTCCTTCCTTCCTTCCTTCCTTCCTTCCTTCCTTCCTCCCTTTCACTTCCAACCAGGTTAAAGTTGAACCTTCAAAACTCAAAATTTAAAAAAAGAACGTTAAAAATAAAAATTTTCTAAAAGAATAAAATGACAGAAAAGGTATTTTCTTTAACTCCAACTCACTTGATAGATAGAAATACAGATAGAGAGATAAAGAATAAATGAATGAATAAAAATTTTAAAAATTTCTACAAGAAGAATTATACAATAACATAAAGATTATTATAGCTATTTCAATGAGATCATAAAACAGGATACCAAATTGGCAATATTATGAATTAACAGTGCAAAACACCAATCTTTTAGATTCTCACTCAATGGAGGCTGAGCCAAGATTGTGAAGAAAAGACAGGAATTTACTTATGTTTTCCCCTCCAAACATCCTTAAATAATGCCTCAAAACAAATTCAAGATCAGAAAAATCCACAAAAAGACAGAGTGAAACAATTTTCTAGCCTAAGATACCTTAGAAATTCTGTTTGAAAGATCTGTTTCATTTGGATGAGAATGGAGTGTAATCCAGCACAGGTAACTGCCAGAAAACCAGCAGTAATCCTTGGAGATGAATGAATCAGTGGCAGTTTCCATACCTCTCAGGTCGCAGATGGTAAGGGGGTCAGATAACTTAACAGTGGGAGATTACAGGGGTCCCTTTCCTGGCATCAATGGCAAGACGCTGTTGAATTTTCCATATTTAGATCTGGGTCACAGCCCTGGGTCTCAGTCCCAGGGAATGGAGGAGTACTAGTATACCAGAGCTAGTAGTCACAAGGGAGAAATGACCATGGCCATAGTGCCTTGGTGGAAAAGAGTGGTTGTAGTAACTCACAAACCAGAGCAAAGAACAGGAATGTAGCAAACATAGCTCTCTCTAGGTCACATCCTCTTGGAAGAATGAAAACTTACAGATCTCCAGAATTACTTGGGCAAAGTGCTGCACAAAAAATCTAGAGCTTTGGGGTAGAGCCAAGATGGTAGAGTAGAAGGATGGACCTGTAGAAACTTCCCACCATAGCCCACAAAATACCTGTAAAAATGACTCTAAACAAGTCACAGAATGATAGAGTGAAAGAGATTTCCAGCTCAAGGTGGCCTAGAAGGCTGACAGGAAGGGTCTATTGCATCAGGCATGGAGCAAAGTGCAGCCTAGCCTTGGCTGTGCCATGGCAGGGACAGGACTGGAGTGGGCTTCAAGGAGCCAGCAGCAGCAGCTTCAGATCCCAGATTCCTCAACCCACAAATGCCAAAAGGAGCTTCAAAGGTCAGTGAGAAAGCTCTTTCACCTGGGTGAGAAGGGAGCACAGCAGTCTAGCCCCAGGCCCAGGTTGTGGCAGCTTTCTTTGTTGGAGCCCTGGTCTAAAGTCCCTGGAGGAACTGAGCTGCTGATCTGTATCTCAGCCCTGACTGGCCACCCTGGGGTGACGAGGAGTGCTGGCTGGTGTGATGGAACTGGTGTAGGCTCTGGAGAGAGAATTCTACTGGCAGATCCTAGGCAAAAAAAAAGAGTGCTTGTAGTATCTCCCAAACCAGAGTGCAGGTCACTGGAGGAGTAACCCCTCTCTCTTGACTGTGCCACTATGGATAAGCTGAGAACTTACAGGTGCTCAGAGTATATCCTCCCCTTGACAAAGAACTCCAAAGTCAAGTAACTGGCTAAGCAAATGCCCCAAAAAGAGAAAAAGAGTAAGACAATAGAAGTTTACTTTCTTGGTGAGCATGTATTTTCTTCCATCCTTTCAGATGAGGAAGAACAATGCATACCATCAGAGGAAGACATAAAAGTCAATATTTCTGCATCCAAAATCTCCAAAATAAATATGCAATGATTTCAGGCCAAGGAAGAGCTCAAAAACGATTTTGAAAATCAAGTAAAAGAAGTGGAGGAAAAATTGGGAAGAGAAATGAGAGTGATGCAAGAAAATCATGAAAAGTGAGTTAACAACTTACCCTAAAATACCCAAAAGAAGGCTGAAGAATTTAACACTTTTAAAAATAGATTAACGCAAATGGAAAAAGAAGCCCAAAAAGTCAATGGGGAGAAGAATGGTTTAAAAAGCAGAATTAGCCAAATGGAAAAGGAGGGTCAAAAGCCCATTGAAGAAAATAGTTCTTTAAAAATGAGAAAGGAGCAGATGGAAGATAATGACTTTATGAGCAACCAAGAAATTACTAAACAAAACAAAAAAGAATAAAAAAAATAGAAGATAATGTGAAATATCTCATTGGAAAAATAATTGACCTGAAAAATACATCCAGGAGAGACAATTTAAAAATTATGGGACTACCTGAAAACCATGATCAAAAAAAGATCTTAGACATCATCTTTCATGAAATTATCAAGGAAAATTGCCCTGATATTCTGGAAGCAGAGGGTAAAATAAATAGTGAAAGAATTCACCAATCACCTCCTGAAAAAGATCTGAAAAGAAAAACTCCTAGGAATATTGTAGCCAAATTTCAGAGTTCCCAGGTCAAGGAGAAAATATTGTAAGCAGCCAGAAAGTAACAACTCAAGTACTATGGAAATACAGTCTGGAAAACACAGGATCTGGCAGCTTCTATATTAATGGACTGAGGGGCTTGGAATATGATATTCCAGAATGAAAGGAACTAGGATTAAAATGAAGAATCACCTATCTAGCAAAACTGAGTATAATACTTCAAGGAAAAAAATGGTAATTCAATGAAATAGAGGACTTTCAAGCATTCTTGATGAAAAAACCAGAACTGAATAGAAAATTTGACTTTCAAACAGAAGAATCAAGAAAAGCATGAAAAGGTAATCAGGAAAATGAACAGAACCATGAGAACATTATATATAGCAAAAAATATTATAGGATGATCTACTGCTAATAACTATTCTGAGAGATACAATCTCTAAGACAATTCTGAAAAACTTATGATGAAAAATGCTATCCATCTCCAGAGAAAGAATTGATGGAGTCTAAATACAGATCAAAACATACTTTTCTTTCTTTTCTTTTTTGTCTATGTTTGTTTTAACAGCATGACTTAAATGGAAATATTTTTAATGACTGCACATTTATAACATGGGTCAAATTGCTTGCCTTCTCAATGGGGGGATTTGCTTTGGGGGAAGCATGTCAAAATTGGGACTTTTTACATATAAAGAGGGAAATGAAATATTAAATTAAAAACTAATACTTAACCATCCTTCCCCTGTCAACTAGGTATGGGAACTGAAAAGCTTGTACTTTGAACTCACCTCTGGAATTTTTCATATGCTACTGTCTCTATCAGCAAAGCACACCAATACTACCCTTTCCTCAAAGAACTCTTGCAGACTAGGAAAATCTATTCTGTTCAGGTAAGTCAGATGGGCAAAGAAATATTAGGCATGAGAGGGAAAGAATCAGGTTGACTGGTTCCTTTGAGAGTGTCCATGTTAGAAAAGTCCCAAAGCAGTGGAAACTATGCCTAAGAACACATAACCTTGTTGGTCAACACTGAGAAGCTGCAGATAGTGATTCACCTCATTCAGAGAACAAAGGATCAGAAGAATATATGGTAGGCAGCCAGCTTATGTGTCTTTCTTGAGCCTAAAGCAAAAATGACAGAAATCCAAAGAGGAGCAGTCTTGCCAGTCCCATCCCCACACCCCAAGCTAATTTTGTGCACTACCAAAGGTCAGTGTAAATTATATTTCCCAATATAAGTAGAGATTGAGGCATCTTTCAGTTCCAAGCTTAGAGATCTCAACTACCAACAAAAGTTAAAGATGAGTCACAAAATGATCAACAGGCAATATAACCAAATCAAACAAAACATCAACAAATCTTTATAACCTGCACATAACAAATAGTGAGCAGATTTGCAAAACGAAATTAGAATCCATGGTGACAAGTCTCTCCACTGAAGGAAAGAAAAGAAAACAAGAATTTATTAACTGTCTACGAAGTGGTAGACACTGTACTAAGCACTTTAAATATAATTCATTTTATATTTTCAGCCATCATACAGCTAAGGAAACTGAGACAGTTAACTAGGCTAGATTTGAAATCAGGTCCAACACTCTACCACCTTATTGCTGAAGACAAATTCAGGATAATCCAGAAGATAAATAAAATACAATTGCACTCATACTTCATTTTATTGTGCTTCATTTTGTTATACTTTGCAAATATTGCATTTTTTTTTACAAATTGTAGATTTGTGGCAATCCTGAATTGAGCAATCCTATTGGGACTATTTTTCCAACAGCATGTGCTCACTTAGTGTCTCTGTGACATATTTTATAATTCTCATAATATTTCTACCTTTCACATTATTCGTATATCTGTAATAGTGATTTGTGATCAGTAATCTTTGATGTTACTATCATAATTATTTTGTTGGCACCATAAAAGACAGTGAACCTAATAAAAAATGTTGTATTTTCTAACTGCTCCATCTATCAGCTCCCTCTCCTCTGCATTACCTATTCCCTTAGACACAAGAATATTGAAATTAGGCCAATTAATAACCTTACAATGGTCTCTAAGTGTTCAAGTGAAAGGAAGAGTCTGTTGATGAAGCAAACTTCATTGTTGTCTTCCTTTAAGAAATTTCCACAGCCTCCCCAGCCTTCAGCAGCCACTGCTCTGATTAGTCAAGCAGCCATCAACATCGAGACAAGACCCTTCACAAGGGTCTTGCTGAAGATTAATACTTGCTGAAGGGTCAGATGATAGCATTTTTAACAATAAAGTATTTTTAATTAAAGTTTATAGATTATTTCTACACATTACTAGGTCACAGTTAATAGACCGCAGTATAGTATCAATATAACTTTATATGTACCAGGAGACTAAAAGATTCATGTGATTAGCTTTATTGTGTTATTTGCTTTATTGTGGTCCAGAACTGAATCCACAATACCTCCAAGATATACTTGTATACATGGCAAACATATTAATTTTGAAGAAAATGCGATGAAATACAATTCAGGTATCATGGCTTGTCAAAAGGATGTACATGTTAAGCTGAAAACTTAATACTGTAATGCAAGATGTAATATAAGAACATAGCCTGGAAGTTTCAAATACAGAATATTTGCTTCTATTTTGTATTCTTCAGGATATTTTCTCTTATGTTATCCCTATTTTCCAACTATTCTTCCATCATTTCCAAACTATTGGATATTTCTCTACTGCCTACAGACATGTCAATGTCTCTCCATTCCTCAAAAAAATTTCTTATTTTATCTGTCTCCACTAGATATCATCCTATATTTCTTCCATTTTGTGGATAAACAAGAAGTCTTTTTTTCAACTGGTGGCCCCAATTCTTTTCCTTCCATTCTCCTAACTTTTTGCAATCTGTCTTTCAACCTCATCATTCAACATAAATTTCTTTCTCCAAAGTTGCTAATATCCACTAATTGAAAAATCAAAATGGACTTTTCTCAGTCCTTACACTTTTTGACCTGTCTACACATTTTGACATAGTCAGTTACCTCCTTCTCTTTGATTTTCTTTTCTCTTCTTTTCTGTAACTTTCTAAATTGTGTATTTCTATGTTTCTATGTATATGTGTATACATATATGTATATTTGTACACACATACATATAACATGCATATACATATGTATATATACAATTATCTACAAATATATGTGTATATATCTCGTTTGCACATATTGTTACCCATATACAACATTTCATATCCCATGTTGGTGACTTCAGAGAGGCTTCCCCTTTCCTGCAATGCCTTTCTTCCATCTACTGTCTTTGGAAAGCTCTGACTTGTTTCAGGGCTCAAGTGAGGTGACATCTCCTTTATGAAACAGTTCTTGATTCACTCAGTTATTAATTCCCCTCCCTGCCACATCTAACCCCACACTTTATTTTGTGAATGTTGTGTACTTAATTATCTCTATACTTGTTATATCCTTGAGTACAATATAAGGTCAATGAGAAAAAGATCTTTGTAATCCTTGTGCCTGGGACCGTGCTGTGACCATAAAGGATACTTCATAAATATTTCTTTAACTTAATGTAATTGAATAAACTTCCTAATTTGTAACTTTGTGGGAGAGTGCATACAGAGCTTGTATAGAGAGATTAGAGTAAAATAGTTGATAGACCAATAACTATAGTTATAGTTATATAATAGTTGATAAACAGACTGGCAACCAGAAAGATCTGAGTTGAAATCCTGCCCCAGGCACTTAACGTGTGTGGATAGCTACTTTACTGCTTCCTATCTCAATTTCTTCTTCTGTATATGGGGGATCATAATATAGCACGTGCTTCACAGTTTGTCGTAAGGATCAAATATATGTAAAGCTCTTTGCAAACCTTAAATCTATATAGACATTCATTTTTTATATTATTTTGTTCCTCTATTATCTATAAAATTTCAATCATTTTGCCTTTTCTTTCATCTTTATTTGGTCATCATTTTCCTACTCCATAGACAACATACATGGTGGAGGTACTTTCCTGTTGCATAATGTGTAATGCACTGGAGATTTTGTCTGATCTTCAAGCTTTAAGCTACAATGCAATTGGAGAATATTTTTGAAGTATTTTCAAGTTGTTCTGAGATTCTTCAATGGAAGGACCAGGTAAGTGTAAGCTTTTTGGAAAGTTTGTTAGTGATTTTGTTTATTTTTTTCAGCATGTACCAATTTTCCCCTTCCTTTGATTTATAATTCCCCTGTGTTCCAGATTACTTTTTATGACTTGTGTTTTGTAGACTTGCCTTTATTAACATTTGTTATTGTCAAAGGTATTCTCTACAAAGAAGTGATAAATCATATGTTCAAAGACGCTTTTTTAATGTACTCAGACATTTATCATCCTCGTTGCCCAACATGAGGGCACTCACTCAGGTTCCAACAGATGGTTTTTATACTGACGTCCCTAATTTAACAAGTGGACAAAAAAGTCCTAAAGTAATAACTTCATAATTTCTATAAATCCAGAGGAATTGTTCTAGGTTCTTTCCTACTATACATTTCTCAAAAAAGAAACATTGGAATTAATTATGTGGCTATTATGGCACAAGAGATTAAGTCTTCATCACCGATATATTTTTTTGTCTTGTTGGAACTAAGCCCTCCTTGCTCACCACATGGCTATTTGAAATTCCACTTGAGAGACCAGACATTATGCTTCTGGGAGGTCCATTGCAATAAGGCTGCCAGATCCCTACCTAATCTTACCTTTGCATTAGGAATCAGAGCTTGAGTATTTGACTTTATTGAGGAGAAAGGAACTGGGATCCTTAGGGCTTAATGAAATCTGCTCCTTCCTCAACCCTTACAAAGGCAGCAAAGATTACTTTCTTTTCTTCCACTCTTATGTAAATGTTTAGATCTGAGGATTTCAGTTTACATAATCGTAGCAGTAAGCCGCTGCCCTCCCCCAGCACACACACAGGAGGGCCTGCTGCACAGGTTCTTAGATTTGCTTTTCTTCAACTAAAGCAACTTTTGGGGGTCAACAATCACTTTAATCAAACACGTATAGCAACAGAGAAGATACAGATAGAGTTTCCAATTGTCAGACCAAAGGCAATACAAACATCATTACCAGAGAGATAGAAGCACCAACATCTAGGTTTTCAAAGCCACAGGCCTTCTTAAAAGGGCTGCCCAGAGTCTCATCAGGCACATGAATCTTCTTCCAAAAACTAAGCCCCAAAGCAAAACCTCACCTGGGAGTATATGTTCTCCTTTCTGAGCCAGAGGGCATGACCCCTCATGACCCAGTGCCTCACTAGCCACCAGCGAAAGGTGTGGGCCCCCATTCAAATCAAGACTGCCCCAATCAAGCCTCCCTCAAGATCCCCACCTGAGGACTATCAATGGGTAGGGATGAGTGTTAACTCCCATTACAATAATTCACACTGTTTGTAAGCACAATGAAAATTATAGGAGATAAACATTAAGAAATTGATTTTTTTTTCCTTTTTTTAAATGGTTGGAGGTTCATTATTCTTAAGATTTCTTAAATATTTTCTTCAATAAGATCTAGTGGAAATATTTCTGTTATTTTAATAATCGGTCTGTCCTAAGTTTTAAATATATTTTACTCTAGTTTTTAAATCACCCCTTTAAGGGGTTTTATGTGGAATCATCTAAAGGTTCTACAAGTTAAGTACTAATTTTAAATGTATAATGCACCAATTAATTTTAGGTTATTTAGTGTTGAGAGAAAAAGTCTAACTTCCAGAAAGAACTAATTATTAGCCTTTAGCATTAACCCCATCCTCCAAGAGAATGTATGGAAAGAAGTATGTCAAAAGCTAGGTAAATGTATTTCTTTTGAGCTTGTCTAGTTTAATTTTGTGTGAAACAACTTCAGATTGTGATCACAGTGATAGAAGAGATTATGATTTCAAAACAAACAAGCAAACACAGCCAAGAAGACTCAGTTCTCAAAAATTGAGGTCAACTGATCTAGTGAAGAAAAACAAACAAAAACCCTCCAGAAAACCCAGTGTGAGTGTGTGTACAGCGGGGGGAAGAACAAGATGTTTAATGACATTTGGATATATACACTCAACATTTGAGAGCAATATTTCTGCCTGGATTCTCCTATATTTTATTTCCCCTTGCAAATATACCAAACATGAACATAATTTTATGAACAAAACAACAAACATTATAGAAAATAATTGTTCTTTGGCCTCTTTGCTAAATTAAGAGTGTTACAAAGTTTTCATTATTTTGTCCCTAAACTAACCGAATGTTTTAGTTCTGCAAAATGCTCTGAAACAATATTACTATAGATAATTCATTTCCCTGATAATTTATATACCCTCCTTTTCTTTTCCCCAAATGCATTTGTGGTTATTTTTCAGTTGTTTTTCAGTCATGTCTGACTCTCTGAGATTCCATTTGGGGTTTTCTTAGCAAAGATACTTGGAATAGTTTGCCATTTTCTTCTCTAGCTCAATTTACAGATGAGGAAATTGAGGCAAACAGGGTTAAGTGACTTGCCCAATGTCACGTAACCTGCAAGTGTCTGAGGCCAGATTTGAACTCAGAAAGACATGTTTCCCTGATTCCAGGCTTGGTACTTTATCCACCCGAATGCTATTTTTCTCCCTACTGATTAACATTTCCCTCAAGCCAATCTTTGCTTTTTCAGAACTTTCTTTTACTGGTCACCCATCATTCTCTCAACAACCTGTTCACAGAATACTGATATAATCTTTGCTTCCTCAATAACACTCATTTCACGTATCCAGTCTATTGTTAACTCTTATTTCTGTCCTCATCACATTTCTACTATATGCCTTACTTCTTTGCAGTCATTCAATAGTCACTCTGTTGCAAATCCTTATCACCTTAAACCTGATTTATTGCAATAGCCAAGTGGTTGGTCTTGCTGCCTCAAATGTCTCCCCACTCCAATGCATTCCTCCACTCAGCTGCCTAAGTGATTGTCCTAGAGTGAAGATCTAACCAAACCTGTATTAATCCATAAACCTCTGTTGTTCTCTATAACCTCCAGGATTCAATACACAACCCTCTTTTTGGCTTTTGAAGGCCTTCATGACCTTGGCTCCTTCCTACTTAATTTAGATCCCACAGTGCCAATACAATTCAAATTCTCCCCCACTCCCTTCTTGGACTTAGGAACTTACATGTCCTCTAAACCTTTCTCTGATGCTGGAATAAAATGTCTTCACGTTTCTTCAGATGGAAGATCACTCAGTTGCAACAAGCACTTGAAAAACCAAACATTCAGTCAGTAGAATTCTTTGATAGCCTTTGACAAAAGACACTGGGAGAATGTGGTAAGTACAAGATACAATCACTGCATTCTCTACTATTTTATAATCTTTATAGCCTAGATTGAAATTCAGCCACACACACAAGATAGCCAACTATAAATAAAAGTCTACAGAAGATATATGCTGAATAAATAGTGGCTGGCACAAATGCTATAGAAAATCAAGGGACTAGGAGAGCATTGTTAGACTAGTGATCTGCAAAGACTTCACAGAGATAGTAAGAACTGAACTGAACCTTGAAGATCAAGTATAATTTTAAAAACTAGAAAAGATTCATGGTGTATAGAGGTAGCTAAGCATCACACATTTTCTTGGGAATGGTTAATAGACAGAACTTATTAGGAAAATTTTAGGACTATCCCATTTGGGAAATTGAGTGGGTTCAAAAGAAAGACTTATCAGTCTGCATACATACATGCTCCCTGTAACTTGATTGCAGAATGGGATCTTTTATTTATGTGTGGGCTCATTCAAGGTAGCAATGCATAATGTACTGTATATAAATGTGTCTTCAAAGGTAAAAGGATGTTTTTTCTCTTAATATCCCTTAGAATTGTATGCAAAATGGTGCTCTAGAGAACTGATCAGAGAATTGGGTTCACTGTGAATTAGAATTCAAGGGAATTCATATAGTTGGAACAAGAAAATATACTATCGACTTTGGGGACTTGGATGCACCTTAATGCTCTAGTGATATCAAAGTTTCTTAGCTTAAGGTTTTAATTTCTTTACATAATAAATGAACCCATTAATTTTCAGATTAACTCAAAACCCAAGGCTAAATATTTGGACATAAAATGTAAAATGAACATATTGAATTCAACCTAACAAAAGTTGGTTCCAGGTACTTTGGGCAAAGATTATAATTTTTATAGCTCTCTAGCTGAACTCCTGGTTGAGGGTGAACGAATCTGGAATAGATGCTAAACTTCCTAAAACACAGGATGAAATAACAAAAATTTTCATTTAGTTCACTCAGCAGAATCTTTTTAAAATGTCTATTCTATTGCATCTGGCCTCTATTTTTTCCTATTCATATCAGAATAATCAAACACTTTGAACTGATCATATAATTCATTTGCTCAAAAAATTGTTTCATTCCAGGTTTCAAAAATTAGGTAGCACCTTACTTTTTTTAGTTTTCTAATTCAGATTTCTTAAATTATTATCCTTCTCAAAATTTACAATCCAGGCAAACTATACTAATCTCCATCATCAGATATAAAAGTCAGACTTTTAAATATTATCTTTTTCTGGTGATGTATGGTTGTGAGGAATGGAATACCATCATACCTGATGAGCTCGAATGATGGCTATCTGGTAAATTACCTGATCATTTCATGAAGATTACTCTCATCAAAGTTACCAGTGTTCAGTTTTTGTTTGTTTAAAAATAAATCAGCAAAAACCTGCCTTCTCACTCTCTTAACACAGTCCTCTCAACCTGAACTAACAATCTAAGTGACCATTTTGATGGCTTTTCTCAATCTTCATTTTTCTCAACCTCTCAACAGCCTTTGATGCTGTTAATCACCTATTCCTTGACACTTTCTTCTCCCTAGATTTTGAGGATTCTAGTCTTTCCTGGATCTCCTTCTACCTATCTGACCACTCCAGTCTCCTTTACTGGGTCCAGATCATAGCACCTAACCATAAGTGTCCCTTGGGGTTCTGTCCTGCAATCTCTTCTTTTACCCCTCTATTCCATTTTACTTAATTATTTCATCAGTTGCCATAGATTTAATTACCATCTCTATGTTAATAATTTTCAAATTTACCTATCCTCCTAGAATCTCTCTGCTAGCTTCCATTCTCCCATTTCTAACTATCTTTCAGACATCTCAAACTGTATGTCCAATAGACATCTTGAATTTATGTTCAAAACCAAACTCCTTATCTTTCATCCTAAGTCCTCCCCCCTCCACATTTCCTATTGCTATATAGAGAAACATCTTCCTCCTTGGGCCTCAGGATTCCAATCTCGGTGTCACCCTCAGCTTCTCAGTATCTCTTACACACCATATCCAATCTGTTGCCAAAGTTCATTGATTTCATCTTTTCAGTCTATCTCAAATAAGTATCCTTCTCTCCTCTGACACTACCACGACTTAGATACAAGCCCTCATCATTTCATGGCTGAAATGTGTATCAGCAAGGACATTGGCATATGCAGGAGAGCCTGTTGTACAGGTTTTTAGATGTGCTTTACTAAAAGGAAAGCAAGTTTTGAAGGGTGAATAATCCACTTTAATCAAGCACATATATCATTCACTTAGTTCAGGGGGAAAAATCAGCACTCTGGACTTCAGAGAATATACAAACAAAAATTACAAGCAAAAATTACAAACAGAAAGACCAACCAAAAGCGCTTCCAACTGTCCAGCCATAGACAATATATACATCATTACCAGAGAGAGAAGCACTACCATCTGGGTTTCAAAGCTGGGGGACTCCTTAGCGGCTACCCAGAGTCTCAGCTGGCCTAATCACATGAACACTCTCCCAAAAATTGAGCCCCAAAGTAAAACTTCACCTCAGAATATATGTACTCTTCATTAAACTGAGAAGTTTTTGCACAACCAAACCCAATGCAACCAAAATCCGGAGGGATGTAGTAAATTGGGAAAAAATTTTTACAGCTAAGCTCGGGGATAAAGGCCTCATTTCTAGAATATATAGAGAACTGACCCAAATGTATAATCATACAAGTCATTCCCCAATTGATAAATGGTCAAAGGATATGAACAGGCAATTTTCAGAGGAAGAAATTAAAGCTATCTATAATCATATGAAAAAATGCTCTAAATCACTATTGGTTAGAGAGATGCAAATCAAAACAACTCTGAGGTACCACATCACACCTATAAGATTGGCAAACATGACAGAACAAGAAAATGATAAATGCTGGAGAGGATGTGGGAGAGTTGGAACACTAATTCATTGTTGGTGGAGCTGTGAGCGCATCCAACCATTCTGGAGAGCAATTTGGAACTATGCCCAAAGGGCTACAAAAATGTGCATACCCTTTGACCCAGCAATATCGCTACTAGGACTATATCCCCAAGAGATCATAAAAATGGGAAAGGGTCCCACATGTACAAAAATATTTATAGCAGCACTCTATGTAGTTGCCAAAAACTGGAAGTCAAGGGGATGTCCATCAATTGGGGAATGGCTGAATAAATTATGGTATATGAATGTAATGGAGTACTATTGTGCCATAAGAAATGATGAACAAGAAGACTTCAGAGAGGCCTGGAAGGACTTATATGACCTGATGCTGAGTGAAAGGAGCAGAACCAGGAGAACTTTATGCACAGCAACAACCACAGTGTGTGAGAGTTTTTTCTGGTAGACTTAGATTTTTGTAATAACACAAGAACTTCTGAAAAAAAAAAAAAAATCCCAATGGTGGACCTCAAGGCAAAAAGCCTTCCACACTCAGAGAGAGAAATATGGAAGTCACTCACATAATGTAGCAGATCATGTTTGTGTATGTGTATCTGTTTGTGTATCATGTTCTGATTTGTTATACGGATTCTTTCATTTATCTTAGTCTGACTACACAGCATGACCATAGTGAAAATATACTCAATAGGAAAGTTTATGTAGAATCTATACAGAATTGTATGCAGTCGTGCGGAGGGAGGGAGGTAGTGGGGGGTGGGTGGGGAGGGATAAAATCGCAATTGTATGGCAGTGATTGTTAAACATTAAAAAAAATAAAAAAATTAATAAAAAAAAATATATATATAAAATTAAAAAAAAAAAAAAAAGAATATATGTACTCTTTTCAGAGCTGGAGGCATGACCCAGTGCCTCATTAGAAATTAGCAAAAGGTATCTAAGGCTTATTAATGGGTAGGGAAGATCTTTAACTCTTACCCCTACCCACCATTAAACTTACACTAACATTACAGATTTTTGCAACAGCCTGCCAGTAGGTCTACCTGTCTGAAGTGTCTCTACATTCCAAGTTATCTTCTATTTAGCTACCAATGTGATTTTTCTAAAGCTCAGGTCCAACTATCATATCACTAATAAGGAAGTACACAGGAAATAAATACATAAGTTAGGTTCCAGTTTGTGCAAATAATGAAATGGTCACATCTATTTGAATTCCCAGGCAGAAGTCATGATTATATAAAATAAGGTGATTGGTTTAAGCCCAATGGAAATAAGCAGTGCAAATTAGAATAATGCTATTACTTCACAGATAATCAAAATCATTTAGGATGATCAGTAATATGTATTTGTATTAGTGGAGGGATTAGAGTGGGCTTGTCACATAGATAGAACAAAGAATAATTGATGTGTAGAATATTGCAATGTTAATATAAGGTTAATGGTGGGTCGGGGGAATAGTTAAAGACCTTCCTTGCTCATTTATAGGCCTCAGATGAAACCCATTAAGGGAACCTTGATTAGAGGAGATTTGTTTTGTAGGAAGGTTCTTTTGTTTCTAATGAGGCACTAGTTCACCGGGGTCATGCCCTCCAGCTCTGAAAAGTGTACATATACTCTGAGGTGAGCTTTTATTTTGAAGTCTTGCTCTTTGGAAGAAGGTTCATGTGCCTGGTGAGACTCTGGATAGCTGTTAAGAAGCCACCTTATGCCCTGGCTTTGAAAACCCAGATGTTGGTGCTTCTCTGTCTGGTAATTATTTACATATGTGATGGTCAGACAGTGAATCTGTCTGTTGATCTCAGATTTATGTATTACTTATGGTTGGGCAGTTAGGAGCTCTGTCTGTTGGTCTTTATTTCTCTGCTTGTATTTTCTTTGTTGGTGACTGCAATTAAAGTAGATTGTTGACTCCTTAAAAGTTGCCTTACTTTTAGAAAAGCAGATCTAAGGTCCTGTTCATCAGGCCCTCCTGTGTATGTCAGGGTGCTTACTGATACAAATATAAGTTCAATTATAGTGATTCAGCATGAAGAGCTCCCCAAAAGAAGTCTGAATCATCAGATGGAATAAGCCTTCTTGTGGCAGTTTTATGGAAAGCCAAAAATAACAATCTAACAAGAGGAGCAATTTTGATCTCTAAGTTGTGATTCCCCAGTGCTGGAGATACTACCCACTTGGGAAGGACAAGGTAAAAAATGCACCCTAGTATTGAAGTGATTTATAAATTACAATATTTTATCACTGGCAAGAATTAAAAAAAAGTTAGCCTATTTATACTGACTATGTTTGATCCCATACTGTATGTTTTCCTTAAGAGATGTTGACTTGCCTGTGGCTAACAGATTACAGAAACTTCAACACATAAACAAAATTTTATAACTGGGCTTATTTATTATGGAAAATATTATTAAGTGTAATGAGTCAAACATATAGTTGTTATTGCTTGAGGCAATCATAAGTTATGTTCTGACAGGTTATGTGCACTTGATATAACTATTTAACTTTTTATAAGCAAGAAAATGCTCCAGAGGAGAAAGTGAGGTTGGTGAGTTTTAGACTTAAATCCAATGTGGGGGATGAGGGGAATAGGAGAAGGGAATTGAAAAATCACATGGAATGTGTCTAGTGGTCTTTGATTCCCTTCACTAAATTTCAGTGACTGATTTTTATGACTATCAATAGGCTAAGTATTTCTATATATAAAGTATACTATAATGGATTCCAGTGTCATTCAATACATATTATGTGCTTCCTACTTTCTTTCCCATTTTTGACATGAAATCTTATAGCCAAGAGTTAACTATATAGATATCGATGTTGATATAGAAAGATAAATGTGTGTATATATGTGTGTGCTTTAAATATATTTAATATATGACAATATATACAAAATAGTATACACCGATACACATACATATTTATTCTTTTAAAGATAAAATAAATGAATAAGTGCTTGCTTAGGGACAATATAAATTAATCACAAAGCAAAGATTAAATTCTTTTTATTCATATTAGGTTCTATTCTCATGGAAATAGTGACGTGCATAGATGAAAACCACAATTAATTTCAGAGAAATGTTTTCAAATTGATGGAAACATAATTTGGTATTTATATAAAGGGTAAGAGTGGATTTATGTTGTTCAGGGAGATTATTTAAGTTGGAGTTGGAACAGGTATCTTTATAGTTTTGCTCTAATTAGTATAGATTTTTTTTATTTTCACAAAGTTGAGTTTATCTTATTATAACTTTGAGATATAGAGTCAGAGACTGTTAAAGGTGGACACAACCTTATAATGTCCATTATTCTCAAAAGGACTTAACTTAGGCTTCATCAATAAGAAATAGCTAAAATACAACCAACTTGGAAAAAATAGGAAAAGTTTCTGTCTTCATATAATTTTAAACAAAAAGGAGTATGGGAAGGAAAAGAGTAGTTTTCTTTATTTTACACAACTGGAAAGGAAGAGTCAAGAAAATATATAGCATTCACTGAAATTAGGCAGACCTTGCTTAAGATTGCAGTCAATTAATTACTAAGAAATGAAACATAATTGAGTATTTAATACATTGATGAATTTATAAATATGTGTTTGTCATTCATTGATATGCTCCTTCTTAGTTTTCATGTTACATGATTCTTTGGCATGTCTTTCCATAAGCACCCATAGCATATGTACTCATTGCACTAGAATCCTTCCTCTGGATCTTCTAATATCTCAAGACTTCTAAAGCTAGAAGTTCTGAACAGAGAACTAAATTGATCTCTCCCTAATTGAATATTCTATTTGTTTTTCAGTTAACACAGCCCCAAGGTGATGAGAATTTGTACCATTATTTTGCATAAGCTTTGTTGATAATAACATTGCTATAATCTCCTAATATCTACCTGCTGATAGATACCTTCCAATTGTCCCCTGGAGCTAATTTTAACTTTCATACTTTTGAGATTGTTGTGCTCTATTACTTTTACCAAGAACCATCAGCAAAAAGACATTAATGTTAAATAGATGGATTTTGAAGTAACCAGTAGTTTAGGAATGTTGAAATCAGTAAATAATATCCTAAATGTAATTCAGGTTTTTTTGTTCTATTTAATTTCTATTCTGTCTCAATTTATTGCCTATTTATAGTGCATGTCCAAGATGGAACTAAATAGACAGACAGATAGACCAAAACACACTAATTTAATGGGCTTCTCATCAATCTTTTTCTCAAAATCTGGACAATAGACATTTTTCATTAATATTATTTTTTCAGTGCCAGTCGTCAAATCAATCTCTTTTTGATTGTTGTGAGTTTCACTGACAAGGCTTTTTAATAAGTGCCATGTCTACTAGAATATGGTCATATGAAAAACTGACCATTAATAATGTCTATGTCCTCTATTTTTTCTCTAATCTAGGTGGGATAGTGGATACAGTGCTCTACTTGTTATCAGGAAGACCTGAATTCAAATCCTGCCTAAGATAATAATTATGCCTGTTACCCTGAAAAAGTCATTTAACTTTTATTGGCTTCAGTTTTCTCATCTTTTAAGTGGGGGTATTACTAACAACTACCTCCTAGGCTTGTTATGAGGATAAATTGAGATAATGTACATGAAATGTTTTAAAAAGTTTAAAGTACTGTATAAATGTTAACCATTATTGTTATTTAGAACATTTTACTTGACCCAGGTCTGCAACTTAACATGTTTCCTACTTTTACCCATTGTTTGCAGTTGTAGAAATAACCTATAGAGTTTGCCCATCAGTATGATATCTGGACTAGACCTGGACACAGAATAAAAAAGGAGGAGGATTGCAAGTGTTATTGCTTCTAGGAAACTGCAGTTGCTTCTTTAATGATAACACGCACACATACACAGACACATACACAGACACACAACTCCTAGATAAAAAACCTATTAAAATGCCTAATATTTTATTTGAGTTTTTATATAGCTTTTGAGATATACAACATAAAATCTCTGAAAAATTAAAAAATAAATATCTTGCAGAAAGTATAAAAGTGAGTAAGGGTTTTCTGGTACATAGAACCAATGAAGAATTTGAAGCAGAAGGAGAGGAAGTCATCAGGTAAATATCTCATACAAAAAGAAAATGGATAGGTCATATGACAATGGCAAGTTAGATATTCTGAGTACTTCACTGGTATGTATCCCCATGATACCAAGACAAAATAAGACCTTTTGCTTCTTGGGAGCACCCCTAAGCTGACTTCTAGGAGGGCATGGATCAGCATCCAAATGATGGGCAGGCTTGAATAAACTACAGTTTACATTATTGGAAAGAATATTCTAACAAATGGTACCAAAGATTAATTTGAGTTTTGAGTATTATTGTTGCTGTTGTGATCAAGGTCTATAAAGTTTATCAGTAAGTTTCTAGTCATCCTCAGCATTTTCATTACATATATGGAGCAATTTCTTCTTCCATATATGGTTTAGCATATAAATGTCCCTGGCTTGTTTGGAAGCTCATGTAAATAGCTATACAGCATTCTTTGAAATATAATTACAATTCAAATTTAAAGATCAGGTAATCATGAGAGTGATATCTCTACCTCTTAATCTTTGTTTAAATGGGACCTTAGAGGATCTCTTAAATATATATGCTAAGAATGATGTTATTTAATTAAGCAAATTTCTCCATAAGACTAGGGAAATGAAATCATCACCATCAGTTTTTTTTTATTTTTTCTATGCAAAAGAACAGATCTATAAGTCACAGTTGTAATTTATTTACTTCCACTTCCTCTCCCCTATATCAAATGAGCAAACATAAAAAAAAATGATATGCTATGGATCATAACCAAAAAGCAAAAAAACAAACTTATGATGGGGTTGCAATATAGGAATTCAAAAATTCTACCTTTAAAGAAACCATACAGCAAAAACTAAACCTATATTCTAATCTGGAAAGGGATAAGGACTAAATTTAGTGTATTTTTAAGTCTATTTACTTTTTCTGAGGAATCATTCCTATCTTGTAGACTTTAAAAATATTACCATTAATGACTTTTGTTTCATGACCTTTTCACCCCATAGGTATAAGTAGTTAACTCTTAGGCTAAAAATTCAATTATCCAGAATACTTCAAACCTTCTACTTCATTAGGGTTTTACTTTGTTTATTTTTTCCTTTCTTATTTTGTATTTTATTTTTCCTTGGTTACATGTTAAAACAATTTTTAAAATTCATTCTTAAAAATTTGAGTTCCAAATTCTGTCATGTATTCCCACCCTACCACCCCTCATCGAGAAGGCAAGAAATTTTGTGTTATACATGTGCAGTCATGTAGAACATTACCATGATAGCCATGTTGTGAAAGAAAACATACACATAAAAGACTCAACAAAAATAAAGTTTAAAAAAAGTATGCTTTAGTTCTTTCTCTGGGGATAGATTGCATTTTTCACCAAAAAGTCTTCAGAGTTGTCTTGAATCATTGATTGCTGAGAATAGCTAAATCCTTCACAGCTGATCATCTTACAATACTGCTGTAATTTGGACACAATACATTTAATTTCACATCAGCTCCTGTAAGTCTTCCCAGGTTTTTGCTGATAGCATCCTGCTCATCATTTCTTATAGTACAACAATATTCCATCATAATCACATGCAACATTTTTCTCACATCCCTTTCACCATTTGTCATTTTCCTTTCTATCCTATTAGTGAATTTAATAGGTATGAGGTAGTACATAAGAATTGTTTTTAATTTGTATTTCTGAAATCAATATTGATTTAGATTATTTTTTCATATGGCTATAGATAACTTTGATTACTTTCTCTGAAAAAAACTGTTCATATCTTTCCATTTATTAATTAGGGAAGGCTCTTATTTTTTATTAATTTGACCCAGTTATCCATGTTTTAGAAATGAGGCCTTTATCAGAAAAACTTGAGTCATTTTTTTTTCACAGTTACTATTGCTAACTATATTTTCCCACCATTTTACCCCTGCCCCATTTAGTCTGTTCTCTCTCTCCTTTCACTCTGTCCTTCTTCAAAAGTGTTTTGCTTCTGACTTCTCACTTCCCCAATGAAGGGCACCCTTATATCATATCCCTTCTCTTACCCTTTCCCCTCCCTCTTTCCTGTAGGATAAGGTAGATTTCTATACCCAATTGAATTCCTCTTTGATCCAATTCTGATGAGAGTAAGTTCTACTCTCTCCCCATCACCTCTTTCTTCTTCCCCTCCACTGTTCAAGCTTTTTCCTGCCTCTTTTATATGAGATCCAATTCTACTTCTTTTTGCTTCCTCCAAGTACATTCCTCTCATCCCTTAATTTTATTTTTTAGATATCATATCTTCATATTCTGTGCCTTCATACTCACACCTTTGCCCTCTGTCCATAAATACACCTTTCTGCCCTAATAAAAAGAACATTCACATTAATTACAAGTATCATCTTCCCATGTATGAATGTAAACTGTTTAACTTTATTGAATCTTCTATGATTTTTCTTTCCTGTTTGCCTTTTTATGTTTCTCTTGAGTCTTGTACGTGAAAGTTGAATTTTCTATTCAGCTCTGGTATCTGCCTCAGGAATGCTGAAAAGTCCTCAATTTCACTGAATGTACATTTTTTTCCCTGAAGTTTTATACTCAGTTTTGCCGGGACTGTGCTCCATTCTCACCCAGGCATAATAGGCCTTTCCTTCCTCCCTCCTTAGCTATCTTTGGCTTCTGTAGTTTGAGAGGTCTGGAAAATGCTACAGATTCAGGTGCCCTGAGGCCTGCTCCTGGTTTTCTGGGGACAAGTCTGCACTGGCACAGCCTGCGCTGAACCGTGCTTCTTTTTCATCCTGGGGCAACAGACTTTAACTACTGATCTTTAAGTTGTCTTGGGATAGAAAATTCTTTAATTCCATCTTTTTCTGTGTTCTGCTGCCCTAGAACTATTTAAAAGTATTTGGAATGGTTTGGATGAGAACTCAGGTGAGTCTCTGCCTTAACTCTGCCATCTTTGCTCCACCTGTAATTTTGTTTTATTTCAACTGGCTAATTATCCTTGAGTTTGTTTGTTCAAATTCACTTTATAAAACCTAATCTCATTTATTCAAAATATCACTTTTTTTCAAGATGTAAGGATTCTCCTGTATGAGAAATAAAACATCGTAAGAAATTTAAGTTCCTTAGAATAAATTTATCATTATCAATATGTATTATTCTTTATGTTATACTGTTTATATATGAACTTACTTATTCTCTTTAACTCTAATCCAATGAAAACATGATTATTCATTACTGCATTCAAGAACCATTAGTATTTACTACTGCAAAGCACTGGAATTAGATTAGTAATAGACTTACCTTATTGATAATGGAACATAATATTTTAATGGACATATTCCTTACGTGACATTCACCAAACATTATTTACCAGTCTTCTGAAAAAGCATGGAACTTTCTGGAAGTTAGTATCTCAGGCAGAGTGATGATGCCACAATCTAACTTCTCAGAGGAATGAGAGCAACAAAAATTAAACTACCAATGATTTAGCAAGTGCTAGAAAATGCAAAAACCGTATATTTTCTTGACTGCAAATCAAAGTAAGCATAATCAAGTTCAGTTTCCAGCCACCCTCTATTTCTTTTCAATGCTTTGTCACTGAAGCATAAGTTTCATCTACTTTCGTGTGGAAAAGTTGTATTATATTGTTTGAAAAAGAAAAAGAAAATCTTATTAAGTATTATATTATTGGAACCCAGCATTTTATGGATAGAAAATTCTCTAGCCCAAAGATCACTGTATATTATAGTGATGTCAGAGGTCCTTCAGGCAAGCTGAAGATCTCTTCCAGGGATGCTTGAACACCACTCAGGTCTTGTTTTTTGGTGTATCCAAAATGCATATGCTTTGTATCTGCCCAGTAGTTTCTGTTTTGACTTGACCCATTTTGTTGCATGTCTATACTTACCTGCTGACATATATCTTAAGCAAGCTGCCTACATGAAATAGTCTTTGAACTTATACCTTGGTTTGAAATCCATATAGCATGAAACTTAACAGAAGTGGGGGAAGAGAGTCACACTTTTTTCTGATTCTTCCCTCTGTTAAACTGACTCAATAGACTTATTTCTAAAAAATATTGTACATTTTAGGGGTGTGTTCTTGGTTGGCTTTTCACATCCCTTCATTGAACGTAGTAGGTGATGCAGTAGAAATATGGCTTGGCTTGGATTCAGAAAGACTTGTGTTCAGATTCTTCTTCTGATAGTGGTAAGCTGTATGATAATGAGTAAGTCTCATAATCACTCTGAGTTTAAGTTTATACACCCATAAAATGGAGACAAAACATATATAGTACCAATCTCACAGTGCTATTGTGAGTCTCAACTGACATAATGTATATAAAGTGCTTTGCACACATTAGAGTACTATATAAATGCCATCTGTGTGTATTCATTATTATTATTATTATCAAATACATGTAAAGTGTGTATGTATTTATATAATATGCTATATGTGTATGCATGACAAAAGGACACATTAGAAGAAAATCCATTTAGCAACCTCTAGTAGAAGAGATTCATATCAGAACTTAAATATATTTTTCATTCCCAGTTGTAAGCCCTTGCCCAAAAAGAGCAAAATGAAAACAACCAACAAATAACTAAACCTTAGATATAACATATTAACACAATGATGTCTTTGCTTGACGAGGTAACTTTCCTTCCCCTGCTCAATCCATTTTACGGTTTCCTTTATACAGTATATTTCCTTTCCCACCTTGTCAATTACTCACACTAAGGCTTATCTATTGCAAAATCATGTGTTACTTTGTCTTTCTTTCACTTTTCAATTGAAGTGGCAAGGCAACACTGCCCAGAATTCTTTCTTTTACTTTTGATTCCAATTTGAGCAGTTGGTAGAAATGAACTTCACATCGATAGACTTTTGCAAGACTCTGTTCATATTAATGATTCAAATTCTTGTGAGCACCTGGGGTTCTGAAGCACACTGAAAAAGGCCAGATTTTAAAAGTCAAGGAAGACAGGGAAAGTGGTATCAACTAAGTGCTGGAGCCAAGAATCCACATTACTCTTCAGTGCTTCTGAATTTAAAATTAGAAGTGTTTCACTACATCTGAATTACTCTGACTCAGATAAGTAATTCCAATAGATCAGACTTTGTGATAATCATCTAACTTCAATTTTAGACTCACTGAAATATCTGCTCCCCTCAAAAATATGATTTTAAAAGTTGAAGTTGTCCCCTAAAAAAAAACTGATAGAATTAAGATATAGAAAAAGTTCCTTAATATGCATGAGTGCCTTATTCACAAATCTCTTCTCAGTTTCATATGCAGAATTATTCATTTAAAAGGAATGACTGTGTTACTGTTATTGATCTAAGGAGAGATGGATAAAAATCTTTGGAATTACAATTGTTATGTCAGTGGAGAGAATTAATGAGAAGAGGATATAGAATTAAGAAGGAAGGTACTAAGCAGAAGCTGATGATACAAACCAAGAGAAATATATGTTGAAAAGACCCACTGAGCAAAAGATCAGAGGAAATCAAATACTTTGTGATTTGGGGTTTAGCTAAGTACCTTAACTGCACAATTCCACTTAATGCAGTATAACAAATAGAGTGCCAATTACTAGAAAGAACGTCAAGTTATATCCAACTTAATCATCATTTCCACCCCAATGGCTTGTCAATTTTTCATAAGTAGAAGCCATAATTAATGTAGAAGTTGAATGCATGGCCACATTTTTCCTTAGGGATCTTGCCATGTCAAAAAATGTTAGAGCTGCTAGTTAACATCTCCAGACACTCCTGGTTGGCAATAGCACCCTCAGGTAAAATACAAAAATCATTGTAATGTAAATAAACAGATGGAAGAACAAATCAGGCAAGGACAAGGGTAAAATGGAGGAAGAGAAATCTGCTCAAGTTTACAACTGCAATGGGTAGAATTCAAGTAGATTAGTATCTACTATTTTAAAAAGACAGAAATGAAAATCTTATTTTGAAACTATCAAAATCAAAACATTATTAGATCACTATGCTTATATATATACATATATACATAAGAGAAATATATCTGCTGTATAAATTACAGTTGAAGTAATCTTTTCAATGAACATTATTTCTGTGTAGAACTGGCTTTATTAAAAAAAAAAAATCCCCAAAAAAGAAAAGTTTATTTTTGGCAATCCACATATTGTTAATACTTCATTTTTATTGACAAATAAAATGGGATTAAAAGATAACACATGGACATACATATGCAGGTGTACACATGCATATGTACATATGAGTTTACCTAAACATGCATACATACATGAATACATGCAGTATAATTATAAACAGTATATCTCTATGTTGTTGTCATATATTCATGAATATTAGTATACATATTTACACATATAAACACATCCTATATCTATGTGTGTATAGATGTAGATGAGAGAGAGAGAGACAAAGAGACTGAGAAGAAAGAGATACTACATCATATAGTTACAATGAGAAAAATGCTTTACAAAAATTGAAGCCCTAAAAAAGATTAGTTTTTATTACTGTTACTATGCCTACTAGTATTACTGCTACTGGGGATAATATTCCCCATCCTCTAAGTATCTAGAGTCTGCTCTCATGGGATTATAGAATAATGGTATATTGATCTAAAAGCAATTTTTGAGATCACCTGTTCCAATCCTTGCATATTGCAGATTTGATTCAATTCAATTCATCAAACATGCATAAATTTCCATGTGTTAGACACTGTGTTTGGTGCTAGATATTCAAGTTGAAATGGCAAAAGGAAACCATAGTTATCCTAAAGTAATTTATGATATACTGGGACATGGAACATAATGCGTCCACAGAAAAAGTAAACAAAAAATATACAAAATAGTATTCAGAAGGAAAGACAACTAACATGGAGGGAGAGGGGGCATGCGGCTCCTTTACAAGATGCTGCCTGAATTGTGCTAGGAGGAATGTCAGACATTCTGATGGCATCAGGAGAGTGGTCATTATAAATATAGGAACCTTTCTATATGAAGTGCTCTGGCTGGACATAAGATCTTTTGAGGAAATAGATGAGGCAATTTTGACAGGAAAAGAGAATATTTAAAGGTGATCAGTGTGAACTACAAATGGAGAGGCAGAGGGGAACCAGATTATAAAGCATTTTCGATTCCATGCAGAGGATTTCTTTCTGTAGACAATGGGAGCCATTGTTGATTTTGCAACGTGAAATAAGAGGATCATACGTGCATTTTGGAAATAGTAATTTGATAATTGTTTGGAGGATGGATATGGAATGGCCAAAACTGGAAGCAAGATGACCAATATGGACCAAAGAAGAAGAAACCAGGTTGTGAATATATGGGCATTGAGCTGATGATATATGGAGAAAGAGTACAGAGAGAAAATAATAGGGCTCAAATAACAGTATTAGGACAAAAGTATAAGAGCTTTTATACATAATGGGTAGAGGGAAGATAAGAAATGGTCAGACAGGTGAGAGGATAACCAAGAAAGAATTGGAAGTCAAGGGAGAAGAAAATGTCCAAGAGGGCAGCAGATAGTATCCAAAGTTTAAGGAAGGTAAAATAGAATAATGTATTTGTGTGAAAAGAGTATTGGGCAGAGTGAATAAGAGATTGTTTATTATGTCAACGAGCAGTTTCTGTCTCATATCAGGATTGGAAGTTGGATTGTAAAAGCTGATAAATAAGTGGGAGGCAAAAAAAAAAAAAATGGAGGCAATGAGTATAGAAGACCTAGTCTAAGAGTTTTGATATAAATGGAGAAGAAATATAGCAGAAAATTGTATAAAGAATAAATTGTATGGGGGGATATACTAGACAGAGATGATAATTAGGTGACTAGTAAAATAGTCTAGTCAATAATTAACAAAAGGACAGTCTATGAGTAATGCGAGAGATGTAGGAGAAATGGAACATGTAAGACGACAATTTATTGCTTGTGGGTGGTAGAGATGGAAAAGAGGACAATGAGTCAAGAATGACACCAAGATTTCATGCCTGAATAATTGGAAGTTGATCTAATCATTTTGATAATATATCTCTTGCATCTTTTTTTATTCTTTTCATTTTCTTTTGATGTATTTTGTTGTATTGTGAAGTCATTTTCTGAGCTATTCATTCTAATTTTCAAGGATTTCAATTCTTGATTAAATTTTACTGCTGACTTTTATACTGAATAAATTGCCTTTGCCTCTTTTTTTCCTTCTTCAGTTTTTATTTTTATTTTGAATCTTTTATTTATATCAGAATAATTTTTGTGCTTATGACTTAAATATGCTTTTCTTTAAAGTTCCACTTAGACTTACAGAGTTACTTTCTTCCAATCTACTTGACCCTTGGGCTTCTTTCAAGCACAATTACAAGAAATAAGGAAGTTGAGAGGAGGGACAAATTTATGGCAAAGAGAGTGAGTTTATCTTGACATCATAAACAACAATGAAATTTTTGAATTTTCTTATTTTAGGGTGTTTTCAATTCAATTTATATCAAGTATTAATTTAGGATTTTTTGTGTCTATCTATGAAATAAATGCAGATAGAAAGACAACCATGAGATTAAAGTAGTGAAAATGAACGTGATAGAACTGGCAACTGATTGTACTTGGAAGTATATGAGAGAGAGAGAAAATTTCCTTAACACAAAATAACCATGTATTAAGTTTCTACCAAGCACACATAGGGAAATTGAGATAAAGTGAAATGATCCATTTCACTGTGGGCATCCAGGATCCCACCGCAGAGCTGCACCAACACTAAAGCTCCATTCACTTCCACACATCAACGTTCTTTAAACCTTTCTAGCAACCTCTACACCATTATTCTGTATCTTAAATTTATGCCTGTTACTTGTTCCATCCTTTTTTAAAACATATTTCAACATTAGTCATGTTGTAGAAAAACAAAACAGAAAAGCCACAAAATAAGTGAAAATAACATGTTTCCGCCTTCATTCAGAATCTGTAATTCTTTCTCTAGATGTGGATAGCATGTTTCATCATGAGTCTTTCAGAATTGTCTTGGATCATTGTATTGCTGAGAAGAGCTACATCAATCATAGTTAATCATAACAAAATGTCGTTGTTACTGTTTACAGTGTTTTCCTAATTCTGTTCATTACATTCAACATCAGTTAATATAAGTATTTCCAAGTTTTTCTGAATTCTGCCTGGTCATCATTTCTTATAGTATAATAGTATTTGATTACATTCATATATACCACAACATGTTCAACCACCCTCCAATTGATGGGCATCCCCTTATTCTCCAGTTCTTGACACCACAAAAAGAGCTGCTATAAATATTTTGATACATCTAGGTCTTCTTCCCTTTATGATGTCTTTGGGATACAGACCTAGTCGTGATATTGCTGGATCAAAGGGTATGCACAGTTTGGTTGCTCTTTGGTCATAGTTCCAAATTGTTCTCCAGAATGATCAGATCACTTAACAACTACACCAGCAGTGCATTAGAATCCCCATTTTTTTACATCTTCTCCAACATTTATCATTTTCTTTTCTACCATATTAGGCAATCTGAAATGTATGAGATGGTACTTCAGAGTTGTTTTAATTTGCATTTCTCTAATCAATAGTGATTTAGAACATCTTTTCCTATGACTATAGGTAGCTTTGATTTCTTCCTCTGAAACCTGCCTGTTCATATCCTTTGACCATTTATCAACTTATATTTTTATAAATTTTGATTCAATTCTCTATATATTTTGGAAATGAGATCTTTATCAGAAACACTTGATGTAAAGATGTTTTCTGTCTTTCTACTTTCCTTCTAATCTTCGTTGCCTGGTTTTGCTTGGGCAAAAACTTCTTTAAATTTAACATAATGAAAATGATCTCTTTTGTATTTCCTAATGCCCTCTATCTCTTTTTTGGTCATAAATTCTTGCCTTCTTTATAGATCTTACAAGCAGAGTATTCCTTGCTCTTCTATTTTGCTTATGATATCACCCTTTATGTCTAAATCATGCAACCATGAGCCAGGATTGTAGGTTTCATCTGTGTTGTGGTTAAGAATCTCCCACTGGTTTGTCTGGACACCACCTATGTTGGATAATGCTCCCCTTTTGTCCAAGTGAGACAGACCTTTTCTGAAGCCCAAGTTATCTTTGGCTGAAAAAACCATCTCACTCCATCTCTTTGAGATTGTGTTCCTCAATAATTCTTTTAGAGTTTGAATTTAATGTTGTTTCTGAGGGAAACTGAGGAGAATTCAGGGAACTTCGTGGGTTCTCTGTTCCATCTTGTCTCTGTTACTTGTTCAATTTCTTAAAGACATTTGTTTTCTGATGCTATGTTACAGGAATTAATAACATTAACTCGGTTTCCTAGATTGAACTGTTACTTGTTCACATTAGATATCTGCTTTGTAACGTAAGGCTTCTCTAGAACAGGGTCTCTTAAACTTTTTTCACTCATTACTTGTTCCATCTTTTTTTAAAACATATTTCAACATTAGTCATGTTGTAGAAAAACAAAATAGAAAAGCCACAAAATAAGTGAAAATAACGTTTCCGCTTGTTTGTTGGTGTTGCATTGCCTGAGAGCATGCACAGTGCAAAGTGTGCATGTTTTGTGTTCAGAACCAAGGACTCAGTGAAGTTGTGTGATGCAATATGGGCAAGTACTGCCAGAAACACTTTGGATTCATTACCCTTTTGATTTTTAATTAATTAATTTATAATGTTGTCAGTACCGATTGAATTGAACTAAAACAAAAATTAGTTCATTCATTCATTCATTCATTCATTCATTCATTCATTCATGTCCTTATCTCTAAGATCCAGAAATATGTGTCCTATTGTTCAGGAGGCCTTGTTATAATGACAATGATCCCTATGAAACTTATTTAAAATTTCATGGGAAATATGTAATATTTTAAAATTCAGTTTTGCCTAAATAGACAGTAGCCCTACAATTGGGGCCAATATACACAAATCATTATTAGGTTACTATAACTTTATGACAACTTAGTCAACAATTTCTAGATATTCAAATGTAGAAATCTTTCAAGCTATATGGTAATTACACAATCATAGAAACTTTGTTGCTTTGTTTCATTTTAAGGTCTATTCTAATTCCTTTTTTCTGAGGCAAGAGCAAAGTCCTCGAAAATAGAATTCACTCTTTAAAAAAATAAAATGTTTATAAATTGTCCAGTTGCTTTTGCAAAGCAAAAATGAAAAGAAAATCATGAGTAAATATTAACAAAGTAATGTTCTTTACCAAACAAAAAAATGTTTTAAATAATTCAAGACATTTTATTAACTGGTAAGCATTTTACTCAAAATATGGTTTAGAATGGATATAGCTTATTTTAGTCATGTTGCCCTTTAAGGGGAAAAAAGTTGTTAATATCACTCCTTTGAGGGCCAGTTAGAAACAAATCAAAATAAAATGAAAGAGCTTAGAGAAAAGAAATGAATAATATTGGGAGAAAATTTAAATGAAATGAAAGATACCAAGTAACTCCATAAAATAATAGTTTCTTACCTAAAGGGAGACTTTCAGGTCATCCTTGGATTGAACCTTCTGTTACACATCAGCTGTGGGCAAGTGACTAATAACATTTGACAAAAATGTTATAATAGTTATAAGGTTGGTAATAATCATGTATCCATATATGTCCCTGCTTTGAAGAAATGGAAACTCCCCTAGGAGCACAATAGATTTCCAGAACAGTTATGGCTAAATTGTGAATGGCCCAGCCCTTTTAAATAACTGTTTTTAGTTTTTATTTCCATCAATCTGTCTGAAGTTTTTGACATTTTTACATAGTAGATTTTTCATCCACCAATAAAATCCACTATTTGATTGCAAAAAGGCCTATAAAAGTAAATGACCCTGCTGAGCTATAGCAGTAGGGTTGCATAACATTTGCTTATGAGAAAATAGTTGGGCTCCTTTAAAGATTCATAATAGCAGCAATCTGCTCAGAAGCAGCAGTCATTTATGCTATGAAAGCTTGAATCATAAATATCATTGACTGCTTCCATATTGAGGCTGTTAATGGTTAAATCAATAATAGTAATGTAAACGTGTGTATAGACCAAGTATTTAATTCTGCAAGTAAAGCAAATTCAAGTTGTTGTTTTTTTCCCTTCCATTTAAATGTGTGAACCTAAAAAAAATACAATAGCCAAAATAGTGAACTGGTATGACTCATCTTTAAAACAAGGACTTTTAATTAATATATTTATTAGAAAATAACATAAAAGAGTTAAGATTGCTAAATGTAGTTAATATCACTCATAAGGTTTTGGTGAGACTCAGTTGACATAATTGAGCAACCTTTGCTTTTCCATTGTCAACATGCAATACAAAATCATCTGTGGCAGTGGTTGTGGTGGTTATTGGTTAATACTGTTGTTATAAGTAATTGGCTTGTCATCACTTTTGTCAAGGATGGATATTATACTTTTCATGTCTTTGGTACAACTGAAAGAGAAATGTGCATTTACTTTTATTTATGAAGTGAAATGTATTTTTTTTTAAATTAAGGAAATCTTAAGGGATATTCAAAATATACTTTGTTAGGAACGAGAAATATATGTGACTTGAAAATTAGCAAATTGTTAAAGTGGGTAATTAATTTACTACTGTAGGTTTTGCCATTAACACTTGTATTGAGGGTGAACAAATAATTATTCAAGTTGTTTACTATGAAGATCTATATTCCAGTATAAATAATTTAGGGAAATTAATCATCAATACCACCATCATATCTTTGGAAAAGATGAAGAGATGTGAATTCCAATTCATATTTATACATGGTGCCATAATTGGATGCATTCATAGCTTATGGTGTAGCTTGAACCAAAGAATAGTCAATAATATTCCAAAGTCAACGTGTAAGGAGGTCTCTGCTTCACTGCCTCAAAAACCTTTGTTTGGCCCTATGATGTTCTACCCCTTACATCTCCACCATTTTATTAAAGACTTAGAAAAAAGTGTACATAGCAAGCATAACAAATTTCCAAATGGCTCAAAGATAGTAGTGATAACTGTAGCAGTCAGGATGCTGTAAATGTTGGAAAATTTGGTTGAATTTAACAAAACAGAAACAAAAAGGATAAATATAAATTTTGCACCTGTGTCTAATCAAGCAACTTCACTAGTACTGATAGAAACTTCATTAAACGGAGATCTAAAAATGATCTAGGAATATTAGCTGAATGATCAAAAATATTTAGCAATGTGTTGATGTAGTCAAAAAAAGTCAAGGTGGGGGCAGAGCCAAGATGTCAGAGTAGAAAGACACACATATGTGGGCTGTCCCCATACAGCCCATAAAATACCTGTAGAGAGGGACTCTCAACAAATTCTGGAGCAGTAGATGTGGAGAGCAACAGAGTGGAGGAGATTTCCAGCCCAGGGTGACCTGAAAGGCCCATGGGAAATTTCTGTTGCACCAGATGTGGAGCAGAGCCTAGCCCAGCCTTGGCCATGCAGCATGGTGTGGCTCTAGAGGAGGACACCTTAGGGGCAGAATCCCCAGGTGCAGTAGTAGCGATTCACAGATCCCTCAAACCACAGGCACCAAAGGTCAATGACAGGGATTTTTCTACTGGCTGGGAAGGGAGAAGGGCCTTCCCATAGCTCTGGCCTTAGACAACGGCCATAGAGGCCACATCATGCAGGCAGCAGCAGTTCCCACAGCAGCCCACATACATTGTTGAATCATAAAACCCCCAGGGGCACTGAACCGCCCATTCTTACTTCAGCCCTGTGTAGAGGCCCTGAGGCAACTGATCTTTATCTCACACTGAATGGCAGCCCTGCCCCTGCAGCTTATCTGAATCTCAGCCCCCAGTGCTGGCTTGGTAGAACTAGAGAACAGATGGCAGTGGAGAGGAAATTGCTAAGATTCTGGGCACAAAAATCTCTTCCTACTCCCAGACCAGTGTACATGCTTGATTGTGCCACCTTGGAGGAACTGAGATCTTACAGATTCCCAGAGTATACCTTACCCTTGGCAAAGGACTCTAAAGTCAAGCAACTGGTTGGGAAAATGCCCCAAAACAGGAAAAAAAATAAGACTATACAAGGTTACTTTCTGGGTGAACAGATATCTTCTCCCATCCTTTCAGATGAGGAAGAACAATGCTTACCATCAGGGAAAGACATAAAAGTCAAGGCTTCTGTATCCCAAACATCCAAAATAAACATGCAATGGTCTCAGGCCATGGAAGAGCTCAAAAAAAGGTTTTGAAAATCAAGTAAGAGAGGTGGAAGAAAAATTGGGAAGAGAAATGAGAGAGATGCAAGAAAATCATGAAAAATGGGTCAACAGCTTGCTAAAGGAGACCCTCCCAAAAAAATGCTGAAGAAAAAACACCTTGAAAAATAGGCTAACTCAATTGGTAAAAGAGGTTCAAAAAGCCAATGAGGAGAAGAATGCTTTCAAAAGCAGAACTAGCCAAATGGAAAAGGAGGTTCAAAAGCTCACTGAAGAAAATAGTTCTTTAAAAATTAGAATGGAACAGATGGAGGCTAACGACTTTATGAGAAACCAAGAAATCACAAAACAAAACCAAAAGAATGAAAAAATGGAAGATAATGTGAAATATCTCATTGGAAAACAACTGACCTGGAAAATAGAACCAGGAGAGACAATTTAAAAATTTTGGGACTACCTGAAAGCCATGACCAAAAAAGAGCCTAGACATCATCTTTCGTGACATTATCAAGGAAAACTGTCCTGATATTCTAGAACCAGGGGGCAAAAGAAATATTGAAAAAATTCACCCATCACCTCCTGAAAGAGATCCAAAAAAAAAGAAACTCCTAGGAAGATTGTAGCCAAATTCCCGAGTTCCCAGGTCAAGGAGAAAATATTTCAAACAGCTAGAAAGAAATAATTCAAGTATTGTGAAAATACAATCAGGATAACACAAGATCTAGCAGCTTCTATATTAAGGGATTGAAGGGAGTGGAATATGATATTCCAGAAGTCAAAGGAACTAGAATTAAAACCAAGAATCACCTACGCAGCAAAACTGAGTATAATACCTCAGGGGAAAAAATGGTCTTTCAATGAAATACAGGAGTTTCAAGCATTCTTGATGAAAAGACCAGAACTGAAAAGAAAATTTGACCTTCAAACACAAGAATGAAGAGAAGCATGAAAAGGTAAACAGCAAAGAGAAGTCATAAGAGACTTACTAAAGTTGAGCTGTTTTCATTCCTACGTGGAAAGCCAATATTTGTAATTCTTAAAACTTTTTTTCAGTATTTGGGTAGTTGGTGGGATTACACACACACACACACACACACACACACACACACACACAGAGACAAAGAGCACAGGGTGAGTTGAATAGGATGGGATCATATCTTAAAAATGAAATTAAGGGTTGAAAGAGAAATATATTGGGAGGAGAAAAGGAGAAATTGAATGGGGCAAATTATCTCTCATAAAAGAGGCAAGTTAAAGACTTTTCAGTGGAGGGAAAAAGGGGAGAGGTGAGAGAAAAAGCATGAAGCTTACTCTTATCACATTTGACTGAAGGAAGGAATAAAATGCACACTCATAAAAAAAAAGTCAAGGTGTCATATTAAAAGACGAATAATATGGGAATAGGGAGATGATAGTTATGTTGTATTTTGCTCTAGTCAGATAATGTCTGGTGTACTCCATTTGGAGCACTTTATTTGAGAAAAGACTTCTATAATGTAGAGAAGGTCCAGCGGAAGAGAATATGAGTACAAAGGGCCTTGATTATTGGCATAAAGAATTGAGAATGCTTAGTTTGAAAGACAGAAGTCTCGAGGTTTACATCATATCTGAAATATTTGATATTGCGAATTACTTGATATTTCAAAAATTATAATTTTTAAAGATGATTGGGTGATTAAGCCTAATTTGGCAGGAGTAGGAGTATTACTTGGAAATTTTAGAGAGGCATCATTAAGCTTCATAGGAAGAAGCAGGCCTGGGTGAAGGGAAAATTCCAATCAATTAAAGCAATTCAAAGGTGGGATAATTGATATCCTAGGAGATAGTAACTTTACTCTCACTTTAGTTCTCAAGAAAGCCCCAAAAGACCATTTAATAGATATGTCATGGTGAGGAGTTTTTGGAGAGTACAAGTTCTGTTGGACCACTGATACCACTTCCACATCTGAAATTTTGTGATTATGTGAAATATTGATGATTGTTGTTGTTTCTGTTTTTTTTTTCATTTTTACCTCATCCAGAAAGAAATAATACAGAGATAGATTATTTTCCACTATTAAGTTGAGTCTACCAAACATTAACCATAGGAGAAAAGTACTCATTCAGAATACTTCAAAATGTTTTTGGTTATATAGCATGGTAACATAAGTGCAGATACACAAACATAATCATCATCATCATATTTCTAGCTAAATGAAAATGATGTGGATTCCCAAGAGATCATGATATAGCATAAATAATGTTGATATTTCAAAACAGAAACATTTTTCAATTTATTTTTCCTCAATAACATTTAAAAAATATTTATAAGAATTTTAGTAAGCATTTTTAGTTGTTAATTGGAAATTCTCTCTCATTGCTACACCTTATGAGAAGGAAAGCAATTTGCTATAGTTTAAACATGTTCAAAACATCTCCTCACATCGGCCATGTTATACAAGAAAACACGGGCAAAAAATAAGAAACAGAAAGTAAAGAAGGCATACTTCCAATGGTTCTTTCCCTGGAAATGGATAGTATTTTTTCATCATGAATCCTTCCAAATTGCCCTGCATCACAGTATTGCTGAGAATAGCTAAGTCATTCGTGTTTGTTCCCTGTACAATATTGTTATTACTTTGTACAATATTTTCCTGGTCCTCTTTACTTCACTTTCCATCAGTTCTCACAAGTCTTCCCAGATTTTTTCTGAAACCATTCTGTTTGTCATTTCTTATGGCACAATAGTATTCAATGAAAATCAGATAATACAGTTTGTACAGCCACTCCCCAACTGATGGATATCTCCTCAATATCCAATTCTTTGCCACCACAAAAAGAGCTGCTATAAATGTTTTTGTACATATAGGATTCTGTCTGCCTTTTTAATTATCTCTTTGGTATGCAGACCTAGTAGTGGTATTACTGGTCAAAGGGTATACATAGTTTATAACCCTTTGGGCACACTTCCAATCTACAATTGTTGGATCAGTTCACAAGTCCACCAACAGTTATCTAATTTCCCAATTTTTCCACATCCGCTCAGACATTTGTCATTTTTCCTTTTCTGTCATATCAGGCAACCAGTTGAGAAATTTAATATGAGACTATTTAAATGAGATATTTATTGAGAGACTACCTAAAAGTCATGATCAAAAAAGAGCTGAGACATCATCTTTCAAGAAATTATCAAGAAAAACTGCCCTATTATTCAAGAAATTGAAGTAATCCACCAATAATCTCCTGAAAGAGGTTCCAAAATGAAAACTCCCAAGAACATTATAGCCAAATTCCAGAGCTCCCAGTTCAAGGAGAAAATATTGCAAGCAGTCAAAAAGAAACAACTCAAATATCCTGGAACAACGATCAGGATAACAGAAGATTTATCAGCTTCTACATTGTCATTGGAGGACTTGGAATATGATACTCTAGAGGGCAAAGGAGTTACGATTATAATAAAAAATCATCCACCCAGCAAAACCAAGTATGATTCTCCATGTGAAAAGTAGACAATCAATGATATAGAGGACTTCCATGCATTCTTGATGAAAAATCAGAACCGACTAGTAAAGTTGACTCTCAAACACAAGACTCAAGAGAAGAATAAGAAGGTAAACAGGAAAAGAAAATTATAAAGACCTTAATAAGGTTAAACTCTTTACATTCCAAATGGGAATATGATTCTTGTAACTTATAAGAATTTTCTCAGTATTAGGCAAATAGAAAGAGTATATATAGACAGAGGGCATTCAGTGTGTGTTGAATATGATGGCATGATTTTCTTAAAAAAACAAAATTAATGGATGAGAAAGAAAAATGTACTTGGAGTTTGGGAAAGGGAGAGGTAGAATGGGATAAATTATTTCACATAAAAGAAGACTGAAGGAGATTTTACTGTGAAGGGAGAAATCAGGGAAGCTGGGAGGGGAGTACATGAACTTTCCTCTCATCAGAATTGCTTAAAAAAGAATAATATGCACACTCAGTTGGGGGTAAAAATCTTACCAAATAGAAAAGTAGAAAGTGAAGGAGATGTGGGGCGGGGGCCATAATAGAAAGGAGGGCAGTTTGGGGAAGGTAAATGTCAGAATCAAAACACTTCAGAACAGACATGGTAAAAGGAGAGAGATAGAGAGAGAGAGAGTAGGATAAATGGGAAAATAGAGTGGAGGGAAATACTTAGTTGGTAAGTATTAAGGTGAAAAATATTGCAGTGAGTTTCTCTGGTAGACTTCATTTCTCAAACATATAGATACCTGCATCAAGTTTATAGAAGAGCCATTACACAATTGATAAATGGTCGAAGGATACGAACAAGTACTTTTCAGACAATATAATCAAAGCTATCTATAGTATATGAAAAATGCTCTAAATCACTGTTGAGGAGAGAAATGCAAATTAAAATACCTCTGAGCTACTACTTCACATCTGTAAGGTTGAATGATTTGACAGAGAAGAAAAATGAAAAGTTTTTGAGGGGATGGGAAAAAATTAAACATTATAACACTATTGCTAAAGTCATTAACTGATTCAGCCTTTCTGGAGAATAATATAGAACTCTATCCAAAGGTCTATAAAACCATATATACCTTTTGACCAAGCAATACCATTACATAATATGTATCTCAAAGAGATTAAAGTAAAAGGAGCTATGTGTACAAAAATATTTATAGCAGCTCTTTTAGTGGTGACAAAGAATTTGAAATTTGGAAGATGTCCAACAATTGGGCAAGGGTTGAACAAGTTGTATCAGATTGTGATGAAATATTATCATGCTTTAAGAAATGATAAGAGGTATGTTTTCTCTCAGAAGAAAAAAACAAAACAAAACATGGAAAGACTTAGAGGAACTGATGCAAAATGTAATGAGCAGAACCTGGAGTCAGGAGGACTTGAGTTCAAATCAGACACTCATTTACTAGCTATGTGACTCTGAGCAGTCACTTAATCTCAAGAGAAAGGGGGAGGCGGGGATGGAGGGAGGGAGGGAAAGATAGAAATGAAAATGTAAACATGATTGAGAAAGCATCAGGTTTCTAAAGAAAAAAAAGTTACATCTTTTGACCTTATCTTAGTATATGATGTAAAATGTTCACCTTTACTCAGTTTGTGTCCTATTGTTTTCCAGTTATCCCAGAATATTTTTTCAAATAGTGAGTTCCTATCCCAAAAACTGAAGTTTTGGGGTTTATAAAACATTGCATTACTATTGCCACTAACTACTGTGTCTTACAGACCTAGCTTATACCATTGATTCACCATTCTATTTCTTAGCCAGTACCAGATAGCTTTGATAACTGCTTTAAACTTCATTTTGAGGTCTGGTGTTGCTAGATTGCCATTTTCCTTTATATTTTTTTATTAACTCCTGTACTATCCTTTACTTGTTCTTCCTGATGAATTTTATTATTATTTCTACCTCTATCAATTTTTTTGGTGCTGTGATTGGTATGGCACTGAATAAGTAAATTGGTTTAGGAAGCATTGTCATTTTTGTTGTATTGGCTCAGCCAATGAACCAATTGATATTTTCAACTATTAAGATCTGATTTTATTTGTGTGAAAAGTCTTTTGTAATTATGTTCATATCATTCCTGGGCAGGTAGACTCCTACATATTTTATACTGTTTACAGTTATTTTAAATGAAATTCGTATTTCTATCTCTTCCTGCTGGACTTGATTGTTCATATAAAGAAATGCTGATGATTTATATGAGTTTATCCTTTATCCTGCAACTTTGCTAAAGGTGATAATTATTTCATGCAGTTTTTTAGTTGACTCTCTAGGGTTCTCTAAGTATACCATCATATCATCTGCAAAGACTGATAGTATTGTTTCCTCATTGTTTAGTCTTATTCCCCTGATCACCCATTCTTCTCTTATTGAGATAGCTAAAATTTCTAGGACAATATTGAACAAGAGTCATGATATTTCACTCCTACTTTTACTGGGAAGAATCCTAGCTTATCCCCATTGCAGATAATAGTTGTGACATTTTAGATAGATACTGCTTACCATTATAAAGAATTCTCTCTTTATTTCAATGTTATCTAGTGCTTTTTATAGCAATGGGTGCTGCATTTTGTCGAAAGATTTTTCAGAATCTATTGAAATAGTGACAAGATTTCTGTTGATTTTGTTACTGACATGGTCAAATATATTGATAGTTGTTCTAATATTGAATCAATCCTGGATTCCTCATATAAATCCCACAAGATCATAGTGTATAATTGTTGTGATATATTACTCTAACCACTTTGCTAGTATTTTGTTCAAAATTTTTGTGTCAATATTTATTAGGGACATTGGTTCATAATTTTCTTTTTATTTTTAATTTTTCCTGGTTTAGCCACCAGTATCATATTTGGGTCATAAAAGAAATTTGTTAAGAATTCTCCTATTTTTCCAAATAGTTTATGTAGTATTGGATGTAATTATTCTTAAAATGTTTGGTAGACTTCACTTGTGAATACATATGGCCCTGGGGATTTTTCATAGGGAGTTCATTAATGACTTGCTCAATTTCTTTTTCTAAGATGGGATTATTTAAGCAATCTATTTTCTGATCTGTTAATCTAGGTAATTTATATTTTCATAAATATTTTATTTCATTCAGATTATCAGATTTATTGGCATGTATTTGCAAACATATTCCCTAGTGTTTGTTTTAATTTATTCTTCTTTGGTGGTGATGTCACCATATTTGTTTTTGATACTGGATATTTGGTTTTCTTCTTTTTTTTAAATCAAGTTAACCTATGATTTATCTCTCTTATTGTGATTTGTTCATAAAATCACATCCTAGATTTATTTACTAGGCCATTAGTTTTCTTCTTTCAATCTTATTAATCTCAACTTTGATTTTCAGGATTTCTAATGTGTTGCTCAGCTGAGGATTTTAATTTGTTCTTTCTCTAGTCTTTTTAGATGCAAGCCCAGTTCATTGATCTGTTCTTTTTCCATCTTGTTGATGTAAGAACTTAGAGAAATAGATTTTTCCCCTAAGTATTGCTTTGCTTTCATCCCATAAATTTTGGTGTGAAAATTTGGTATGAACAATGTTCACATTGTTATCATTCTCATTAATTAAATTATTGATCATTTTTATGATTTGTTCTTAGAACTACCTATTATTTAGGATTAGATTGTTCAATTTCCAATTAATTTTAGTCCATCAATAAGAGAAATAAAAGAAATCAAAAGAATTAGAATGAGGAATCAGGAAATAAATCTATCACTTTTTGTAGATGATATGATGATATACTTAGAGAACCCTAGAGAATGAACTAAAAAAAAAAAAACAAAAAAACAAAAACAAAAACTATGTGATATCGTTAACACCTTTAGCAAAGTTCCAGGATGTAGGATAAACACATATCAGCATTTCTTTATATGATGAACCAGCCCTAGCAGAAAGAGAGATAGGAATTCAAATTTGAGTTAAAATAATTGTAAACAATATAAAATACTTGGGAGTCCACGTGCCAAGACAAACACAGGAATCATATGAACACATTGACAAAATACTTTTCGCACAAATGCAGTCAGATCTAAACAACTGGAAAAAAAATCAATTGCTCATGGGTATGCCAAGTCAATATAACAAAAAATGGCGATTCTGCCTAAATTGATTACTTATTCAGTGCCATATCAATCAAACTACCAAAAATTTATTTGATAGAAAGAGAAAAAATTAATCAGGAAGAACAAAAAGTAAAAAACATGAAGAATGTCAATGGAAAAAAAATACAAAAGAAGCCTAGCAATACCAGATCTCAAACTATAATTTAAAACAGTAAACATCAAATCTGCTACTGGCTAAGAAATAGAATGGTGGATCAGTAGAATAGGTTAGGTTTACAAAATATCATAGTCAATGACAATAGTAACCTAGTATTTGATAAGCCCAAAGACGCCGGCTTTTTGGATAAGAACTCAACATTTGAGAAAATGGCTGAGAAAACTGGAAAAAAATAGGAAACAGACTGGGCATAGATGAACATCTAAACCTGTAAACCAAGTTAAGGTCAACAGAGGTGCAAGATTGAGACATAAAGGATGACTCATAAGCATAATTAGGAGAACAAGGAATATCTACTTGTCCAATCCATGGAGAAGGGAAGAATTCTTAAGCATATATAACATAGAGAGCATTAGGAAATGTAAAACAAATAATTTTGATGGTATTAAAATAAAATCTTTTGAACAAACACAACCAATGCAACACAGGTTTAGAAAGAAAGCATAAAGCTAGGAAACAGTCTTTATAGCAAGTATCTCTGGTAAAAGTCTCATTTCACAAATATATACAAAGCTAAGTCAGACTTATAAGACTACAAACCATTCCCCAATTGATTAATGATAAAAGGCTATGAACAGACAGTTTCTAGAAAAAGAAATCAACATCTTTAGGAATAGGGAGAAATGCTCTGAAACACTTTTGATTGGAGAAATGAAAATTAAAACAACTCTGAGATACCACCTCACACCTATCAGACTGCCTAATGCAGCAAAGAAAAAAAAAGAAAAATTATAAATGTCAGAGAGGATGTGGAAAAAACTGGGACACTAATGCTCTGTTGGTGGAGTTGAAATTATGCCCAAAGGCAACCAAATTGCCATACTCTTTGATTTAGCAACACAACTACTAGGTCCATGTCCCAAAGAGATCATAAAAATGGGGAAACAGATCAATGTGTACAAAGATATTTATAGCACCCCTTTTGTGGTGGCAAAATTTTAGAAACTGAGGAGGTGCCCTTAAATTGGGGAATGAATGAGAAAGCCATGGCATATGAATATAAATGAATACTATTGTGCAGTAAGAGATGATGGGCAGGCAGATTTCAGTAAAACCTAGAAAGACTTGTATAATCTGATGCAGAGTGAAATGAGCAGTAAACCACTGTTCACAGTATCAGCAACATTTTGTGATGATCAACTATGAATGACTCAACTCTTGTCAACAGCACAATGATCTAGGACAAGTACAAAGGTCTCAAAAAAGGAAATTCTATCCACATTCAGATAAAGAAGTGATAGACTGAATGAAGATAGAAGCATATTTTTTTTTACCTACTTTATTTTTTTGCATTTTTTCTATTGTTCTGTTTATTCTTTTATAACTATGAGCAATATGAGATATGTTTTCATGATAGCGCATGCATAACCTTTATCAAATTTCCTAAAATTTTTGGAAGAGAGTAGTGGAGGGGAGAGAGGAAGAAAAATTTGAAACTCAAAATCTTGTAAAAATGAATGCTAAAAGTTGTCTTGAAATATAATTTGGAAACATAAAACATTATTAAACAACAACATAAGAACTGGCCTCATATCAATTTTCTCCCAGAATATTTATTTATTCTCCTGTCAGTCAAAAGTACTAAAGTATTTGAATTTAGGTAAAATTATTACATGTGAATAAAAATTAACAGCTTAGGGAACTTATATTTTGGTCTGGTAACCAAGAGGGTAGTTACATGCCACTCTTCGTGGAATGCTTTTTATTCTCCCCATTAAACTCGCTTCCTCCCTGTTTGCACAATATTTTATTCTCAATATGGAAGTCTTTTTATCTTGAAAAACCACTAACATGAATGCAAGAGTCAAAGTCAGGACATCTCTGTTTTGCTTTCACTCTGTTGGTATCTCTGCTTCCTGGGCCCTACTGTCTGCTTTTATTTCAGCTTCCAGCTATTTGATTTAAGACCCCCAACATTTCCACATTTGTTAATATTTTAATGAAACTGTGACCTTGTCAAAATGAATACTCTCTCCTTATAATCCAGACTACAACTCCTTCATACCTTTGAGATTCTTATCTATGACCTCTCATAAATTCTCCACCGGGAATCTACTCATGATTTTTAAGACCATCTTCAACAACAATGACTACTTTATGGATAGTAATAGAACATACTGAATGATCTCTTTTAATCTTTCAAAATATAAATTCAAAGGAATGATATAGTTATGATCTTGTATTCAGAGAAGTTTGATGTGAAGAACATTGATGTTATTTTTGATCTATAATTAGTCACTTAATATAATGAACAGGTACAAAAGTCACTTATTTCTTAGATAGGACTTAAATTGAGAATAATTTGCAACTCACATCTACAGACTTAGAAAAAAAAGCATGTAGGCTCTGGCACACAGGCAGGTCACAGTTTAGTACTTTCACATTTTCAGTGCACTAAATAAAATTAAAGGAAAAATATCTAGGTTTTCTTTTATTTTTCTCTAGAAATAATTTAAAGGAAAAAATGATAAAAAAATAAAGTAAGTGGAAATAACATGCTTTGATTGGTATTCAGTCCATAAGTTTTTTATGTGGATGTCGATAGCATTTTCCTTCTTGAGCCCTTTGTAATTATCTTTGATCATTGTGTTGTTAAGAGCTGTATCATTGATCATCACACAATGTAGCTAATACTGTACATGTTTTCCTGATTCTGCTCATTTCACTTTGTATCAGTTTATACAAGTCGTTCCAAGTTTTTCTGAAATGTGTCTGTTCACAATTTCTTATTGTACAATAATGGTTCACTACATTTACATGCCATAACTAGCTCAGTCATTCCCCAATTCATAGGTATCCCTTCAGATTTAAAAAAAAAAAAGGTTGGTATAAGTATATTTTGCACAATCCCATTTTTATGATCTCTTTTGGATATAGTTGTATTGCTAGATAAAAGGATATTTACAGTTTGGTTACCTTTGGGCATAGTTCCAACTTGCCATGCAGAATGGATAGATCACAACTCCACCAAGTTCATTAATGTTCCAATTTTCCCACATCCTCTCCAAAATTTACCATTTCCGTTTTATTGTCATATTAGCCAATCTGATAGGTGAGAAGAGGTATCTCAAAGTACTTCATTTCTCTAATCAAAAGTGATTCAGAGCACTTCTCCCTTTCCCAATAGATTCTTTGATTTCTCCCTCTGAAAACTGTCTGTTCGTAGTCATTAATCAATTGGGGAATGGCTTGTAGTCTTATCAATTTTACTCAGTTTTCTATATATTTGTGAAATAAAGCCTTTATCAGAAATGCTTGCTATAATGGTTGCTTCTAAACTTTCTGCTTTCCTTCTAATTTTATGTTGCATTGGAATTGTTTGTGCAAAATATTTTTTTATTTGAATATAATCAAAATTATATATTTTCAATTTTCTGATGATTTCTGTCTCATCTTTGGTCATGAATTCTTCCCTTCTCCGTTGATCTGACAGGGAGAGTATTCCTTGTTCATCTAATTTGCTTATGTGTCACCATTTATTTCTCAACCATGCACCGCTTTTGACTTTATCTTGGTATACAATGTGAGATGTTCATCTATGTCCAGTTTATTTCTATTGTTCTCCATTTTTCCTAGTTATTTTTTTCAAATAATGACTTCTTATCTGAAAAGCTGGGGTCTTTGGGTTTATCAAATGCTAGGTTACTATGGTCATTGACTACTTATACCTGAGCTATTCCACTGATCCACTACTCTTTATCTTAGCTAATAGCAGATAGTTTTGAGGATTACTTCTTTGTAACATAGTTTGAGATCTGGTATTGCTAGGTCAGCATCCTTTGCATTTTTTCATTTATTCCCTTGATATTGCTGACCTTTTGTTCTTTCAGATAATTTTTCTTACATTTTATCTGTTTCATAATTTTTAGTTTTTCTTTCTTCTTAAATTGAATTAACCAAAATTTATCTGTTTCATTTCTTTTTCCCAAAAAACCAGTTCCTAGTTTTATTAGTTCAGTGGTTTTCTTACATTCAATATTATTGATCTGTCCTTTGATTTTTTAGGATTTCAGTTTGCTGTTTAATTGTGGATATTTATGTGTTATTTTCATTGATTTGTTTCATTTTTACATTAATAAATATTTATGGAAGAAAACAAGAATTTCCATAATATGGCACAATAAAAAAGATGAATATACATAAAATTGAAAATCTAGTAATCATAACATGGTATTCTTTTCAAACATACAACCAAATTATCATGTAAACATTTTTTTTCTTTTTTTCTATCCTTCCCCTCCTCGTCCTAGAGATGCTTACTGAGAGACACAAATATATATATATATATATATATATATATGTATATATATATATGTATGTATATGTATGTATGTATGTATATATATATATGTATGTATGTATGTATGTATATGTATGCATGCACACATATTTGTGTGTATAAATATATATATATATCTTTATACACACAGAAAGACATGTATTCCTGTGTGCATGTGTGTGTAAAATTATGTACATAATTCTACTTAACACTTCTTCTTTGGATGCAGATATCATTTCTCTTCATGCATCATTTATAGTTAATCTGAATATTTATAATAGTCAAACTAATGTATTCACTCAACGTTCTTCTTAAGACAATATCGCTGTTACTGTTTGCAATGTTTTCTTGCTTCTGCTTATTTTGTTCATTATTTCATGCGAATCTTATTTTGTTTTTCTAAGAACTTTGAGCTCATCTTTTTTTTATAGCGTAGTAGTATTCCTTCGCTATCATAAATCACAACTTCTTCACCTTTTCTTTTCATTTCTAATTGAATTCTCAATTTACTTTCCTACATTTTCTCTCTTTTGTTGATGTGTGTGTGTTGCTCTAAGTGCTACTTTGTTCTTATCCTATAGTTTCCTTTTCTTTTTTTGTCATTCTCTTTAAGGAATGCGTTTATTGTTTCTATGATTTACTCCTTTTTTACGACTAGATTATTTAGTTCCCAATTAATTTTTTATCTGTTTTCATAGTACTTTTATTGAATGTAATTTTTATTGTGTTATCATGTGAAAAGGATGCATTTCATATTTCTGTTTTTCTGCATGTATTTGTAAGGTTTCTATGCCCTAATACTGAGTTTATTTTTGTGGAGGTGACTCGTACAGATTTTCTTAATTTCTAAGTGCAGCAAATTATGCAAATTTTCATAGATATCTTTGAATTCCTCTTTTTTTCATTACATATATGAATGTCATAGTGATATGCCATTACAATTATATAGCTAAATTTGTACATTGTCTAAATTATGAACACCACTTTTTTCTAGTTTTTTTTGCTACAAAAACAGAAGGAATTTTCCATAAAGTTTTATATACATATTTGCCATTTTGTTTCTTTTTTTTGTTCTATCACAATAAAAATTATACTTCTAGTTACAAAGAGTCTATATTGCTTAGTGTCTCTTGACACAAAGTTACAAATTACTTTCATGAATGCTAGATCAATTCACTCATCCATTAATAAACAAAATATTAGTGAATATCTTTTTCACACAACCCTTACAATAACTGTCATTTTCTTTTTTGTCGTATTTGCTAATATGGTAGATGTGAGATAGACTATCAATGATGTTTTATTTTCATTTATCTAATTATTAGTTATTTAGAGCACTTTTTTCTATGATATTTGTTCATTTTAGATCTACTTCATGTCCTTAGGCCATTTATCTATGGTAGAAAGGCTTTCATTCTCATACATTTGAATGAATTCATTATCTATCTTGAATATCAGAATTTATCAGAAAAATTGAGAATTGATTTTAATGAATTGAAATCTTTCACAGAGACAAAGGTCATTTCTTAATATCAATGTTACACCAGTGATATTTTAAGGTTATAAGTCACAGAATGTGGCAGTATAGAAAGAATCAAAGTTGTTACTCATCTTAATCACAAGGCAGATTTATATTTTGGAGGTCAATAAATCTTCATCAAATTACCAAATAAAAACAAATTGTGTAGGAGAAATACTATCAAGGATGGCATTACAGAGATATATGATTAGGCAAAAACAAAAGGGGGGGAGTTACTTTCAGAATAAAACATGATCAACAGAAAACTAATGTACTGCATTGAAATCCACACAATTTTGAAAAAAATCTTCAAGATTACAAGAGTTGAAGAATAGATTGAAGGATTTGGACAAGAATACATGAAGAGGTACATAGGATCATAAAGAATTGATGGGTTATGAACTATGTGATTATAGAGTATCCACATCAATGAGAACCCAGTTTACTTCTGCCAAAGTCTCTGCAGAGGGTGGGGAGGTGGGATTATCCAGAGAGACCATTTTAGTATGTGAATGAATTGTACATAAGTTATTTCCAGTGATATGATGATGGTGAAAAGCCTTCACACAAAATAGTGTGTTTTGAACTATTGTGTGCATAAATAAATAAGCCTTTAGAAACAGGAAAGCATATGTGGGAAGATAAATGTGTTCTTTTGTGTTCCTTTCTACCCACCATCTGCACTATCATAAAAAAGGTGCTACTTCAAATACTTTGGTGTAAATGGAAACTTTTATCAATAGCCTCCTTCAGGTAAAAACTCTATATTAGAATCTGTAGATCAAAAACTATGGAGTTGTTAGTGTATTTCTATAATTCATTTTCTCATGCTGGGTAATTGAAAAAATATATATGGTCTTCTGGTACACTCTGTATTTTATATTTTTGAAGAATTCTATTTCTTCTGGGTTCTCAGGTTTTTTTTCTTTTCAACATATATCTGTAAATAATATATTCAGATTTTTAAAAAATGTCTTCTTGTTTAGTTATAATTTCACTTTGCTATTTAATGGATTTGATTTTCTTTCCTTTTCTTTTTAATCAGATTGACTAAAGTTTATCAGTTATTTGAGGTTTTTTTTTTTTCTTTTGAAGAACTGTATTTTGGTTTTTCATTGTGACGCTTCTTTTTGTTTTCAGTTCATGTATTTCTCCTCTAATATTTAATATCTCCACTTTTGTTCTTATTTGGGAATGGGTTATTTGTTTTCTTGTTAGCCTTATGATTTTAAATGCATAGTCAATGAATTATTTACCTTTTTCTTTCTTAATATATGTTTGCAGTGTCTTGATTTTTCCCTAAGGACTGCTTTTTCTGCATCACAAAAATTTTGATATGTTGATTTATCCTAACCATTTAGTTTCATTATGCCATAAAACATGGTTGATTTTTATCAAAGATCTATATGTTGCTGAGCAATGTGTGTGTAAAGCAATGCCAATATTAAGCATATTTTTTCAAAATATCTTTTAATCTAAATTCTTAAAGGAAATATGAACATCCTGAATGAGTTACAAGAAGACATAGTAACACAATGATGATAAATTGTCAATGTTCCTTTCAGTTTTGGAGAAGTGTAAGAATGATAAACAATAGGGGAAATATAGAAATGAATAAATTACTGGAGAAATTAGAACTAAAAGATCTATTGTTTTTAAATGGGACTGTTAAATAAAGTACATGCATATAAAATATACACCCATGAATTGTAATGTATGTGGACATATAGGTATATATACATAACATATAATATAAATATAATATGCATACCTGCACATATAATGCAAAATTTTTCTGCATATATGTAAATATAAATATGTATATGAGTATATATGTATATGTACTTATAATGTGTGCTATGTACACACAAAAACTCATTCAAAAACTTGTTATAGTATTAATATATACACATGTGTATGTGGACATGTACATGTGTGTATTTATATAACATAATATTCAATTATTTGTAACGTATGATCCAAAATATTCCAAATGTTTCATGCATATTTTTTCTCAAAGTGCAGCTTGTTAATAAACCTTTATCAGCATCTGCTGCTGTGCAGAAGTCTCTCTACCCATGTTTCCTCCTTGCTTTTCTACTCTAACCAGCCCTTTGTACCAGTCCCTCAATGTTTAACCAGAACATTTAACTGACTGCAATTTAGAGCTAAGTAAATATGAAGTGAAAGAAGCAAGACCTTGCTAGACCACGAAATTACCTAACTGATCAATTTTAACAGGATAAATAGCAAAGTTCATGAAGTTTGTCTCTGCAGATTTGTTTTAAAAATAAAATTAAAATAATTTTGACAGATGATGGGTCCATGTAACTAGGAGGGATAGAGTGGGCAAATTAGCTTTGGGTTAGACTAATTCACTGCAATTAATGGGAGGAAATGATAGAGAAGTTTTATGTAAGAAGTAGAGGAGGTAGGGAAACTTAAATTGCATATCCGTTATTAATTTACAGACTATAAATGAGAATGTAATTATTTTGTGAGCTATACATTGATTATCATTATTCTAAACACATAGAAATGGTTTTGCTTGAAACACGATTAACACTCAGGTGTATTCCCATTGCCATTTTAACCTCAGACAAAGAATATGAAGCTATTTGCTTGTTAAATAATATAATCTCTAAACATTTTCCAGAAAATAGGACAGGTTTCATTTGCTGAAAAGCAACACTCTGAAGTTATCTGCTTTAATCACTGACCAAGGATTTACATTTGAATGTAACCATTCTGGCAGCAACTGTTAAAAATGTATGATTCATATTTTTAATGTGTTAGATAGGTTTGCCTATTATTTTTATTTTTTTCCCCTACCCATCCACTCTTTCTCTTTTTAATGGGAAGTCATTGAAGGCTTTTACTTCAAGAACTGCTTGGAATAAAGTTATTCTTTCTGAAGACTGATATGGTAATGTTCACTAGAAAAAATTAGAAAAGAGAAAGCCCAGAACCAGGGGCACTGATTCATAGCCATAAGTATAACTTATATGGCATATGAAAGCATTAGTTTGCCCCCCAACTTGGGAACATTAATGAAGATTTTATTTTTAATTTTTAAATCAAGCCTTTGCTGGAGAAATCATTGTTATTATTATTTTTTTTTTTTACTTAATGACATTGAAATTGTTAGGTTCAATTCAATTCACCACATGTATATTAAGGGCTGATTGAACAGTATAGAAAGCGTTTAGGAAATTGTAGAGGACCTTAAGGATTCTGAATTTCTCCCAGGAAGAAATACTCTTCCATAAACTATAATATTCTTCTGACTGCAAATTTTTGGATGTCAGAGTCTCCAAAAAATCAAAATTGTGACTTACCCAAAAGGCAATGAAGTGACCCATGGTAGGTATACGTAAGCTCTAACAAATAGTCAGTGAAAAATTGAGTGCAAGAAGTGACATGGAAGATTTTATTATTAACAATATAATCAGAAAAACAAAAAAAAGGCCAGTCACATACTGAGAACAAAGGATAACAGATGGGCAGTTTGCATGTTGAATTGAAACCCTTATAATATTAAGAGTTCCTGAGAAACAACACCAACAGGTGTGCCAGGAGTGCATGGGAAAGAGTCCTGCAAGGTGAGAAGGCATCTATGAGTTGTAATTTGCATAATTGGAGAGGACACCTATCAGTGAAAACAAATAATCAAGCAAATTCCAGCAGCTTTCCATTGCCTCTAGGATCAAATAACAGCTTCTCAGTTTGGCTTTGAAAACATTTTACAACCTGGCAGCTCCGACCTACCTTTTCTAAATTTATTAACCATTGCTTTTCTTTATGTAGCTCTTTGTTGTAGCCAAACTGGCCTTTTTATAGTTCCTCACATATAGTATTCTATCTCTCCTATCTGTTTTTCCACTGGTTACCTCCCATTTCTTCTCTCTTACCTTTGCTGCTTCTTAAAATCCTTAGCTTTCTTCAAGAAACAACTCAAGCATGACCTTCTAATAAAATGCTGGCAGCTCCTCCCCTAGCATCTAGCACCCCTCCTTCAAGAATATCTTTATTTACTTGCATATATTTTATTTATGTTTACATGCATATTCATATTCTGACAGAATGTCTTTTTTGTACTTGCATCACCAGTGTCTAAAGACACCTGGCATACTGTAGGTACTTAATAACTGTTTATTTGATTGATTGAGATCACAGATATATTTAAATATGTGAAAGGTACTGAGCTGGAGATAACTAACTTGCTTGTTTTTCAATATGTTTAGATAAGATGAAGTCAGAATTTTAAAAATCATTTAAAAGCATTTTTAGACCCTTCAGTTTTAAAGGAAGTTTTCATATTTATGGGGCACCTGTTCATTCCCCCCACTTTAATCCTTATGTGCACAGTGTCCATACACTTGCACACATGTGCATGAACACACACAGACAGAGGCTAAAATAAAGTCTTCTGTTTATTGACTTTGCTTTATGATGACTTACGGTTCTTGACCCTTAACAATTATATTACTTGGGATTAGAAAATTCCTAGTGAAACAGAACCATAGAGATGGATGCCTGCTGTTCTAGCAAAAGGTCTCCTGGTGTTTCTTTCCTTAATCAAATAAAGAATTTTGACCCAGTTCCAGGGACTGACAGTGTCTGCCTTTTTACTAAGACACTGGCTCCTCCTATCCTAAAAGATTTGGGGAAAGAGAAGGAACAAGGAGAGAGAGCATATATAGCTTAGAGAGGTGAAGCCACAGAAAATTGCCATTTGACTTCTGGTGTTCCACCCACAAAACAAAGTATGACTGGGGGTGGGGGTGGGATTGGGGTGAGGAGGATGTGTGAGGCTTACCTGTGTTCTGTCTTTCACTTATGAAAATCTTCTAGATGCTGATGGAGCCTAGTAATTTTCATTTCTTTACCCTTCTCTCTTGACCATGCTTTCTAGATAATGCCTCACCTTTCAGTCTGATGCCTTTTTTTTTTTTTTAAGATGAGAGATGTCCCTTGGTTCTTGAAATTTTTGTTCATTTTCTTTTGTTTAAACATTTATTTTGTCTCCTAATCCAGAAATTATGATAAAAAATGTAAACCACTCACACTGATAATCTATGTGTGTATTATAATCGTTCAAAATTCAAGGAACAGAGGCAACTCAAAAAGGGCAAATACCCTCAAAAAGGGTATTTTCCCAGAAGATGGTGTCTGATTAGGGAATAAGAGTTATAGAAAAGAGTTGCTGATTCATTTTATAACTTCCTAGGCTGGAGAGATCACTTACATGGTTATAAAGTTTAGACAACTGAATAAACCAACTGAATAAATGACTGAATAAAGTGTAGCAGGACTTCAATGACCAGCAAGGTTGGTATGGAGTTGACTGATGTCACGTTTCCCATATTTGTTTGGAAAGATGAAACTCTGGGATGAGGGAGTGGAAAACCAATGCAGTACCTGGGGAGAAAGTCATGGGTAAAGAAAGGCATTCCCCTGATCACAAAAAGGAGGACAAAAGAGAAGAGGGGGAAGAAGGATTTACTTTTCTACCTGGCTGCCTGCTGTTAACTGACTCCACAGCAACTACATCACCAAAGAGAGTAAATACAGTTAAATCTCTAATTGTGAATCATCCAAACCCATACCCTACTCACAAAGGAGATCAGTAGAAGTTCCATTTTGGTCACTAGAGCGGAAATCTAAGATGTGTCCATTTTTATGTTTCTTTGAATATTTTAATGTATACAGTTTTTTCAACTCGAATATTCTGAATCAGTCTTATCATCTATAAAATAAAGGGTTGAATTAGTTTCTCAAGTGCCTTTCAGCTCTAAAAATAACAATTCAGATTTCAGTTTGCTTAAATTCAAATCATCAAAGAGTTCTGTTCTCTATTTTTCTAATATTGAGTACTTAAGTCAATCAATTCATGTCCTCAGAAAAAAGATATTTGTTTTTCATTCTAGTGAAAAGTTGGCTTGCATATCGTAGCTCAAAGATCAGAGGAAAATGAGTCTTCTTCACTGGACAATACTGAATGTCTCATCCATCTCTGAAATTTTCTAAGCTGAATGGAGACTTGATTTCTTATGGAGAAATGTCGAGAAAACATATTGCTCTGTATATTATTTTAGGGATTTGATTATGTCTTTCTGTTTGAAGTTAATTCAATAATTTAAAAACATATATTAAGTATCAATCCTGTGCAAAACACTAAGCAAGGTTCTATAGATAATTACTGCCATGAATAATTGATCCAATTTATGTGAAGATTTTCTTCATTGGAGCAGATAACCAAGTACGCATATCATACCATGTGTGAAGCTTGTTTATGTCTACCCATTAACCCACCAGGGAAGATTCTTGTCACAGTCTGAAGGTTTTCATCTAGTTCCTTTCATATATTGATGTACCAATGCTGCTCTTGGACACTCACCAATGCTGCCTCATTCTCTCTCCATGGCTAAAGCACATCTTTCTCGTCATACACAATGGAGGCAAAAATAAAAAAAACAGCATAATCTTCATCTTCATGGAAGTAACAAATTCTTAAGAAAAGTCATGGCAAAATAAATGTAATCAAGATTGAAGGAAAGCAGAAAGCTCAAAAGCAATTTTTGTAGCAAAGGTATCTAATAAAGGCCTCATTTCTCAAATATATAGGGAGTTAAAATGAATGTAGAAGAATACAAGTCATCTCCCAACTGATAAATGGTCAAAAGATATAAACAGGTATTTTTCAGATAATGAAACTGAAGCTACTGGAGACAGAGACGAGGTAGTGGAGTAAAAACAGGGACTTCCTAGAGTTTACCCACAAACCCAGCCAAATGTCTGTAAAAAATGACTCTAAACAAATTCTGCAGATGCAGAGCCCAAAGAATGAGAGTGAAGCAAATCTCCAGGCCAAGGTCCACTGGAAGCATCTATCACACCAGGCTGGGAGGAGATCACAGTCTGTACTAGCACAGACACGACCTGGGCAGGTCTAAGAGAGGACTGAATCACTGGCACATGTGGTGGTTTTCAGACTTCATAACCCCAAAATGCTGAGGAATTTTTGGAAGATCAATGGAAAAAATCTGTCAGACCTATGTGTCCAGTTCCAGCCTCAGAGTAGCAGAGAGGGTGGAGGAGCCTGAAACAACTACATCAGCAGCAGTGGCAGTGGTAGTGACAGTTTCTGGAGCTCTAAGCCCACAAATTGTGGGGGGATTGAGCAGGTGACAGTAGAACCCCCACACTCATTGAAAGAAGAGAACTACCTTGAGAAACAGCTCAAAAGTCAAGTGATTGGTTGGAGAAATGAGCAAAAAGAAGAAAAAAATCAGCCTATGGAATCTTATTTTGATGACAAAGAAGATCAAGACACAATGAGAAGGAGGCAACGAAGTCAAAACTCCTACATCCAAAGCCTCCAATGATTTGGTCTCAGACCAAAGAAGAGCAGAAAAATTATTTTGAAGATCAAATAAGAGAAGAAGAGCAAAAATTAGGAAAAGAAAAGAGTGATACAAGAAAATCATAAAAAAGGATTCAACTGCTTATTAAAGGAGACACAAAAATGCTGAAGAAAATAATACCTTAAAAATAAACTAACTGAAATGGCAAAAGAGGTCCAAAAAGTCAATGAGGACAAGAATGCCTTAAAATGCAGAAGTAGCCAAATGGAAAAGGAGTCCAAAAGCTCAATGAAAAAAATAATTCTGTAAAAATTAGAATGGCGCAAAAGGAAGGCAACAAGTCTATGAAAAATCAAGACATTATGAAACAAATCCAAAAGAATGAAAAAATAGCAGACAATGTGAAATATCTCATTGGAAAAACAACTGACCTGGAAAATAGATCCAGGAGAGACAATTTAAAAATTATTGGACTCCCTGAATGCTATCATCAAAAAAAAGAGCTTAGACTTCATCTTTCAAGAAATTATCATGGAAAACTGCCCTGACATTCTAGAACCAGAGGGCAAAATATATATTGAAAGAATCCACCAATTGCCTTCTGAAAGTGATCCCCAAAGGAAAACTCCAAGGAATATTGTAGCCAAATTCCAGAGCACCCAGGTCAAGCAGAAAATATTGCTAGCTACCAGAAAGAAACAATTTGCGTATTGTGGAAACACAATCAGGATAATACAAGATCTAGCAGCTTCTACATTAAGAGATAACAGGGCTTGGAAAATGATATTCCAGAGGTCAAAAGAGCAAGGATTAAAACCAAGAATCATCTACTCAGCGAAACTGAGTATAGTACTTCAAGGGAAAAAATGGTCATTCAATGAAACAGAAGAATTTCAAGTATTCTTGGTAAAAAAACCAGAATTGAATGGAAAACTTGACTTTCAAATACAAGAATCAAGAGAAGCATGAAAAAATAAACAGAAAGGCAAAATTGTAAGGGACCTGCTGAAGTTGAACTATTTACATTCCTAAATGGAAAGATGATATTTGTAACTCGAGATTTTTCTTACTATTAGGGTAGTTAGAGGGATTATATGCATATGGATGGAGGGTGCATGGTGAGTTGAATATGAAGGATGATATTCGAAAAAATAAAATAAAATTAAGGGTTGAGAGAGGAATATATTGGGATAAGGATAAAGGAGAAACAGAATGGGGTAAACTATGTCACCTTAAAAAGGAAAGAAAAAGCTATTTCCATGGAGGAGAAAGTTGGGAGGTAGGAGGAAAAGAGTAAACCTTACTCTCCTCGGATTTGACTTAAGGCATTAAAGGAATAACATGCACACTCAATTTGGTATGAAAATCTATCTTCCATTACTGGACAGTAAGAGGGAAGGGGAGAAGCATGTGGTGGTGGGTGATAGAAGGGAGGCCTAATGGGAAGAGGGGGCAATTAGAAGTAAATGCTTTTGAAGAGGGACAGGGTCAAAAGAGAGAATTGAATAAATGGGGTCAGGACAGAATGGAGGGAAATAGAGTCTTTCACAACATGAATGCTATGGAAGTGTTTTGCATGACTACACATGTATAACCTATATCAAATTGCTTGCCTTCTCGATGGAGGTGGGTGGGGAGAGAGGAAGGGAGAGAAGTTGGAACTCAAAGTTTTAAAAACAAATGTTAAAAATTGTTTTTACATGAAACTGGGAAATAAGACATACATGTAATGGAGTATAGAAATCTGTCTTGTCTTACAAGAAAATAGAAGAGAAGAGCATAAGATAAGGGAGAGGTGTGATAGAAGGGAGGGCAGATTAGAAGAGGGGTAATCAGAATGCACACTTTCTTGGGGTGGTTGGAGGGGAGAGATGAGGAGAAAATTTGGAACCAAAATCTTGTGGAAACGAATGTTGAAAACTAAAATAAATTGATTAATTTTAAAAATAAAAAAAAGAAATTAAAACTATCTATAATCATGTGAAAAATTGTTCTAAATCATTACTGATTAGAAAAACGCAAATTACAAAAACTCTGAGGTATCACCACATGCATATCAGATTGGCTAATATGACAGAAAAAGGAAATGATAAATTGCAAAAAAGATGTAGAAAAATTGTGAGACTAGTGCATTGTTGGTGAAGTCGAAAACTGGTCCAACCATTCTGGAGAGCAATTTGGAATTAAATCCAAAGGGCAATTGAACTGTGTTTACCATTTGATCCATTAACATCACTACTAGCTCCCTATTCCAAAGATATCATAGAAAAAGAGAAAAGGACCTATATGAACAAAAACATTTATATGTAGTCACCATATTTATGTGGTGATATAGGACTAGAAATTCAGGGAGTACCCATCAATTAGGGCATGACTGAACAAGTTGTAGTATATGAATGTAAAGGAATACCTTTGTCCTATAAGTAATGATGATCAGGTGGATTTCAGAAAAAAAAAAAAATTAAAACTTAGAAACTCTTATATGAACTGATGAGAGCTGAAGTGAGCAGAACCAGGCAAACATTGTACACAATAACAGCATCACAGTGTGACGATCAATTATGAATGCTTTCGCCCTTCTTAACAATACAATGATACAAAACAATGCCAAAAGTCTCATAACGTAAAACGCTATGCACATCCACAAAAAGAACTATTGTGTGAATGCAGACAGAAATCATACTGTTTTCACTTTATTTCTGAGGTATTTTCCCTTTTGTTCTGATTCTTCTTTCAAAATATTACCTATATGGAAAAGTGTTTAACATGATTGCCCATAAATAACTTACATATAAAATTATTTACCATCTTAAGGATGAGAGAGAGAATGGAGAGGAGAAAATTTAGAGTAGAAAATTTTATTTAAAAAAAAACATTATCAAAAAAGCCTTTACATATAATTGGGAAAATATTTAAAAACTAAAAGAAAAAAAGTAAAATTATGCATACAAAAATTAATTTGAGATAGGTTGTGATATAAGCCAAGAAGAAATAAGGGTAAATTGACTTGTAGACAACAATAGTGTGAAGAAAATACATCATTGTGTATTAATACTGTTTGAACCTAGTTTTATCTGGTTTGATATTTCTTAATGTAGAATGTGAAGTGTGGACCATTGTGACCAGAGACCCTCCAAGGAAGCCAGAGATTGCTGCTAAGAATACTTGGATATAACCTAGGTCTTACGTTGGGTCCACCCAGGCATAGTTCCATCCAGAACACAGGCAATCATCTCAATAGCTTATGTTTTGGTTTCTCTCAAGCTTTATTGAATATTTATGCTTATCTTCTGGTAAACATCTCAAGCAACATCTGGAAGCTGTCCCTTTAGGAAACTGCCTATGTGCAGTCCCCTCAGCTTGTACCCTTGTTTGAACTCCGAAAAGTTATACTTAATAGAGATTTGGAGGAGCCATGTCTTTCCCTGGCTCTCCTCTCTGCCAAAATGACTTTTAAAAATCATGTGAAAATCATTGTTTTTAGATTTTGGAAATTGTTCTCAAGCAGCAAAAGAAACTATGAAATTCCCACTGTGTAAGTGAAGCTTTATAAAGTTACACTTGAGCTATGCTTTGAAGAAAGAGATTACAAAATAATAAAAAAATTAATAGTCGACATTTATGTTGTTCTAAAAAGTTTCAAAACACTATATATACTATCTTATTTAACGGTCACAACAACCCTAAGAGACAGGACTTATTGTTGTCCTGATTTCACAGATGTACAAACTGAAGATAGAGATGATAAAATGGGTAGGTTAAAGTACACATATAATACTTTGGATCCATAGTATAGGAAGACAAGTCATATGGAATGAAGATATGCAAAATGACTGCTTAAGCCAGACTATGGAGCAACTAAAATGCCTGGCCAAAGAATTACAAGTCTTCATTGGGTAACAGAGATCCATTGAAAATGTTTGATTAGGGAAAGGACATTTTCAAACCTGTAATGAAGAAAATGGGGCAGCTAGTTGGCACAGTGCATAGAGCATTGGGCCGAGAGTCAGGAAGACACATCTTTTTAAGTTCAAATCTGGCCTCAAATACTTACTAGCTGAGTGATGCTGGAAAGTCACTTACCTTTGCTTCAGTTTCCTCATCTGTAAAATGAGCTAGAGAAGGAAATTGCAAGCTACTCCAGTATCTTTGTCACGAAAAGTTCAAATATGGTCAAAAAGAGTCAGACACAACTGAAAAATGTCTAAACTGCAACAAGGATAATTATTTTGGCAGTTGTATGGAAGATGAATTGAAAAGAGGGTAAATGGGAGGCAGAGAAAATGAGTAGGAGACTATTATAGTTCTAGCAAGATGCCTCAACTGGTATGGTGCAGCATGAAAAAAAAAGTGGTAGTTATTGATCCTGGGGGTACTTTGGAAGTAGAATTGACAGGTGCCAGCAACTAATTGAAAATGTAAGTGAGAGGAAAGTGTGAAAGATTACTCTGAAGATTTAAGCCTAAATGACTAGGAGGACAGTGGAGTCATCAAGGAAAAGAATCAGGAGAGAAGAGTTAAGGGGACGAGGAAGAATCAGGAGTTCAGATCGGGGCATATTTCATCACAGGTACCTGGATAAAGTAATTAAGATTGCATAGAGTTATAAATGAAGGTCTGTAGTTGAGAAAGGAATGGGACTGGAAATATTGATTTGGGAGTCATTTGAATAGAGGCCTTAATTGAAGTCAAGAGAAAAACCTGTTTACTAAAAAACCATTTACAACTGGAATGTAACATCTCCAAACATTTCTAATCCTCATTAATGAATCCTCCAAGTAAATATGTCATAACCAAAGTTACCGATTTTGTCCAAGAAGGGACTGCTGCGGTCCCCTTCCAAACATGCCTCTTACAATTAATAAATATTCTACTGTCCAAAGAGAGGAATGTGAAACAAATGCCCCTGAATGCAAACTCTACTGCTTATTTTTAAATTTCTTCGGGGATTTTTTGGGAGGAAGAGGGTATATAGAGTATTTGTGAGAATATTATATGATCTCAGTCCCTAAACTTGTATTTGAATGGATTGTCCAGTTGGGAGAATTCAGGTAATAGTCTTGAATTCTGCCTTTATTATGATCCCCAAGCTATCAGCCCTTCCCTGTTTCCTGCCCCTTTGCTATAATACAGAGTCCTAATATTCCTCCTAATGCATCCACAGACAGAATAGAATTTTCCCTTTAAACTTCTTAATGTTAACCCTCTTTATGCATTTGCATCCCAATTATTTTCACTAGGAAACAAAGTGGGTTGTATCTGGAGACTGAATTCAAACCTCCTGTTAATTATCTGAAATGCAATTTGTTGACGACATCCCTTTAAAAATGTGAGCTATGTAGTATGTAATATTCATAATATGGCTAGATACCTCATATGAAAGTAATTTAATTGTCAGTGCTGCTCAACCATTGTTTAATGAATTCCTAACAATTTGAAAGGCAAGCTGTTGGAGAGCCATTATTAAATTTCATATTTGCTCTGCAGTTTTCTTCACCATTGCTTCATCTATTTAGGATTATGATGACATTAACTTTTGATTTCCTTCAAAAATAGAACTTTTGATTTTTTTTTTTTGCATAATGCAAAGTTTAACTTTCATTACTGAGTCTAGTTGAAGAACAGAGGAAAATTATTTTAAGGCAAGATCCCAATTAAGCTAAAGGTGATGAACACCATCGTCAGTAATACAAAATAAGTATTCATAAAACAAAAGGAATGAACCCTTCCTAATTTACAAAGGAGCAAAGATAAAGAACACTACAGTGTAGTCAAATGAAAAAAAAAAGTCAGGTAATTTCAGCAGAAATTAATCATACATTATAAATAACTTAACAAATTGTAACCATTAATGTCTCCAAAAGCAAATTGCATCAAGACACATTTTGTTTATGTGACTAATCCACACCAAGTCAGCATAGACTGAGTACATAGCTCAGCAACCTCTCCACTAAGAAACCTGAAGACAGCAAACTATACATGACTGGGATTTACATCAAAGCACAATACCAAAATGTACAGGGCTAGCTTGATCAATACTAGTGACTTAGATGGACAACTGAGCCCAGGGAGCTAAGCAAAGTGTTTAGGTAAAAATTCAGAACTTTTTTGTTTTTTGTACCTTCTATTGGTACTAATTTGGTGCCCTTCTATAGCTAATATCAATGTATTTTATATTGAACTGATTTAAAATTTCTTTTGTTTACATTAATTTACAATAATTTCATGATTATTTCATGTAAGAAAAAAAAAACTTGCAAAGTTGCATAGTATAACCATAGCTGGGAATCTTTTATGTAGAAATCTAATCATGGATGGGTCACCTTGTATCTGCATCTCCATTAACCTCTCTAGGGCTCAATAATCTCTTCTGAAAAATGGGAATAAAAAATCCAATCTATTCCCAGGGTTGCCATAAGGAGTTACTAATGAAGGTGACTGCTAAGCATATTGCAAGTTTTGCAAATTGTTATGCTAAATAACAAAGAAATCTGAGTGGTGTGCTGAGTGAGTAGGAGCAGAATGAGAAATAAGAGTGTAAATCAAGGATAACTGCAGCTAAGCACAAGTACAGTGCGCACTTTAGTTAGGTTGACAGTAAAATACCAAAATACCACTATCTAGTCAACAGGGATCTTGCTGCCAAATATTATGATACAATATATGAAACATTTTGCAAGAACCTAAAATATCATATCATTGAATTAGAGAATAACATTATCTCAGAGTTGGAAGAGTCTCCCAAAATCACATATTTTAACCTGTATATGACATGGTAACTCTGGTTAGAGTCATAATATTCTTACTGCAGTATGCCCTCATTAGACCCTGTCTATGGTACTGCATTAAAGATTAGAGAGCAAAAACTAAAAGAAAGAAAAAAAAAAAACAGACTTAGGCTTGCTGTTTTTGTTCAATGAGGTCTCACTCTTCCTGACCCCATTTGGGGTTTTCTTGGAAAAGATTCTGGAGTGGTTTGCCATTTCCTTCTTCAGCTCATTTTACAGAATGAGAAAAGTCTTCCTGATTTCAGACCCAGCACTCTATCCACTGTGCCACTTAGACAGGCTTTCCGTAAAGTAAACTTTCATTACAGTTGGAGCTATGCCAAAAGGGAATGAATTGTCACTGGAAATAGTAGGTTCCTCCTCACTGGAGATCATTCCTCAATGAAGCCTTGATTATTTGTTGGATATCGCTTAGAGGAGATTCTTGCATGTATGGATGGGGTTAAATGGTCTTTATAACACTACCCAAATCTGGAAGTTTATGATTCTGTGAATCTATAAACAGGATTACTAAATCTGTTCCCAATAATCATCCAGCATCCTAAAGTGTGGTATGTGGAATATGATGAATTATTTTGTTGGTGTCTTAAACAGAGCAAGATAAAATGGGACTACAATTACCTTTCTGTGGACAATGTGCCTCTATTAATTCAACTTTCTGGTGTTTTTGTGTGTGCCATGCCTCATTATTTGCTGGTCTATAATCCAAGACAGCCTCCAGGCATTTTCCAGAAATTGTACCTAGCCAAATGCAATTTTACT